>NW_022145607.1:6179157-6690299 GCF_000002235.5 Strongylocentrotus purpuratus
CCCCCCCCCCCCCCCCCCCCCCCCCCCCCCCCCCCCCCCCCCCCCCCCCCGGTCATGAACAGAAATCGCCAGTTTCACAAATATGGTGTCAAATTGTGCTCATCTGACAGTAATTAAATGCCTAAAACTCCCAAGCTTCTTGGGGGCTCCACCCTTGACCCCCGCCGGGGCTTTGCATGCCCCTAGAACCCTATGCTATGCTCTACCTGATCATAAATACTTTAGTTACATTCTCAATAGACTCTACTTCTTCTTCTACAACGATACTCAGCAGGACAGGCACTGTACAACTTATTCTATGCAATCAAAATCTCAAGTTAAATACCGCTAAATGAGTAAATCAATGCCATGGCCAAGGATTTGTTTGATAAATGATGTCTAGATCTAGATTAGACCGAATTTTCCGTCTCTTTCGTTCGTTAGCCCTTATTGGGGTAGGGTCGGCTCTCTCTTTAGAGACGGAAAACGTCTATACACATTCCCTTGATAACGCCACGGCCATTTCAGGTCGTAGCGTTTTGCCCCCAAAATCCCCACAAATGTCATTTTACCTCGTGCATGTTATATTGTAAATTAGGCCTAGGCTATAATAAATCAGTTCCACTTACCAACTTGACTGAAATAATCAGTTTAATAGTCCCTTTTTAGGAATTTATGGGTCCAAATCGAAATCCATGGCATGTTGAAAAAGATTTTCAAAATGGATTTCGATTTTGACCCATAATTTCCTAAAAAGGGACTATTAAACTGATTATTTCAGTCAAGTTGTTAAGTGAAACCGATGTATTATAGCCTAGGCCTAGACTAATTTACATGTGGATATGCACGAGGTAAAATGACATTTTGGGGGATTTTGGGGGCAAAACGCTACGACCTGAAATGGCCGTGGCGTTATCAAGGGAATGTGTATAGACGGTTTCCGTCTCTAAAGAGAGAGCCGGCCGACCCTACCCCAATAAGAGGCTAACGAACGAAAGAGACGGAAAATTCGGTCTAGATCTAGATCTACCTCAGTCATGGTTGCATTCAATAGTCTACTAGATCTAGATCCATATCAATAGATCTAGACTATTCATAATCATTCCAGAAAACACGATTGAAACATGTTGAGTTTAAAACATACGATTTCAATGAATGAAGATCTGAAGGAAACTTTGAAAGAAGAGGAAAATACAATGTCAACTTCAGCCTTGTTCAGGCACAGCTATCGGGCAGAGCCACACAAGCTACCCGATTCCAGCCGGCTAAGCCCATCGGCTCTGCACCGCACCGCACCGCGCCGCTGGGCTGAGCTAGCTGGAGCTGCACTCCTGCAGCTGCGTTTTATCTCTGCAGAAGTGTTCTCGGTGTCAAATTTAGAAAGCAAGAAATTGTCCCCTTACATATCAACATATAAATACAAGAAAAGCTTACCTATTCCCCTATTCTACAAGCAGACAGAAGTCGGTGTAGACCATACGAGTTGATATGAACGGTCTTATTCACATGTTTACAATGTGAGGTCGATAACTTGACCTGAGGTCACGATGGGTCATTTCCATAGAGACTGCACGCGAAAACTTTGGGAATCGTAATGCGGTGGTATTGATCAAGAAAAATAGTTCGTTTTCATACAACATTTGTTCTGTACCACAAAGTGTTTATTGATTAAAAGTCATAAAAGTAGATACAATTTTTGAAATATACAGCGGTAAAAAACTATCAACGTACTTTCATGGACAAATCAATTTGCAAATTTATGAAATGGTGAAACAGACCGCGTAACAATAGACCGCGTCACATCACCATTGATACCGCGGAAGCATGTGTTTGTTGTGAGAGCTAGGATCATCAACAATGCCGTATCTGTGCGGTTGAATGACAGACAGACACGAGAATACCGCAACTATAATATTCGCTCTTCGATCTCTCTGTGAGCGTGAAGTACATTGGATCAAAATGGAATAATGCAAACATCGGTATTTTCGAGGTCTTAAAGCATAAAGTGAAGAAAATATGATGCAGAGCATGAGATCTAGAGACAGACTGGAGAATGTCAGGATTCATTCTCCAGAAGTACGGGAGATATTACTCGACGATGCACGCGAAAATGATACTCAGAAACTAGTATGTATTACTATTTATAATACGTGTGGGCGTGGAATGAGTGTAAAGTTTTCTAGTAGTTGAGCCTGCTTAGTTCAAGCATAAATTGATCAATGACAGTGACCATGAAAAAAAAAATATTCTAGAGAAGCTGATTAAGTATACTCCAAATCTTAAGACTTGGACTTAAGACTTGCGCAGTGTGATTTTGTACATTCACTGACAAAATATTGGGGCTTTATAAGTTCATGACTTTTAATTTTTTGACCTAAATTAATTTTCATGTAAAAGTTTTAAAAAGTTGTATAATATATGTTCTCATTTCATATGTAATTATACTGTTCCTGTTTCATTAGTAGGCCTACTATTATTATCTTTTTTAAAAGTATGATTATTATTATTATATTATTTTATTTTATTTTTTTAATTATTATTGTTATTATTATTATTATTTTATTATTATCACTATAATCATCAATATCATTTGCATTATTATTACTTCAACTTTTATTGTTATTTGTATTATTATTGTCATTATTTATTATTACTATTATTATTAATATAGTATTAGAAGCAGTAGTTGTATACAGTACGTAGTAGAAGTAGTATAGACTTTTTTTTGTGTGTGTGAAGTATTATAAACTTATCATCATCAGTATCATTATGACTATAATTAAATAAAAACAGCATTCAATTTGTATGACTGTAGTTGTCTCCTAATAGATTGTGAGCTTATTTTTTAGCTCATGTACAATAAAAAGTTGACTCATACATGTATTTAGGGCAATGTTTTTGCTTCCAAGTATACCAGATACGTTTCTACTCAAAAATATTATTGATCCTACATGTATATACATGTGTATTGTCTTTTCAGTTACAACGAGACATACATTTCGGAGGAAACTAGAAGAATTACCAGAGCAAACGGAACCATCCTGTTCTTCCCCTCAGCGTCCTGGGACCTCTGAACGGCGGCGCCCTTGGAGTACGCCTGTAGCTAGCAGGAACAGCATGATGTCAGCAGGTAGTGCTGGATCAGCGTTGGACCAGACAACAAAAATACAGAACTGGTTATGTCAGAAGGCAGTCAGACATGTACAGGTAAGGGCAAGACCATGGTTTCATCAGGGGCCTAGAATGATGGGAGTAGAAAAAAGTTATTGGAAGATACACTTTCTAGCGAGGAAAACAAACATAAAGGAAATCAGCCATAACGTGATGTTTTCATTTCAAAATAGTGAAAACAAAATACATACCATCTGTTTGGAGCCAGAAGGATATATTAACTCTCTGCAAAAATGATAAGTCAAGGCCCTTCTGGCTCTAAAAGACAGAATTAGACCTAAATAAATTTGCTCTGGAAAACTATTTGGAAAAAAATAGAGAATTAAAAACCAGACTTACCAGAGAAATATAATAATAATAATATTTAGCTTTTATATAGCGCTTACTGTAATACAAATGTCTCTAAGTGCTTTACAAATATACTATTACATGTACATAATTTGTAATTCTTCAAACTTTTGAATTTAAGTTTGTGCTTACCTCGAAGAGCTTTTATATAGTTCTGCAATTTGTATGATCGCACTAGTCAGATTTTGAATGTTTTCATTTTGATTGTCAAAAAGTTTTTAAATGATATTGTATATCCTCATTGAGAGGGAGAGAGAGAGAGAGAGAGAGAGAAAGAGAATATAAGGTAAACATGTTTCTGATGAGAGTCAGAAAAACTTTGTTTGAGGCATGAATATTGAAGGCCTACATGTATTATAAGAAAAGTTTGAATATAAATCCTTGAAATGCTTTAATTCTATCTATGATATTGTTTTGGGGACACTGCAAATAGTAAACAGGTCAACAGGATCATGATTTCTCAAATGACATCCATCTGAGAGTTAGAAAAATATTTAGTGTCATCTCAGATAAATATCTGCGATCATAATTGTGAATACAAGAGATATCTATGAATAGTTTGTCGGAAATTTAAGTGTAACAACGATAATCATGAAAATGTAGGAGAAGGACAATAGTTTTTAGAAAAATCTGTATCATGTTTGTAAAGTACAGTAAAGTAAATGGTCCATGAATTCTTTCACATGGCTATACAAATGGAATCACACATTTTTCAGGGAGATTCTAATGGTATTAAGTCAAGCTTTCTGTTATCTCCTCAAGTCATTCAGGAGAAAGATTATTTGCTCACTTGACAAAAGAAGTAATGCTCTTTATTTGCTTAGAGGCGAAGAAGACACTTGTGTATACTCAGAAGATTTAGATAGAGAAGAAAGGTGTTATCTGTTTGGCAGAGATCACCATAGTTGCAAAAAACAAAACAAACGTGTTATATGATTGAATATAATTATGAAGTGTATAAAATGCTGAAGCACATCTTTGTTCAATGACATTTCTAAATCAATCTTCAAAAAGTTCGCACAAAGTTTTTTTTTTTTTCAACCAAAAGTGTTCTGTGAGCTGATTAATTGACTTTTGTTTTCTCAAGAACATTCATATTGGGTGTGGTTTCGCTTGTGGCACCAACATCGATGCCTCTTATTGTTATAAACCTCTGGTAAAAAAGATGAATGTGGCATCTCAATCAATAGTACATTATTCCATTTACGTAAGTCAACCAGCAGGAGGGAAGACTATTTGTATAGAGGGGTAAACATGGTTGGGAGACCCTGTGCTGAAGGGGATAAATTGATTTTCCCCCTCTCAATTATTCACCAAGGACTGATGAATGGAATAGGAATTTTGTAGACAAGGGGATATTATCTGCAAGCTAAAGAAGTGAGAGAAAGAGACAAAAGAGAGAGAAAGAGAGAGAGAGAGAAAAGTGCGCGCGAGAAAATGAAATAGAAAGAGAATGAAGGGAGAGAGAGAGAGAACAAAAAGAGGAAGTGAACAAGAAAGAGAGAGAAAGAAGAAAGTGAAGGAGATATATTCATTTCATGAAGAACTGTAAGGGGGTATGGAACTACATGTACATGAATGGAGGACTGTGTGGAGATCAGAAGTGGTAAACAGGGAGCAAATTACAATTACGAGTCTTAAAAGCCATCAGTTTCTGTAAGACTATTCATATCTCGAGACAACTAATTAGGTCTCAAGGTACATGTAGAATAGCTACTTGTGTTGTTTGCATAGAGTCGTGGATCTATTAGGTGGTAGAAGTAATAAACAACCTGTCCTCTAATGCAAGAGATACAAGAAGCTGCATTGTGCAAATAATGGTTTCCCAGCAACCTCATCTAATGGTGGAACATGTTGTCAAAGTAACAACACAGTACATGTATGTTATACTCCCATTTGATCTCTATAATTCCCTGACAGCCATTTGAGTGCTTGTGTTCAGTGTTTATTGAGGTTCCTGTCATTTGGATGTGTAATTCTGTAGACTTGCAGAAGTTGGTCTTTATGTTTACCTGGATTTGAAATGTAATATTTTTTGTTTGTTCGATTGATTTTTCTTTTATACAGGAGAAAGCAGATCCAGAATCAAAAGAAACCAAGAAGATGTACATGGGTGTTTTAAACACAGAGAAGACATTTGTCAAAGTAAGTAACACATTACGCAAGTATATGGGAATATATATAGAGAGAGTTTGATGCATAAAGTGATGATTCATTTGTACTATCGCTGGACATGTAATTGACAACATTTATCCTGCAGGCTCTGAAATTAACTTTTAAAAGAAACATTTAACTATTAGATAGACAACAAAAACTAATAGACATGAATATTGTTTCAGTGTTTGTTTAATCAACCTGCATAATAAGATCTTTCACAGAGAAATTTATAATTTGCAGGCTATCAACGTGTTGTTGTGTCATTACCATTCTGTGTGTTTTCATGTCTGTGCTAAAGTTGAAAGAAAAAAATTAAACTGCATTGTTTTGTGTCCCTGTTCCTCGAAATTCAATAAGTTGAAAGTAAATGAACAAACTTTTGACCACATTACCCTTTGTCAATTGCTTCATATAGGATGTAGATAACTACCTCATGAACAAAGCATTTCTGGATCTACGGAAGAAAGAGATGCTGTACAAGAAATGGAGTGAGAAGATATCAGAACCTATAGATAGCAGCATTTATCAGGAGATGAAGAACTTTCCCAAGGTGGATAAGAGAAAGAGAAGCATTTACAAGGAATACCTCAGGCATGGCAATAAGAAGGTGAGAATAACAATGGAATCCTTTGAAAGTTTGATTTTTCATCAATTTGACAATTATAACTGCTTATTTGAGCTGAGGAAACAAATTAGGAAAGGGATTAAGGATTATTGATTATTAGGTTGAAATTTAGAAACTGCCCATAGTTTGCTCCAGTGAAAGTACCTGACTGATTTTAGCAATTATATGATATAAATCCATTGGTTGTTGAAAATGATTACCGATGTCAAAGGTTTTAATTTCTGCCTCATCCATAATTCTTGGGAAGATAATGACGATGAACATTAGATTTGAAATTGTATTCTATTGTTTCATATGTCTTATATTATATACTGCATAAGTAATAATGTAGCATTGGTTTGTGCCATGCAAGGGAAGGGGAGGAGGAAGGGAGTACTGCAGTCTTACAAGGTATATGAATTGTAAGAGAACATCGCCAATGAGTGATTAGAGGGAGTGGGATACGTTTGCATCAATTTCTTTTCAAACTGCACCCCTTTTTTCAATGTTCTCCGTTTTTACCCCGCCATTCTGTAAATGCCTTTTTTAAACCATGTCATGTATACATCTTTGTTTTGTGCTTACAGGGCTTTGTGTTTCTAGATACCTATGACACAGAGGAGTATGATCCAATGAAGCTTGTAGTTCCTAGACCAGCTCCTCTTAAGATCCAGAGGAACACCACAGAGGACCCAACCTTACAGCAGGAACGAGAGAGAAACAATGAAGACAGGACTACCTTAGCTTGCCAAACAGGTGAATATTATTAGTGTAATATTAATATGAAGTATAGTGTATACTAATTATAAGACATAACTATTGTATACAATATATGCAATTATTGTACTTACTATTTATTATAGTTACCATTATAGGGCAGTATGCTATATACTGATCATTGATGTATTCCTTGTATGTACAGACTACTGTGTGCTGAGAGACAAAGGGGCATTGATTTCATATAAGAGTATATTCGATTTGTAGGAGGTGACATGTTCAGCTTAATTTTGGTATCATCAACCCATCCCATGCTCAATTGTAGCTCTGTCACATTGAAAATAATAGGTCGGCCTTATAAATACAGAATAGGTACATTGAATGTGTTTGAGAACTGTGGGAATATGTCACATTGATTGTTATTATATATTTCACAATTCTTCAATTACATGTAAGAATAAGCTGCAACTCCACTCCTAGTGATGAATAAGATATTTGTTCATTGTTCATACATTATGTAGTTGTACAATAATTACCTTTCTTTTCCATGAATAGGTGAAGTTCTACCAGACAAAGCTGTAGAGCGCCATCGCTTGCCCCCACTTCCACTGGTACCACTTGGTCGTCATGGTACCGAGTGTGCTACTTGGCTGGCCATGCCCCTACATGATATAGAGAGTCCTGTTAGGCTAGGGAGCAGGTAAGATCAAGTTGTTTTTTTCTTTTTCATGCATACAAATATTTGTAGAAGGAAACAATGCACTTGTTTCCTGTATTATAATGTATTATGGAAATTAAAAGATCCATGTGGTACTATTGGTAATAAACATATTGAATGGAACAGATTGATTGATAAATGTTATTGCATTTTGTATAAGTGAGGAGTATTTCTAAACGTCATTTTATTCCAGTAAGGAAGACAGATTAAAAAGGAAAAAAAATGCTAAAGTTATATTGATATTGGATGAAATGTGTGAGAAAAGCTCACAAGTTATTTCAAGGATTCATTTTGAAAATGATATTGAAGTGGGGTGGTACATACCATTAATGTCAAGAAAATTAGTTTATTAATCCATAATTTTTATTTTCTGTCTTTCTTCCTACAGACGGAGAATGCAAGGTGTATTCAACACTACCCATTATGATTTCTCGCAACCCTTCTATGACCCTGAGAATGTTAGACTCCATCAACAAACGCTGCAATCACCAAGTCAATCACAAGCGACTGTCGTCTCATAATGCTGTATATATATATTTTTGTTTGTTTCAGAGATGTATAATATTTCAAGGTTTATTATGCAAAATATTTCAACCTGTGCTCTGCTTTTGCATTTGCAAAAATGAAATCTGCTTTTCATTGTTTTGCGAAAAAGTTGTAAATGCTTTATTTTGTGCTTTGCGTTTGTTATGCTTTGGCAATGAGTAATTCAAACATTTTTTTAATGTAAAAATGCATATTTTAGTAGTATACTCTCTCCGAGGTCGTTGTGATTCAGGGTGAACTACATGTGTGTTGTGCTCAGTGAAGCCATGTGCATATATATATTCATTAGGTTGTACTGCAATTTTCGAGAGAATATAAAAGATTTTAAAAAGGATTCCTCAAGAGAGGATTATTAAATGAAAAATATGAAGCTTTTTCATGCAGATATTTACATGTTCCGTCCATACATTCTGTAAAAAGGAGCAAGATTCGTGCTTAAATATATTCTGAACAATGTGCTAGAAAGAGATAATGCTTAATGCAACTATGCAATTGAACATATAGTGTGCCATTGTGCCCAACTAAATCCAGTGTAAGTATGTGGCAAGGCTGCATAATTTGTTAATATATCCTTCCTTAGATTTTGAAAGTTTTTGTGAATCTCATCTTAGAATGAATCATTCCACCAAATTGTGCATATGAAGGACAATTATTAAGCTTGCAGTCGTTGGTTTAGTCAGAATTGTTTTCTCAAGAAAAATTGAAGATTGATTACAGAAAAATATGAAGCCATAGAATTTGTAAAGTTTTATTTAATTCAGCATTTTATTATTTGTATTTTAATAGGCAGACCTGTTGAGTCAGAAGAACAAACTAAAGTGTCTTGATTTTGAGAGAATGCCTTGCACATTATATCCAAATATGCACAAGTGACCTTCGTTTCATGCAATTTCATTTGCCTTTGTAGATGACGTAGTTTGAATTTTTAATGTGCTATTTTGATAATCTTAAGGACTGATTTTGTTCAGAATGATGGGAATAATAAGATTGTGATATGATATGCATCTGAATAGAGAGAATGTGTGAGAATTATAAACACAATTTGAAGTGAGAGGGAGGGGGAGAGAGAGAGAGAGAGAGACTGGTAGGTATATAATTTTTTTATTTTTTTTATATCACATTTTTCTACACTAACGAATGCCAGATATTGTATGTTATTGTAAGATTTATTTTATTCGTTTTCATGGCCTCAAACCTGTACATTGGTGAGCTAATGCCTAATGTCCAGAATATCTAAAAAGATGAAACAAAAAGCCAACAAAATTGTTTCACATCCATTTTTTAAACAATTTGTTTCATGTTGACCTACATTATATTTCTTTATATGATTCTATATTATCTCTGTTTTTAATTTCATAAAACTACCCCAGAAATATTGATATCAAAGAGTATGAAAGATCATGTGACAGATGCCATGGAGTATCACTTCCTATCAGATAAATTGACTTATGGTATACAATGTACATCACCTCGCTATTGATTCAAACCTGTAATTGCTATCGTAGACACAAAGAATGTATTCATGGGCAAAGGGAAGTAAATTTCTTTTCATGGTCATGTTAATTGATCAGTTATTAGATTCACCTGCTGGTAGCAAGCCACCATTCTTTGTCACCATTCACTCCTGTAATTGATCACATTAATATCACCTTCAGGATATATTGTACTGGTTGCTATGCACACCACATATAAACAATGATCAACAAAATATGTAAAAGTGTCAATTAGGGTCAATGCCATCAGTTTGTCATTTGTGAGGCCCTTTTGGCTTTCACAGATGACGTATTTGAAGTAAATTTAGCTTTGGATTTTGATTGGAATATGACAAACAACTGTTAGTTGGTTTTGAGCTGGGCTTTTGAATATTTTATTGGAAGTACCATTAGCCATACATGAATTAGTAGAATTAATTACTGATGTACAGTGATATCTGTAGAATATTTGAAATAGTTGCACCTGAATTTGTATGATATATGTAATAATGATAAAAATACAAATGTCACATTTGAAATGAAATACATTACATGATATATAAACAAATCTTCATCAGTCTATCTATCTTTTGTTGTGTTTTTGTGTATCCTTTTTTGTGAGTGATTCCTTTGAAACTGATACCCCTGTCACGATAATCGATAATTAACAACATTTTTGACCATTCTGGGTAATGTAATTTTTTCCCATTTTATTATTAGTCTGTATTCGGACTCCTCTGTGTAGCTGGGGTAATACGAAATCATTATCTATCTGAAATGGAGGAAGGGGAGGGAAGGGGGTAGGTGTCTAAGGGAATAATAAATTTAGTAGTCAACAGGTAAAATTTATAGATTAAATTCCTGTGAACATTTACCTTTGTTTTAACAAATGGGATTCAGGACATTATCAGAGCCTTTGCCGAGAGCCTGAAGGGTGTTAACCCGATGTGATATTATGAGCAGAAAAAGCCCTCTTGGTTGTCGGCAAACAAAAATGTTGCATGAACATCACACATTTCAGAATGAAACACTATATACGGTACATGATCAATAACACTCTACACCCTTCACATACTTGTTCTCATGTCTTTTTTGTTGTTGTTGGGGGGGGGGGGGGAGGGGGGAACTAATGAAGTTAAGCAATAGCCAAACACATCTGATATAAAAACAATAAAAGGGGTTATGTGGAATCAATTCTAGGGCATATAAACTCAAGAAATGGAGAAAAAAAAACATGTTGCTTTACACCAGAGCAAGTCAGCCATAATTTAATCTTCTATATAGTCTGCTATCTACAATCTGTAATAAGAAAAGGTTATATCTCAAGGCAGTTTATTTACACACACTCAATAAAATATCAAATCCATTCACATTACTTGTCTATATTTCTTGTATGACAGCAAGTCCTACAATACACAAGTAAGTGATACCTCTTCATTAAATCACTAATTCACTGGTTGTGCAAATGTCCAATTGCAATTATTCGTATGAATATTTTTGTGCAGAATTGAAGATCCCCTACAAATAGTCAAATATCATCTTTTTCCTTTAAAAAAACACAAATTAAATGACTTGAATATAACTGGTAAACAAATTGCACAAGTTACCACATGCTGTCCTGACATGTAATACAAAAAAGAACCAACAAAGTACCAGTTTTGTCAATATTAACTTGTTACTTATAACTGAATCAAAACAGGCACGGTGTGCAAGGTACCTGGCAAGTACATGAAAAATCCTAATGAATACATTTTTGTTGCCCCTAAATCAAACATGTCATTCCCTAAACAGGCTTGAATACTTTTTGCCATTACTTGCTTAAAGAAAGGAATATCTGTTGGTAATGAACTATATTATCACTTCACTAACATGAATAATTTATGCAAACATAAGCATACATGTTGCTTGAAAAGTAGCCTATTTGTTGATACTAAAAAGTTGCTTCATTCAAGTGTAATGGGAATCTGCCAACTAAATGTATATCAATAAGTTCTACTAAAAGTTTCAAAAAATTGATAATGAATTTGCAATTTCTGAATAATCTACACCTTCATGTATACAATTTGATATATTAAATTCATTCTTGACCAATTAACGGAATGCTTGTACTTTTTATTTGTTTCAAGAAACACATGAAAATATCAC
Source organism: Strongylocentrotus purpuratus (assembly GCF_000002235.5). Classification (NCBI taxonomy): domain Eukaryota; kingdom Metazoa; phylum Echinodermata; class Echinoidea; order Camarodonta; family Strongylocentrotidae; genus Strongylocentrotus; species Strongylocentrotus purpuratus. Next base: position 6,191,015 of record NW_022145607.1, read on the forward strand.
AGGCACATATGACCCCCCCAAAAATAAAAAAAATGTTGGGTTCATATAAGGCCTATCTATACACATCACACACATGAAGTGCTACACCAGAAATCACCAAGAGGAATCAAACACTTCAAAACATAAACATGTCTGTTTGATACCAGCTTGGAGCAAATATGAAATTTACACCCCAAAATAAAATAAATTAATAAATAGAAGTTTCTTTGATATATGTAAATACCCTTTACTGTATTCTTAGGCACACAAATGATTTATATACTATGCATTGAATCATCCTGGATTTGAATTGAAAATAGATCTACAAAGCCATTACCAGGTTGTCCTCATTAGAGTACCAGTAAGGAGACTGGCAATTTCTTTATAACATTAACTGTGGCATCTACTGGAATGAACCCAGAAAACTGACTTTCAAGTGGACGGAATGCTTTACAAAGAGAATACAATAATGTAATTTAGGTTAATATATTTATAGCTATATTGAATAGATAATTATGTAGTGCTCGCAAAGAGAAATAATAATAATAGGCTAATCTTATGTTTATAGATTCCTAGATAATCTAAAGAACTTATCTCAAAATTGTGTCTTGTCATTTTTAGCATTCATATCATAATTGCATCTACTTTTATAAGAACAGTTATTAGCATGAAAGCGAGACAATACATCATTGTTTCAGGAAATACTCCAATACACCTTTACAATTACAAAATTTGATGATATCACATTTTTTCAACCGTTATACTAAAATTGCTAGTTTGAGCCTTAACTATATTTCAACTACCATTTTCTAATAATCTATTTTGCTTGCGTCCACATGCGTTTACGGTAGATTGTCAATGCACAAATACAATGTAATAATTACTGATTACAAGAGTATCACTACTGTTCATGTTTAACATATTTTTTTAGCCCTAAATGTACAGACAGTACTGAAATCAAAATGTACTCTCATTTGGCATGAGTTGAGAAAATATCAGAAAACTTATTTCAATACTTCTGTAGGAACACACTGATGTACCTACATGTACCTAAAATAACAAACATTTAAAGGTAAAGACCAGTATTGGAAACGCCCCAATTTCAAAAAATGAAATTGAAGCTCTCATTACCAATCATGTGAAAGAATATGTTTTGACTAATAAATGATGATAAAAAAATTTGCCGGGAAACCGCCTACTAATTCATATATTTGGTAAATTTGTTTCTCTCATGGACTGTGAGAGATATAGGGTAGTCCCATATACATATTTCTGTGTATAGTGCTTGTAACTTTGCGAAGAATGGGCCAAATTTCTTATCATTTTGATGATTCCAGAACCTTGCAGATGCTAGATGCTAGATGATCAACCTTTTCTGATCGATTCCACAACGTTTCTTTCACAATGCAATCGCATGACCATAACTGGTCTTTACCTTTAAATTAGCCTAATAATTTGTAGTATGAACATTTTAATTTCTCAGTTTATAAAAAATCTAAACCTCACTTTTACATCTGCTGCTTTGACCCTTGAAAACAATGGAATCAGTGGAAAGGTATTGCTCGGCCTGGTTTAAATGAGTATGAAGAGTAGAGATTTACATGCAACTGCTTCTCAAGCATTTGTTTTATGCTTTCAGTTAGAACACAAATTATCCTGTGCCAACTTAAATAAATTGAACATTCATCCTCCATTAGAAAATCATATAACATATAAGAGGCATAGGCAAATCTCTTTCTCCACACACACTACAAGAAAGACCCCTTGTACACAATGGCTCAGTGGTCAGAGCAATGAGCTTAGAATCAGAGATAGTAGGTTCTAAACCAAGTCAGTGTGCTACTGCAGTTGGGTGATACTTTAATCCTCAATCCTCCACAACTCGTGTAGGACTTCAAATTGTACTCTTCTTTGCTTAGCATCTCAGAAAACACCACATACCGTAAAGCCAAAGATTTCTACACATTTTGGGTGTGGTTCAGATTCACAACAGTCTTATAGCAAAATAACTAAACCACAATATGAGGTTTTTGTAGAGTAAATTGCTAAATAAAGACTATCATTAAAAAATTCACAATATTTCATGTCACAAAAGATTCTGGTTTCAAGGTGGCAAAAGGCAGACAGATTACAAGGTCTTAACTCACTGCATTAGAAAGGCACAGGGTTTTGATAACTGAATGCCTTTGTACAGTTATGGTTAAGTATATATGTAATTTAAGTAGCAAAAAGTGTACCATAACAATGGCATGACCAGTACAACTGGCACACACTGTAATGGGCACAACCATAGTTAATATACAAATAATACACAGCAGTGAGGGCATTAGTAAGAATTACCCACACAAGGTACCTTTGGAACAGTCTAACACGCCCAAGGCAATAGCCAAGGTCGTTTGGACTGTTTTGAAGGTACCAAGTGTGGGTAACTTTACTAATGCCCGAACCAAATGATGTGTATTATTTGTTTTATAAGATTATGTTTTATTTGTTTTGTAAAATGATGTTTTATAACATGATCTTGATAATGACCGGTCATTACCATTGGATAATGACCAGTCATTATCCAAATTACGTGTTAGGCAAAAAAATGCATGGTCACATGTACGCTTTCAACCAATCATTTGATTAGGATCCACGTCATCATCTTATAAATACTAATATTTCAAACTTAAGTATTGAATTGAAAACCGGCCCGGGCCCCGAATACTCTACCTTCTCTCATCTTAGAAATGGAGATGAAGAAGATGAAGTACACTGGAGCTATACTGACATTCATGTGTAGAACCTTACACATTATATCATCAGCTTTTGAAGAGAGCTAAAAGGGGAGGGGTGGAGGGAGTCGCCGACCATGTAAGCCTTATGTAGGTGTATATGGAGCTTGGACAGCCAAAGGGATTCAATGTAATGGATGGGAGCCTGGCTCAGCAAGATGGAATTTGTGAGCGAAGCAACATTGTCACAGACTCTGATGACCCTTTCTGGTCTACACTACCGATAGAGACTTGGTAGAGTCAGAGCTTCCCATAGGTGACTCTGAATGGGTAGCTAACCATTAATGGGAAGGTAGCAAGCACGATCAAGGCCCTGTAAATCAGCACCAGCTAGGATACCACTAGAAACTAGAAGAGCTAGATGATCCATCCGACCTCCATCACTGGTAGAGCTTTTGAGTTTACATTCCTCTAGGTAGGTAAGTCTGCTCATCTGTGATGCCCCATCCTCACACTACTCCTGTCAGCAGACTGGGCCCTCGATCTGTGACTTGCTGGTCTCGTGACCCCATTTGCACCGGGTCGTGAACTCACAGGACGGTGACCTCTGAACCCTGGAGTCTGGAGAAATAAAAAGAAGTTATAGAAGATACAAAAAAGACTTAAGTTTTAAAAGATTGCTATCGAGACGCTATGATTATGAAGGCAATCAAATACTCTGACAACTATTGAACAATGTATAATTACAAATAATTATAAGGTTTGGAAATGAATGTAAGAAACAAAAGAGGAAACTGTCTTCAGAGTAAGACTATGATATCCGGAGTAGTCTCATGGTTCCATATACATGTACTTAATCAGTTGTAATAATATACCGTTATTTCATTTATTTCATTATTATCCAATCTTTTTTACCCATCGGCTAAGGGAACTGGGTCATTCCTGTACATAGCCTATGGGAATAGGAGAATTCAATACAGTCAAACCTGCTTTAGTGACCACCTGTCTACAACAAGGACATTTTTGTTTCCCTTGAAAATGGTTTCTCATTGAAACATGTCAGTACTAAAGCAACCTGTCCACAAAGACCACTTTTTTGTGTTTACCTTGGGTGGTCGCTATAGACAGGCTTGACTGTAGTTGATGAGTTAATAACATATAATGAACATACAGAATGGATTGTTTTAAAAATGAGCAACATACTCGATACAACCAGCACACTCTATGGCATAGTAGTAATAAACTTGATACCTACATGTACATGTACTTTGGCATTCTAACATGCTACTAAACATACTATTTGCACTCAAAAGTGTAATGACACAAAACAGACTAGCAGAATATACACATCACAGAGATAAAATTATCATCTATACATGCAACATAATGGTGAAATGAAATCTATAGAATTAAATATTTATGATGTCTCTAATTACATATTAAACATGATGACCTCTGTGATATCACTAACTTTCTATATTTATGACATTTTTACGGGTGTATGCAACCTAAGTATGGGTCTCTACTGCATCGGATTGAAGAGCAGTTATATTCTAGTTTATTCAAGTTTATTTTTCCACATCTCATTAAAAAAAACAGCAAGTACCTAATACTACATTGAAAATTACACAATAAAGAAAAAATACATTTAGTAAGTGTTCTGAATAAAACATTCACAATCACACAAAGCATAAATGTACCGTTAAACAGGCACTGTTTAGAAGAAAGAGAGAGATTGAGAGTGGATTAGGCACTTATGGGATTCTGACTCTGTTGAAACATTTCACATGCAACTACAAGAAAATTATCACAAACAAAAATAAAAAAATAGGCAAGGTTTGTTTTCTCATAATCTTGAAAAAAAAGGAAAAGAAACTACTTGTACTATGGCTAAAAGTGATGGATCACAAAACTTGCTCTACTTGAACGTTTTTATCACAAAAACTACCGTACTACTCAATGAATAAAGAGCTTACATTTACATCATCTAAGTCTTCTTTGAGGGTTGTCTAATGAGGGTAACAATGAAAGCAAAAATGATGTAAGGATGAAAACATACAATGCCATGAATCACTAATGATTATGCAAAGCTTTCCTGATGTAAAGTACATACATTTGATGGATAAGTGTTTTAAGTGATAATAAAAAGGATGAAATAGTGAATCAACTGCAATTCAAGGACTACATGCATACTTTCGATATAGACATCGTATTCCAACTGTGCCATGTAAAATACATACAGAACTTTTTCAATCACTTGGTGGTTAATAAATATAGACTAGATATATTCTAAACTATATAATTACATTATTAGGTTTCATGCTTCATTAATGTTATGATGTAACGAAAATAATGTTGAAACAGATATTTATGTAACTTGAAGGTCAATCCTCTTCACAAAGAGAGAAATTCATATAAATTCTTACTTTCTATCTCATGAGCCATATCATTCTGGTAAAATTAACACAGGAACATACTATTGTGCAAACAATTTATCCTTTTACATGAAAGAGCATAGCAATCAGTATTTAAGACTGTGGTCCTTAAATAACCTCATTTTCTTTTTCTTACAAAGTCAGTGCAATAATAGCCTTCTATTGAAGTTATCCTTCCTCAATCACCTAGGAATCTAACCCATAAGTTTACATGCAGTTCAATAACAAGCTTATAACATTTTCTTAACACTTGGGTAATATAAATGTATCAGTCTACTCTCAACTGATAAAAGACTTAACAAGCATCCATACTTACATGTTGTGGCGGTCTGGGTGGCATTACAGGGTAGATGGGATTGAAGGATCCATTCATGTCAGCAGTGACAGCTAGAAAAACAACAATTAAACAAAATATTGAAATATATCGCACTTGTTAAAATGATTGATATAAGCAGCTTGGACATGGAGAATTACATTTTTTGTATTTGTAGGATCTTTGGTGAACTGGTTCTAGCCCTAATGTAAGGTTATGCTCGTCTAATAGAACTGAACAATATCATGACATGAATGCTACATCAATGAAACATCTCCTACATAGATGTTCCTTATAAGCATCGGTTTGCATGGTGATGTAGATATACAGTAGGCTTATGCACTTGTCATTTGTAAGACGCACCTATTGACCCCCGGGAATGGTGCGTCATTGTACCGATGTGAGTCGTACATTTTGATACCATGACGCACCTTCCGTCACAGAAAGTGACACACCATTACATTCCATCGACGCACATTTGAGTCAAACATATGACACACCATTTCATGAAAATGACTAGCCAATGACGCACATTTGAGAAACACTTCTGCTTGGAGAAAGTGACAGTCCCATTGACACACCAAATGACGCAACATGGTAAAGTGACTTACTATGACGCACATATGGGTCAGTATTGTGACGGACATTTTGCGGCCATGACGGTACTGTGCGTCACGATTTTGGGGAACATGACGCAACCATGACGCACCATCCCCGGGGGTCAAAAGGTGAGTCTTACAAATGACACCTGCATTACGGTTGCACCATGTGAGAGGGGGAGGACTGGCGAGTCCTAAAAAGGATTGTTGGTAATCATCTTATGTGTGTGTGTGTAGTTCTGAAAGGGTCCTTTCTCAGGACTCCCCAGTCCTCCCCTCTCTTACATGGTGTAACTGTAAGCCTACTGTATATTTCCTACATATGCATAATCCTTTGTAGAGTGAATGAAAAGAAAAGATGAATATAGGTTATCCATGCAATTTGTCTTTCTCCAAGGATGGGTTGCTTGAATATTATCTGTGGCTAGCTGCAATCTATTTAAGTTAATTGTGAAGTTATCACCTTTCTGGTACTATGCAGGCACTAATGTACATGCGTGTCATAGTTTATACCCTTTGGCCCGAATTCACAAAGGAGGTTTGTAGACAAATCTAGGTTTACGTGCGTCATATGACGCGTTTTGATGCGTTTCAGACCAAGGTTTAGAAACGCTTCATATGACTCACATAAACCTAGGTTTGTCTATAAACCTCCTTTGTGGCCCTAGAGTTTAAAATAACAGAATGATTAGATTTAAATCCCATTATTCAAATACTTACTCTTAAGTCTTGCATTCAGCCGATCTAAGGACTCCAATACCTTGGCCTCCTCCATGGAAAGTGCACTCGGATGTACTGAAATTATAAATATAGATACATGTATGTAACTTTAATGGCCAGTAATAATGAAAGGATACTCCATAAGAAAAAAGTTTCTACATTTGTGTTACTCTGCAGGATAAGCCTCTGCCCCCATCTGGTGAGAACGACAAGCTCATCTTGCCTTATAAGGGTACTAATTGAAGCGATACAGAAATTAGGTGTTAAATCAGTCTGTATACCGTATACCAGTGGTGTATGCAGGATTTTTCCAAGGGGGGTTTTAAAATCGGACCCAAAATTTTGCAACGACTCAGCCAGCCGCTGAATAAGTGGGGGGGGGGGGGACACTTTTTTTTTTGGGGGGGGGGTCTTGAAATTTGAAAATTTGACATTTTGTTCCGTTGGAATCAAATCAAATCAAAACATACACATAAAAAACTGAAGGGTTTATTTTTTTTTACCCTAAACCCCCCCCCCCCCCCCCCCCCCCCCCCCCGCGTACGCCCCTGCCGTATTCTATTACTCAAATCAGCCAGTTTACAGATACAATCTGCGCATGGGTAGATAAAGGCCATTTATACAAAAATGGTAAAACCCACAGAGATGAGTACTGGATATGCGCTCATGAAAGTTATGTAACATTATTCATTTATGCACCAACGGTACATTTTATGATATGCAGGTGGAAGTATTCTTTTCAGGAGGTCAAACAAAAGGTATTCATGAAGCACAACTAGGACTTTGGCAGTTATTATTCCAAGATTCTCAAAGTGGAACTTCTCCATGTGTAAAAGATCTGTGGATATTTGGGGTCATTTGTACCTTGTGCTTATCGTAAACTCCCTTATTACGAACTTTCAATTCATGTGAGACATCACCAAAGGCAATTGAGAGAACTTTGTGAAGTCTTTGTTCTTACTTTTCTGCTCATGATGAGCCTGATGATGGGGTCTCTGCTGATCCAACATGGCTACGATATCTGAATCGTCTGCATTCTGCTGTACCATCTGCTCTGCCTGCTGGAAGGTCATCAAACTTTCTGTGACTGTAAGAGAGTGCAAACAAATACATAGTCAGACAAGGGGGAAAAATCCATCAGTTTCTTTGATAGAAATAAATTGTCCTCACGTCAAGTTGTTTATGTACATTGGTTCAACACAAACAACAATAGTGGCCCGAATGCACAAAGGAGGTTTGTCGACAAACCAAGGTTTATGTGCGTCATACGACGCGTTTCAACGCGTTTTTACAAACCTTGTAAAAAACAAAAGGAGGTTTGTCGAAACAAAAGGAGGTTTGTGAATTCGGGCCAATGTGTTTACTACAGGTATGTGAGTTGACCTTAACAAAGTGAAGGAAAATTGTTTAAAGAGAAGGTTGAGTTCTGGGAAGAGGTGAAAAATAATTTGTGAATATTACTCATTCTTATTATGCAAGTATGGAAGAACATCAGTTAAGACATGTTCCCTGAAAAGCATGGCTCTTCAAATGCCTTCATATTCTAAATATGCATGTAACATCGTAAAAATCGGGGGGCCGGCTTTTTATGCCACGTGTTCGTATAGTCCCATATGTGTATTTTTATGATACTGGAGAGATTTCACCATGGATATTTCAGATCCAAGTATAAAAATAAAAGAGTATTCTATGGTGATAATTTTGTCCATGTCTTAATGCAGATATGTAGTGGAGATAACTTAAATAACGTTGTGTTTCAAAACCCCTGGTTTAAATTTTTATGTAAGGTGAAACCCATTTTGTTGCCCTATTTAGGACACCAAAACGTGACATGAAAAAACCTAGTTCCTGGTAATGGGTATTCTCTAAATTTGTATGACTATCTGATGTTCAATTATTGTCTGGTAGTAAGTGCTGAATCTATTTATGCTCATGTCATTAAAAATCTTAGGTTGCGTGGCAAAGTTTTTTCATAATCACAATATTTCACATCTTGTAACAGTTGTTATGCATGGTGTCCACCATGTACACGCATTTCATTTGGTGCTTCTGCATGATGAATGCACATTATATGAACAACTTTGACAATTCCCAGTTTATTTCTTGGAAGAACTCCATGGATCAAATCAATTAAAAAAAGATGAAGCTTGAAATGTAATAGTTAAAAAAACAGCACATGTTTGAAATTCTAAAAATTCTTTGGTGTCCACCCATAACACGCGTTATATGAAAAATACAAAATACAATTTTGTTTAGAAAACTTCATTTATAATCTTTCTAATCTTTCACAAGAAAGGCTTTCCACATTGTGTATATAAAATTCATTGAATTGTTCAATTTTGATTCAAATAGATATTTTTAAAAAAATGATGAACCTTTGGTGTCCACCCTAGAGGACTGGGTGATGAATGTTATATGGCATTGTGCATTCTCATGAAAAATGAAAACAATTAAAAGTTAATTGTTCTAAAGTTATTTTCTTCTTCAAGGAGAACATACAGTATCACTATCAATCAATAATAATAATTATGTAAGTAAGTAAGAATATTTATTCTTAAAGTTTGTGTAACGGTTGTTATGGTGGACACCAAGGTTTTTGATTAAACTGACCATGGAAGTGCATGTGTCATTCATATTTTTATAACAGAGTTAGCAACTATTCAAGTTGGTAATTATGTCTCACTTCACAGCAAATACACAATTAATAACATTCTCTAAAAATGAACCATATTTAGGCAGATTTTAGAGGGTTTCATTTTTAAGCATTCATGTCACACTTTCATTACCCAGTATTGTAAAAGTACACATATACATCTTTCTGTGCAAGTGTTTGTAATTTTACCAAGACTTGGCCAAATTTCTTATCATTTTGATGATTCCAGAACCTTGCAATACACTTTTATACACACAAATTCCTATATGCTAGATGATCAACCTTTTCTGGTCGGTTCCACAACGTTTCTTTCACAATGCAATCGCATGACCAGAACTCAACTTCATCTTTAAGCAATAAACAAGTTTATGTATTGCGTGCCAAATCAGAACGTTAAGTGTATAATATTTTAAATTAAGAAGAAGTATATTTGTAGATTAATGGTATGAGATTATTTAGTTATCTTTCAAAAGGCTCTAAACACTGATGGAGTCTCCATATCATAACAAATATAAGGCGAGGCTAAACCATGCAGATTCAACCTTCACCACTAGCTAATGTACATTTGTGTTTTAATTTTCATTTCAAGGTAAAGAAAAAATGAGGTTAGTGATCTCTGCATGAACTTACTGTCTGCATTATTATATTGCTGGGCTACAGTAGCAGATCTTCCTGGTCCCTGTTGGCTTAGCTCTGGTCCTCGCTGTCCATTAGCCCTTGATGCGCTGGAGCTCCTCACATGAGGGCGACGTTGCTGAGATACAGGCGTCTGCTGGACATGGGTTCCAGAATCACTGTTAGTCCTGTAACGAGGGACAATGACTTGCCTTCTGAGAGTATCATTATACTGGCTGAAGCGCGGCTTGTTAGATGGTGGAGCCACTCGTAGGTTGGCCGTTATTCTCTGTTCCTGGGGTTGGTTTGCACTAGATGACTGCCTTGTGTTGGGTGTCTGTGTCACAGGGCCATTCTTCAGATCTGCTCCTTCTTCCCGCGTATGCAAGCAAGTTCTAACCTTATCCCACAACCAGTTGATTTCATCGTCTGTGGGTGTCTTGTCTAATCGTATTCCATTCTGAATGACAGGTGCCTTGTTAGCAACCACTTTGTCTTTATCGCTTACGACCTGTTTGCTATTTTGGCTATTCGGAAAGCGATTATTCTTTACCTGCATGCTACTTTTACCTTTTGCACTATTTGCATTTCCAGACTTTGGCCTAGGTGGAATGGCAGTAACAACATTCTCTGTCTTACCACCTAACCTTTCATGTACAGTCCTTGCATCAACACTTGATATCATCCTTGGCTTGCGAGCAGGTGCCATGTTTTCCGTTGTCGCTTGCATCTCTACACTCTCATCATCACTGTAGGTCAAGTCTGTCCAGCGGACGCCTTTCTTAGGTGACTTGATTCCGCTCAGTTTGCCAATGTCCAGACTATCCTTCATGATTGCAGCTGCCAGTCCTTTTGCTTTACGGTCCTTGGTAGGGGTCTCACTCTTGTGCCATTTTAAGATACTCTTCGGTGGTGACACAGCTTCAGGTTCTTCCTCTTCTTCTGCTCTATAGTCCTCTGGTGCCATCATTTGTTGAGGAGTTTCCTCAAACCTTCTATCCTGAGGAGGATATGGCATCCCAGGACCGACTCCTCTGTAACCATCATTCGCTCTTATTGCAGTAACCGCTGAAGCATTTGAATGCTGCGGTTCAGCTCCTTGAGTTCTTGTTGCATATGATACTGCTGGTGCAACAGTAACTGCAGTAGCAGTTGTCCTTGCTGAATATGGCCTAGACCTTTGACTTGTGCTAGCTGTTGGGGCACTAACATGTTGATGAATAGGAGGTTTACTGGCATTCGAGGTTGACCAAGCCTGAGCTGTATCACTCTTCTTTTGATTGTTTTCATTACTTACAGTTTTCTTTTCAGTTGCACCATTCTGGGAACTAATTGCTGTACCATTCTTTTTACCACTGGTGACACTATGAGAAGAAACACTGGCAGTAGACACAATCCCATTAAAGGCAACCCCATTAAATTGCATGCCATCATAAGCTGAGTTATTCCTAGGATTTGAAGTAGTCCTGGTTACCTGCTTTGTGTCCTGTTCCTCTTGAGTCTTTTTGTCATCACTGCCTCTCATCAAAACATTATTATGATACAGACTGAAGTTACTGGGATCTTTCTTAATCTCTGAATGCCGTGTGACACTGTGACTATTGGAAATCTGTGTGCCATTGGCAACTCCATAACTTGGAGCTGCAGTTCCACAACTTGAAGTGTCATACGCCCCATGCTGTTTGGTCCCATAGTTCTGCGTCAAATCTTCCCTTTCCCTTCTGTGTTCCTCCAAACTATCAACACTTGACAGGCTCTCGCTCCGTTGAAGGCCACTTCCACTACCTCCTTTACTAGCCTCATTCTGAATAGCTTGACTGAATTCTTGCAAAGTCCTCTGTTGTTGCTGAATGAGCTTCTGTTGCTGTTCTGCTATTTCTTGCTCAATCAGACTGGTTCTTGAGTCTGTTCTTCCCTGCTTTGCAACCGACTGCAGGGCAGAGTGTGTTGGTTTTGTATACCCTCTAGACTCACTGCCAGCAGCGATGTTCGCATTATTGTCTACATAAGCTCCACTGTAATTTGATGTCGTGGGGTATGTGGATACTGGGACTGTTCCATTGTGTTGGTAGGTTGAATAGCCTTGTCCATACTTGAGGGACAGAGAAGAAGGAACACCAACCATCTGAAGGACATCATCTAGTGAAGGCGTTCCACTTCCATGGCCTTAAAAAAAAGAAGAAAAAAGAAGATAATTATAAAAAAAAAAAAAATCAAATTGCTATTAGCCCATAGCACACACAATCTCTCTTAAATTAGATTATTGAAATTAGTATAGGTAATAATGGGAAACATATTCTCATGAAATCCATTCCAATCCAATCATATTTTTCAAGAAGAAAAATAAATTATACTGCCATACGATTTATGTAGAAAGTTTATTATAGCTTACATCTCTGATATTACTTAGTTTAGATCAAAATTAAAAACCTACCTAATGGAAAATGCATATTCAACCTAGTTCTTAAATTGTTACCTAGTTCTTAAATTGTTACCTAGTTCTTAAATTGTTACCTAGTTCTTATATTGTTACCTTACCTTGTTATCTTATGTTTCATAATTTCACTTCATATTTGTTTTCTTGTCATTACTCTGTTTAGTTTTAATTGTATTAATATTGTAAAGCGCTTTGATATAAATGTCTTACGAAAAGCGCTATATAAGTAAAAGTTATTATTATTATTATTATTACAGATACCATGTATTATATATTTAGCAATAAGCAAACAAACGGGTTAGGAGCTGGTCATCACAATACATGCATTTAACATATGGCAACATATATGTGCAAATGAGAAATGATATTTAAGGGATAATAAGATTATAAACATTTTACCAGTTCAAACAACATGCTTGAATCTACTGCCCTTAAAAAAATATAAGTCTATCACCAGTTCCCAAGATAAGTTTAGCAAAGTAACTTATTCTAACACAGGGGACTATATTTACATGATTTTCCAAAACTTCTAGTCAATATGGAGAGAGAGAGATAGCGACATACTTTGAGGCGATTCCATGTGATAACCTCTGGCAATGTGGACACCATCATGCAGGGGGGCACCAGGATAAGCTGGAGCTGAATGAGATGAATCAAAGCAATATTGTATGTAGGCTATTAGCTAGGAGGGCATTTGCCATCTGCATATATTAAAAAAATGCCAAATTCCTTTTGGAAGACACCCTATATGTATATTTATAATTCACATTATTTTAAATTTAAACCCTCTCCCTCTTTTAACATCCTTTACTCATTGGGGGAAGAAAAAAAAAGATTAAACACCAAGTTCCGAAATCCTGACTATAGGCGCGATTGAAGATGAGCTGAGCATATGATAGATGCAAATGTCAAAGGGGTGATTGGAGTTAACCTCATTCCCTTTTATATTCAATAATTAGAAATTAATGTTTGATAGGTAAAGTCTTTCAAGGCTGGTATTTTTTTGTGGCAGCATGGAGGCACTGTAAAAACTTTGAGGCATGGTCAGGAGGCAAGCCTGGAGATTTTGGCCGTGTGAGTGAATGTACCTGTATGATAAAAGTCATGATGCCTGCGAGCAGAGCCTTTGTTCTGCCTCTGAAATCGATTGGTAGCTTCTCTCTGCTTCTGACGTCTCTCATCAAGCACTTCTTGTCTTCTCTTGGCCTCTCTTTGTGCCTCTAGCTTCTTCTTGGTTTCAAGAGCTCTGGAGAGACACAACATATAATATATTTTACTATTTAAATACCTGGGCCGGTATTCAATTTGATACTTACAATAAGAAAGAAATTTACTAAGTAAATTGCTAAGCTATTAAGAACTTTACTTATCTCGTATTCAAATCACATTTTAGACTTTTACATACGTAAGACAAAATCTAAGTAAAATACTTACATGTACTGATAAGTATTGTGACATCACATGGTCAATCAAATGCAATTAACGCGTCGCAATAAATGCGTGCGAATATAATTGTGCGCAGGTTATGATACTGCGTTAGAAACCCACATGACTGCCAATCAAGGCCTCCAAATAATTGGATTAAGACTGGTAGGGAGCTGTCTTAACTAGGGTAAAATACTTGGCCAGAAGTTTTAATTGAATACCCAAATTAGCTGAGTATTTTATCTAAGCCGAAGACTAAGTAAAATACTCATATTTATAAATTAAGTTTGGAATTGAAAACGGGCCCTGAACTTTCTCCATTATGCTAACTATTAGCGCCAGCAGTAACATATATATATATTAATGCGAGAGGAGAAATATATAATGTGTAAAGTATATTTGTTTAAAATATGAAAACATTGCTTTGAAAATAAAGTACCATGAATAAAATGTTGCCATAAAGACATCACTCAAAACAAGACAGAAAAATGTTTCTAATTATGACTGTTCATACTTGTACAGTAGTCCAGAGATGACATGAAAATTGAAGAGAAAAGATAAAGAAAAGATAAAAGGATGGTAAGGGAGAAAAGGCAAAAGGATGGTAAGGGGGGAAAAGGTATATCTGAGAAAGATACAAGTACGTATGTAAATATAGAGAGAGGGGGGAGAGAGAGAGAGAGGGGGGGGGGGGGGGGGAGGTACATGAAATATTGCTTTTGAACGACAGCCTTCCAATCATGCCACTTACTTGCGTCTCCTATTGGTTTCCACGGAGAGCTTCTTGGCCCGGTCCCTGGCAGCAACCTGCTTTGCATGCTCTGATCCTACATCTTTCATACGAGTCAAGTGCTCTTGTTCCAAGATGTTATATTTATTATTACTGGTGATAGCAACCCAGTCAAGGAAAAACAATTGGCACATACACAAACAGGGTCTATTAAAAATTGAATTGTTCTATTTACAAGGCACTGACAAAGTTCATCAATAATATGATTATCAGTACAGTATTTCTCCCTATCTTTCTCTTTACAATCTATGCTCTACATGACTACATGCAATTTGAAATTATCAGTATTGGATGAAAATTTCAACTATAAGATAATCCAGCTATAACTTTGCATACATCTAGTTCTCACAAAGAAGACATACTGCGCTGACTGTGCATCCATACTTTCTCTTTGCCATTTTGAATTGACGATATACAACATTGGATGAATAGGACGAGGAATCACCCTTTTACCCATCAAAGAATTTTTCTAATTATCATTTCAAGTGGTTGACCGGATGCCCAGAGGAGTTGATAAACATTGCAATTCAAAATTGTAATTACTACTTCTGTACATTTAAAAAAATGTGCCCCAACCCACTGTTTGAAGCGTTTTCCTAAGGCGGCGGAGCTCCCTGGAGTTACCTACAGTATCCTAACACTCACTACACCTGGGGCCCGTTCCTAGAAACCGTCATAAGTCTAACTTCTTGACTATCCCATTGAAACATGTGCTAATTCTATAACACACGTTTCAATGGGATAGAGTTAGACATTATGACGGTTTCTAGGAATGGGGCCCAAAGTTGTAACTTCTACTAGAATCTTCAACAAGATTGAAGGAAACAGACTGCACCAAAGTAAGAAGCAAAAGAAGAAGATATTTTAGAATAGGTCTAGAAGTCTAGATCTAGATTGATCGGGAAGTATCCAATCAATCTAGGCCTATTCTAAAATATCTTCTTCTTTTGGGTATCCGGGATACCCAGAGGAGTTGAATTGCTAGATCTAGATCTAGAAAGTATCATTTATTCATTGATTGTTATCAAAAGTTTGACTCAGATAATCAGATTACAATGAAATATTAAATGTAGAATTAGACTCTAGCTTTAAGCAATAATACAAAATAGAAATAGTCAGATGGCTAATCATCGTCTAAATAGTCTGCAATCGCAATCGTTCTCGATCTCTTTTCACACAAAGTCAAACCCACACTTGTCTTGACTCAGCTCAAGTCAAGTGACAGTCACAATCACACTCACAGAGTCACAGTGCAGCATGCAGTAGACACACATCTACGATCATCTTTACATCCCAACCCACATAGCGTTCCGTTGCGAATGAAAAGGATACGAGTAATATCCTCGAGCTGTATCTGTCAACATTGTGCATTCGTTAATTTGATGCTGTTTGACGATTCTTTTTTAACACACATATTGCACATTTCAATATCTTCAGGACCAGTGTACTCCAAACGCCAACAAATCGACATTTCACGAGATAATATCCAAAACAAGTCAGCTATCACTGTCCGAATGGGTACAATCGACGTCCATGTTGACTGTTTCCACAACTATGTTATGCAAATGAGATGACGTATATTTTTGTTCACACGCCATCTACGTTGAATTTTGGTATAGTATACACGTAGTGCAGTATGTTTTATAAGTTCACTAGTTCAAGTTTTAATTATCTTTCTTTCATAACACACATTACAAATATCACACGAGTATAACAATTTAGCAGAATATGGCGTTACAATAGAAAGATGAGGTGACCTTGGTTGAAAGCTAGGCTTGTGGAATTAAGGTCCCTCATGAGAAGCTTATGAGTTAAAGAGTACACATAGTGTAATGATGTCTGGCCCTGGGTTTTTAGAACACCTTTCCAACTTATAGTCTTGCATCTTAGGAAAGTAAATACTAGTTACTAGTATACTATTACTAGTACTACACAATCAACTCACAGTCGCACAACCTCCTCCCTCCACAAATAGCCGTAACCATGGAAGAATCCTGGATCGATGAACAGGCTTAGACCTACAACATCGTGTATTAATGTAAGTAAGTAAGTAAGTAAGTAAAGTAAAATGAACAAACTCGTCACATAAGAATAATGCATACATTTAAATGCTTACAAACTAAGCTAAAACAAAACGGAGAGAAAAGAAACATAAATAGGTGTGATAGAATCTACTGAATACTAAATAATGGTTATAAACACGAGCAGCAGGAAAATACTACGAGCAACAGGACTGGAACACAAACAAAGACTATAGTAGAAATTTGTTTTCACGTTGGTGTTCCATAATACAACACAAACATATACTTCACACCGAGAGCCATAAGAGCGTTAACCTAGCTATGTGAGAGTGTATAAGTAAACTCCAGAGAGAGAGAGAGAGAGGGAGGGAGAGAGAGAGAGAGAGAGATAGAAGGGGGGGGGGGTACAGAACAATGTAAATTCAATCCGCCTGAACAACAAACAATATACCTATACCCCTTCTGCCCATTTAAAAAACGTCTTGTCTAAACGCTGCTGGGTCAAAAATGTAAGATATTCATCTCATAATGGCTAGAGGTGGATTTACCTGATACAGCTGGCGCAGAATTATCAATTTCGAAGAGTGTCAGATGAAAATCCGTCTTATCTATCGGCACATTTGTTTCTTCAAAATTAAAGACAAAACGCTCACTTCTTACTTTAAATGAAAATATTTGGCCTGGATGCCCCTGACCCCCTCGACCACCCCCCCCCCCGCTAGCCAGGGTCCGGATACACCACTGAGCTTCAGTGAGTAACGAATGTGCCTATTATTTTCTTCTGTTCAAGTAACATTCATATTATCCAGCTTACATATATTGAGAAGGACCAAATACATAAATACACGTCGCCAATGATGAACCCGTCATTAATTCTCTAAAACTGAACGCATTCACTTCTTTAAAATCCATGTTTACAGTTTATCTTGACTTGAGAAACTAAACAAATTATTTTGAAGCAAAATCTCTAAACCACCTAAGAAGCCTTTTCATGTAACAATATAAGTGATGTATCAATCAACACGGATGAGTGAGGTCTAAATATTTTCTCCTATATAACCAGTAAACTTGCCGGGTCGAATTGCACTGTCTCAATACCTAGAACTGGATCGATAGTCATTTTCTTCAAAAGAAGTCAACAAAGGTTGGGCCTTGATTGGTTTCATTTCAAAGATACCTTAAACGTGACATGAATCTATATTTATTTTTCTTTGTTTCTTGTTTTTGTTTGTTTGTTTGACTATTATTTGTTTTCATTTTACACATTCTTTGATTTCCTCGAAATATCTGACACCAAGATGATGATCTGAATGATGATCTCATTTTAATTTTAATTTCAATTTATTCATGTTTTAAACAAAACCGTACAAATCAATTATAAGCATTTAAAACAAATAAAGAAATACATGTTGGAAACAGAGGGGTCCACTAAAAAGCAATGCTTGCACAAGTGTGAATACCTCAAATGATACTTAGGAATAATGAGTAATAATTTAACAAGTCCGTAGCTACAAAAGGAACTACAAAATAGGGGATAAAGTGGGATGCCAACAGAGACAAGAAAGGGACAAGACAATACTTTACACGACAAAGATAGAAGAACACGGTTATGATACAAAGAGTACACAATGCCAAAAAGAAGTGAGAGATCGGGGGTACAGAAAATAATACAAAATGATGAGCTGCATGTGGGGTTGAGAAGAAGATAAGGAAAGAGAAATGCGCATTAGAAAGGAGATAAGCATGATAAGGCACGATTATATCAAATTACATTTTGAGTCAGCGAGTGGAGAATGATCTTGTATTCAACAAAAACAACAACAACGCGTATACTTCAATGAGGTTTATTATGATTGTAATAAAAATAATTTCATTTTTTTCTTCTTAAAAGTATTAATCGATGGAGCATTTATTTTATTTCATTACTGAATCATTCAAGGACACTTTACAGGCCTTGGAGGCACCTTGGGCCTGGGACTGCGGTTTCGTGCAAAGTACCCCCCCCCCCCCTGGGAAAAAGAATTTCGATATTCTAGCAGAGATAGTGGTTCTGTATTTGCAATTTCTTATATGGTATTTAGATATGGGTCTTTTTAATAATAAATAGGCCTTTTTTTTCCTGTGTCTAATTTTTTGCTCCCTTACTTCGCTCGCTCGCAAATATAAAGACATGACAGACTGCACCCCTATTTTGCCAGCTTCTTATTCCCCACAACAATACCATTCACTGAGTGAGTTACACCAGATATTTAACCACAAATAATTTAGCCCCATGAAACTACCCCTAATATGCACCCCTTTTGTTATAAGAAGTACCCATTTCACCTCTGGTAATATGTGCCCAATTTACTTTGAGACGTGCCCCTTTTCCTTTAATTGTATTAAATGTTCTTTCCCCTAATACAGAAGCATATTTTTTACCTCTGATATTAAAATGCTCCTTTTGAATATGATAAGTTCCCCTTGTTACTTTTGATACATGACATATTCCTTTCTAACAATATGCCCCTAATCGAAAACGATTGATAGCATGTTCTCCCTCAAATTTCCCCTAAAAAGCAATGGGACCTCACAGATCTTAAAACCATCAGAGACCATCACACACACAGGAAAAGTATGGTGCTGAGGCAGTATAATGGACCACATGAAGAGAAGACCTTGATGATTATACCTGGTAGTGCACTGATTACAACGTAGGGGTACGAAACAATGTCTAATGTCTGAAAAATGAGGCTTTGAGTTTACTCTATGTAGATGCCCTTTTTCCAGAAAGTGCCCCTTTTTGTTGGTGCCTCCCACTTTGGAAGAAGCTTCGCCACCCCGGCGCCGCCCTTCTTTGTATAGTTGGTAAAGATGAAAATAGGAGTACGGGGATAGGAACTTTCCTAGCTGCCCATTTACTTTCTTTGGGATTTGGAATTCACCTGGGTTTTAGTCGGGGGGGGGGGGGGGGCTAAGCCTTCTGACTGCCTTAAAGATGAATTTGTAATGAGGCCAGAGTCTCTCCATACATGAATGCGGAATTACTTACGCGAAATCTACAAGTGACATCATCAAGTGTAGGTGTGTACACAGTATAATAAAACGAAAAACCAACCTAAGCTTGATGGCAAACTACTAGTATATATTAATACAGGAAAGCAGCAAAATCAGAGAAATAGACTGGTGAAAGTTTTAATGAAATCGGGAAAAGAATTATCTTTGAAAGTTGTAATCAGTATAGGTATGGGCTCTTCGATTTTGCTGAATCAGTAATGTATCTGTGATGTAGTGGCGGACAACCACTGCCATTTGTTCCAACACACAACATGACTAAAATGTCGAATTCTCAAAAACGTATGACTCACTAGGGTTTATCCTCTTTAGAGGACCTTTGATAATATGCATCCATGCTTTTTTTAAGGTAATGCTCCAAGGGAGAAGGCACTTAGCATAAAAATATAAATTAACGACATTTTTGTACATGACAAACGGGAGAGTTACCCGCGACTACGTCACAACCTAGTGACCAAACTGCCGATATGAGATTTGCATAGACTTAGTGATTTTAAATTTCAAATATTCATAACTTCCTTATTATTGGTCCGATTTATTTCAAACTTTCGCCATTCTTTGTATCTTATTTTGTTCTGCTTTCATACAAATGAACTTATTACAATGGTTTGATTGCCCTTTACAACTAGGCCTCTGCCTTATATGAAATTGTTTGTTTAACTTGGGAATTAAACCCACATCGGAAGCCCCATAGGTCTATGAAAGAAAGAGCCTTTATATCAAAGTTGTCACTGAGGCGTCATTTTGATTTATACCTTATTACTTTAATACGCCATTGTAGCCTACGTAGACGAGTAGTACTTAAGCCAGTAATTCAAAGCAATGTTTCCACTTATATTGTTTTCACATTTTGTACGATTTCACCCTTATGCTATTGTAGACAAGGCTTCATTTAGATTGCGTTATTACCTATGTAAAAAGATTGTGAACGTAATCATCCTATGCGCTAGTGATTAAACACTCTTCATTTTGCATTCACTATTTGTACGATATCACAATCATTGGCGGGTCAGAGGTAAGCCGCTGACACGGTCCTAAGTTACCCGAAATGACGCCTTAGTGTATGCAAAGGGCACAAAAGCCCGAATTCACAAAGGAGGTTTGTCGACAAACCTAGGTTTATGTGCGTCATAAATGACGCGTTTCGATGCGTTTAAGACCAAGGCTCAGACAAACCTTGGTGTGAACGCGTCAACACGCGTCATTATGACGCACTTCATGTTTTTAACTAATCTTGGAGCTGGACAGTATGCAATCAATTTCTAACGGTAGAGCCTACTTGATTTTTTTCTTCACCAATTCGTTAAATGAACTGATTGTTTCTGCCGATATCAAAACCACTTATAGAAAACGCTTAACATGCTTGAAAGTGGTCCATTCAGCATTGGTAGATAATACTCTCAGAACAGCTACTGCCCCCGCTACAGCCTACAGATCATCACTTTTCTAAATTGATTGCTGATGACAAAGGCCTATTCCATTACAATTAAAATACAAACACGTGTTTTATGATGCACCCCAATGGAGACAAGTTAGTTTCTTAATCTCAGTAATTACTGTTCCCATATCGACCGAACAAGAGCGGTAAACTTTAAATTAACGGCTGCTGTATCTAAACCATTATCGCTATTAATGAAACGGTGAAAATGGGACGAAGGGAAGGGGGGGGGGGATACCATTACTTTTGTGTCTTTCCGTGCTCACGAGAGCCATTCGTATTATTTAGGTCACACATATTGTGTTGGACTATTGTTCGAATATCTGTGGCACAACCTTAATGTCATCATGCTTGTCAAAAAATAACTTTTAAGCTTGATTTTCAAAAAACGATTGAAAGACAAAAGTGGAAGGGGAACTGTACCTACTGCATGCTAAACTCAACAACTTAAACCTGCAATGTGATTGCTATAGTTGGATCCGAATGTTGCGTTCACTATTATCGTCATATTGTTTCCAGGATGTATTCATGGTAAAGCGTGCGCTTACAGATTGTATTTTGTAGGATATCAGTGGACGCACTGGGCATAACTAGCGTCCAAATCGCAACAAAACAACTTCATTCGCTGTTACAAGTTCTCGATGCTCCTTGCCTGAAGATGATGAACTCGACGTCATTCCATTTTGATCGTCCGACGGTCATTCTGCCGTTCGTCAACCTGTCCCTCTCCTTGCTCGCTAATGCTTTCCTTTTGATCATTTTACGACAGCAGCAAACGATAGACGACAACACACGTCTAATGTATCGCGTTTCAACCGTTCTCCAGTTAAGTCTGAGTGTGACATGGTGCAGTTGGGATGTCATTTCATACATTTCCGACAGTGTGGATTTGTGTAAAACCATCTCCAAGATTTTCCCGTACATGACGTTTACAATATTATTTTCACAACTATTCTGTTACTGTTTCATCAGCATTTGCAAACTTCTCCTCATAACACGCCCTCTTCGTTATCACATATTTCTAACGCCCATCAAAGTAAAATTAGTGCTCTTCTTCATCATCTTGACATCCGTTCTATTTTCCACTCCATTATTGCCATTGTCGCATCTTTCATTTAATTACTACGCCTGGTATTGCGACGATACGTCAACAGACGATCTCGACTGGCTTTATACTTTTATCGACATTTTTGTCCACGTTATTCTGGTCACGGTCTTGGCAGTGGCCACACTCGTAAATATCGCTATCTTGAGAGTAATTTGTCAACACAAACATCGTCTTGGTGTAGCTGCTAGGATCACCGAACACATTGATAGCTCTCCCCGGGTCTGTGTCTATCGGCGGTGGCATTTCCCAGGAAAGGGTGTCGTAACAGTGCTTCTACTGACGATCTCGTTTTACACCTGCTGGCTTCCTTGGGTGGTTACTTTTGGCGACGATGTCGGAAACATTATGGCAGAACTGAACGGCTGGCTCCAACCTTTGATTTATATCGCGACAACAAAAGAGGCAAAAGGGATTGTTCGCTGCCATTTTAACACACTCAGAATGGCTTTCATGAGACGATGAAATTTACGTCTTGGTTGATTAACAGAATGACAACTTTTAACACAATTGGACATCTCAGAGATTGGGGATACCAGAATGCAAAAGTGTTTTCCCTGTGAATTATGATGTCATGTTTTCGTTAATGAACCTAGGATATAGATGTCTAGATGTATATGAATGTAATGAGTTGCCCAATGCACATAAGACGTTATTACATTACCGACAATTATGCCAACTAGTTCAATTGAGCATTTTCGTAATGTAATCAAATATAATGCACAAATCTTTGTTAAGTGTCATGTTACAAATTATTTTATCAACTTTTTATGAATAATTATATTTAAATAGTTGGAATGCGAATTGCATACATTATTTGTTGCTAGGTAGGACAAACATAATGGCTTCGTAATGTATGCAATTTGCATGGAAATTACAAAAAAGAAAGATGGATAATTGGACATACATGTAATCATGTATCTAGCATAAACATTTCTGAATCTCTTCAAATTAGACATGAGTATCTTTTGATGTATAAAGTGGAATTTACTGTTGAAGAAGAAACAAAACAATAATATTGTTTAAGAATATAAAGAGAAACGTTAAAGTGCGAGTGGGTGTGTAATAGTGATGTCTATATTCATGATTAGAATAGTCAGGCGCGTACGCAGGATTTTTTCAAGGGGGGGGGGGGGGGTTTAACATTTATAAATCGGGCCGAAAATTTCGCAACGACTCAGCCAGCCGCTGAATAAGCGGGGTGGGGGGGGGGGGGGGGGGGGGTAAGAGGTCACTTTTTTTTTTTTTTTTGGTCCCAAAAAAATCGCAACGACTCAGCCGACCGCTGAATAAGGGGGGGGGGGGGGGGGGGGGGGGGGGGTAAGAGGTCACCTTTTTTTTTTTGGTATCGAAATTTTGAAAATTTTACATTTTGCTCCGTTGGGGGGGGGGGGGGGGTAAGGTCAACTTTTTGAGGTCAGCCATGGGAATTTTTTTTTTTTTAAAAAAAAAAAAAAAAAATCCAAAAGGGGGGGGGGGGGTTTAGGGAAATTTAGGGGGGGGGGGTTTACACACAAAAAAATACCAAAGGGGGGGTTTAACCCCCCAAACACCCCCTGTGTACGCGCCTGAGAATAGTTAAGTTATTAAGGATTACACATCGTGCAACGACCAAATGTAATTTTGTCTTGTTTACTTGGGGTTGCGTTTTTTCCCCGAAAATAAAGATTTCTGAATGCGCATCATCTTAATTTCTAAATCGATCGTTGATGGGCTAGCCCATTAGGAAGTAACAGTAAAAGGTGTTTTGTGTACTCAGTTTGTTTTCATTAACGTTCAGGCCGGTACGTTTGATGGCTACAATTAACATTGTAACTATAGCGAGACTAATCAAAAGAGGAAAGTGTAGTAATACACCTACCATGCCAATATAACCATTTTCGCTAAACACCCAGTCATCATGTAAACGAATCACTAATCATTTTCCAATCAGCAAGGGGATATCAACAAAAATCGCAAGGTGGAAAGGGGTTGTTGGCCCTTCCATCGTACCATCCTGATCGTAATGACCATACGTGAGTTTGACTGGCATCACTTGATGCTGTTCAGACAGAAAAGCTTTATAGGGGTATTATTTTGATTTTTTTTCTTCAACAGTACAGAAGTGACTGGACATTCGTTCTATTTTTATCCATCCGATTTGTGAACACAGTTTTAGAAGATGCAGAAAAGAAGAAGAAGCATTATCTATCAAGAGTACACTCATGAGGTATTCATTCGTTATGTTATTCAGCTGAATCGGTCACTAAAACTATCTGAAGTGAACGCAACCCGTCTGTAGCCTACGGATTTGTCTCTTACATAAAACCATCGACTGTGGAATTATGTATTAAATAAAAACGGATCGTTTTCTTTTATCAGCCACGCATTCATCACAGATACGAAAGCGAAGAAACAAATTTATTGTGAAAATGACAGATATTGTACAAGGAATCACCGACCGTGGTGACATGTTGTCATTCTCTCCATTTCTTGACGAATATACTCTTCCGTCTGTAAGTAATGATGAATTTAACTTCACGATGTACAAGACCACATTCCCGGTTGTAGTTCTGTCCTTAACCAACGTCGGATTGTCTCTTCTCGCTAACTCGTTGCTCCTTGTTGTTTTACGCCAGCAGCAAACTGTAGACGACAACACAAGACTTATGTATCGAGTTTCTGCAGTTCTTCAGATGATTCTAAGCATGGCCTGGAGCAGTTGGGATTTCGGGACCTACATCCTGGACGATGCAGAATCGTGCAAATTTAATTCTTATACATTGTATCTTTTTCCATTCGTCACACATACCTCGTTTATTGCACAACTCTTTTGTTACAGTTTCATCAGCATGAACAAGCTCTTGTTTATCGCCCGGCCACTGCGATACCA
The DNA here is from genome assembly GCF_000002235.5 of Strongylocentrotus purpuratus. Lineage (NCBI taxonomy): Eukaryota > Metazoa > Echinodermata > Echinoidea > Camarodonta > Strongylocentrotidae > Strongylocentrotus > Strongylocentrotus purpuratus. Next base: position 6,216,188 of record NW_022145607.1, read on the forward strand.
TATCATGCTAACCTTTACAAAAGTCAAAGTAACGCTTTTTGTCATTATCATGGTGGCTATCTTGATTTGTATTCCGCTGTTGCCATGGCCGAATCTGGAGTATCATTTATACGCCGCGTTTTGCGTGATATCATTCAAAACCGTATGGCTTGTTGAAATCATCATCTTCGGTCCTGTAGTTACCGCCTTACTAATAACTTCTGTTACCAACATCGGTATCCTAAGAGTAATTTACAAGCATCGGCGTCGCCTTGATGTAATTTCTACGGTCAGTGACACCAATGGTGATCCTCATCGCGCACCAGTTCGACGTTGGCGTTTGCCTGGTAAAGGTGTCTTGACTGTTCTTACGCTGTCGGTCTCGTTTCATGTCTGCTGGTTTCCATGGTTAGTGGGGTTTGACAATTTAGGACTTGCTTTCGCCGTGATCTTAGGCGGAGCGAGTGGCTGGCTCCAACCTTTGCTTTATATCGGTACAACGAAAGAAGCTAAAGGGATCGTCTGCAGCTATATGACCAAGCTCAGATCGCTTATCATGTGTCGTTGATTCACTGCAGCAGGCTTCGGCCTAGTTGATGTAGTTTAAGGCATCGGTTTACGTACTGGTCATTTTAATTGTACTTTAAGTCATTAAAACACTGTATTATGTTGGTAATGGAATTATTATATTTCGTTAAGATCTTTGTATTGAAATTGAAAAAGGTGGGCTTTAAGCAATTTTAAAACTATCACGCCGAGTCATCCCGACCAGCTTCATTAGCCCCTCTCCCCTCACCCCATCTTGCATCCAATCCACCTGACATCCAACTGAATTATGTGTGAGGTGTTGTTGTTGTTGGTAGTAGTTTAATGGCGTTCATTCCGTACGGAATATATACGCCATATCTTCAGTTATATAGGAATAATCAGCTATCTGTTAAGAAAATTGAAAAATAAAAAATTGTAAAAATAATAATAATTACAGTGCTTATATAGCGCCTAACACTTACTTTGTCAGAATTCTCTAAGCGCTCTACAATAATGCAGCATAATTACCCTGGCTTTAGCAGTGCAGCTGTTACGCGCGCTGCGTTTCAAGGAATAAATTCCAACCAGGTACCCATTTACTTCACCTGGGTGGAGTGTGGCAAATGTAGATCAATGTCTTGCCAAAGGACATTAGTGCAGCGGCGGGACTCGAACCGCGGACCTTGTGATTGACAGTACGGCGACGTATCCACTCGACCACAACACCTCTACATATAATTAATTAACCAGTATCGCAATTTGTTAGGAGTCTCTAGATGGTTTACAACTTCGTATTTTTGCTTTTTTGTTTTGTTGTATATGTTTAATCTGGTCAGCCCGGTTTTGATTGCATAGAAATCTAGCTTTGCTCGATTTGAAACAGGCTTCTCGGCTACTCGGCGTGCGTGCGCAGTGATCTTTTTATTTTGGAACGCACGGTGCCTAGACCACTCAGAAACACAGAAACACTAAATTGAGACACAACGTATAGAGACGCTCCTAACCGAAATTCTTTTCCATTCGAGTAAATTGTTATACACATATATGTATATTTATTTATGTGTGATGTCTGTTATGTCTTCTTAAAAGGAAGATACAAACTTTATTTACATGTACCATTGTAGACGCTTTGGTACATTTACAAGTAATTCATTTAAATCTTATTTTATGAATAGGTGTGGCACCTATTCTGTTAAACCATGATCACTATTAACTCAAGATACATTGCATTACGATTTTAGATATATCACCTTAAAGGTGATATATTTTCTAGTAACTACTTGTAGCTATTGTAGTCGCGTACATTTATATGAGTTCACAATGGTCTTGTGGATATAATATGTACATATCGTATAATAGAAACTTTTAGATTGAGTGGACGAGAGAACGGCGTGAACGTCCACTAATCATGCGTGTCTATGGCAAGCCGTTTTAACATTTATTCCTATTTCTTGATATCAAGAATTTCCATTGCTTTACAACAGAAAATCAATTCTTGATATCAGGAAATAGGAATAAATGTTAAAACGGCTTGCCATGGACATGCATAGTAAGTGGACGTTCACGGCGTTCTCGTCCACTCAATCTAAAAGTCCCTGATGTCGAGTCATGGGGGAGGGAGCGCCTGACTGCCAGGGAGGAGAGCGTTCTAGCGGAGATGAAGAAACCATTTAACTTCACCTTTCTCTTCATTTCTTCCTAACTTTTCTTACTCTTCTTTCTTATACCTCTCCTCTATTTTCTTCAATTGCTACTTTTCAGTTTGCAATTTAAGCTCAGCGTTTTTTAGACTTTTTTCCTTCAATGTTGCTGTCTTTAAAGTTTTGTTAAAAAAGCACTTGTTTTCAGAAGATTTTAGTTTTGTGTTTTATGAAGTAGCACTGTTGGGAGTTTGCTTTCATCACAGCGCTGTCCAGTATATTTATAAAGTAGCTGCGCTATATAAATTGATCGTGCACATACAAATCTACTTTATTATGAAAACGGTATTCTAAAACTAGAAGATCTCTATTCAATGCAACTTGGAATGCTCATGTTTGGCATTCACTCTGGGGACCTCCATCCTGCCCTTGCTCAAATCTTTAGAAGAAATAACCAAATTCACACCTATAATACTAGACAGGCTTCTGCTCTCCATTTACCATATGCAAGGACAACCTTCACTCTGAATACACTAATGTCCACTGGCCCCCAGGTTCTAGAATTCACTTGATACTACTATAACAAATGCTTCAAGTGTCTCAGATTTTAAACGTAGACTTAAGTCATAGTTTCTTCACAAGTATGTCGATGACACATGAATGTGTTATAAAGCTTTATTGTTTGTGTACTGTAGCATATTAACTCTACTCTTGATCTTTTTTTCGTTCATTCTTGACTTTGACATAATCCCCTTGATCCCTTTTCTTGTTTCTTCTTCTTACCCATCTGTACATATACCATATATTCCTACTTGACCTCTGCACTCAGAGAGCAATAAGTCATTGATGTCTCGATTGAGTGTCAGCTTGGGTTTGTCCATATTAGATCGCCCTCCAATGGGTTGGTTGATTTTTTGCACATAATATGATACATATTTTCACACACACGGTGAGTTTGTTAGCTCACCCGGTGTGATGGGGATGTGCGCTGTGGTCGATGCATCGTTGGGTAGTTGTTCTCTGAGAGTATTTTGTAAATAGTTTTATATATTCCATATTTGTTGTTGTATTCATGAATCAGTTATCTTCGTCATATCATATAAGGGGGCCTTAACTTAAAGGGACTATGTCCCATTTGCAGGCCAAAAAAATGAAAAAGTTAAATTTCCAACTGCATTTGAAAGATAATACTAATTTAGAACTTCCCTAAAAAAGGTGGGGCTTGAAAATGTCTTCAAGTGGGAAAATAATGACTATTAGTTGTCAAATCGACTTTAGGGCTATAGAGCCCAAAAGTAATAGTCTTGATTTTCAGACAATTGTACCGAATGATCATACGTTTTATGCTGCGCAAAGATTCAACCAGTTTAATCTTGGCCATCACAAGAAGTGGGTTATTGATATAGACAAATACTCACGTACCCTTTACAACTCTTTTCATGTATGTTATTACCAAAGAAGGAAAAAAGCCAATCAGTCGCTCAATAGTGTCTGACAGTGAAGTCTAGCAAGTAAACGGTTTTCCTTGCATAATTTGAATATGAGGACACTGCTAACGTTTACATTTCACAGATAGGACATACATGACATATTCATAATTCCTGCAAAGTTCTACAGCATTAGAGGTTGGCTGCAAAAGGGACATAGTACCTTTAACAATCTGTGCTTAAACCAAGGTCTCCTTGTCTTCCTTTATTATACATTGTACTGTTATGATTATACTCTATTATATTTTGTCACATGTGTTTTCTGGAAGACAAATAAACTTGATACTTGATACTTGATCTAATTATGGATACGTTTCGTTGTCATGGTTGTTATTTACGACATGATCGGGTCCACGGTCATAACTCGTTATTACATCTATTTCGATATAGATCCATCTAATTCGTCTGTCTCCATACAAAATATTAAAAACAAAGACAGGCACTGACATTGCACAAACATGACCACGGTATATCTTTGCACCATTTTTGACGTATTTAGATTAAAAGCTAGGCTATTATGTCGTGGTAATTTCCTGTCGGTGTTTGATGTATGATAAGTAAATTTGTAATACGCTCGGTGTGTAGAATAAAATGGGCTGCTGAAATTGTTAACACATTAATACTAAATAGCTGCCATGTGGAGGGCACTAGACATCGAATGGGTGAACATTATAACTACTGGATATATTGTATTGCCATCAGTAGTAGCGTACGCAGGATTTTTTTCTAGGATTTCCGGCTTTCTTTCCCCATCACTAGTCATATTATTCCAACATAATGTTAATTTTCATTCCTGCCCAACGAGGCATTCCAATGGCTATCCCCTATTTTACGCCAATATCGCCTTAGCTCACAAGTATGGTGGCCTAGAACGGGCATCGCGAAGCGTGAATTTCGTCGTTAATAATTCGTGACAGAATATACGACGTCGCATATTTCGTCGTGAATGTTGTACTCGCTTAAGTGGTATTCTATTATTTTTTTTTGTATCTACCTCGTTTCTTTGTTTCTCTCTCTCTCTCTTCCTCCCTTTATATCTTTCTCTTTTTATCCCCTTTATCTCTCTCACTCTTTCTCTCTCATCTCCTTCCCTCTTTCTCTCTCTTTCTTACCCTGTCTCCTTTTCCTTTTCTATCAGTTTCTCTCCATTTCTTTGTTTCTCTCTCTCTCTTTATCTTCTCATGTTTCAAACAGTTCGGTGTAATTCCATGGAACTAGAAGAACCATGGAGCTATTAACTGAGAGAGAGAGAGAGAGAGGGGGATATTATTGATATATATTTACATAGAAAGAGAGGGAGAGAGAGAGAGAGAGAAAGAGACGAGGATATGTGAGATATTAATAATTATATATATATATATATATACACAATTATATATACATAGAGAGAGAGAGAGAGAGAGAGAGAGAGAGAGGAAACAAGAGAGAAAGAGAGAAACAAAGAGAGGAGAGAGAGAGATACAAAAAGAAATGGAGAGAAATTGAGAGGAAGGGAAGGAAACATAGAAAGAGAGGACAGAAAGGAGGATAGAGAGAAAATGAGGGAAGGGAATGAGAGAGAGAGAGAGAGAGAGAGTGGGAGAGACATGCAGGGAGAGGGGATATACAGTGAGAGATATAAATACAGAGAGAGAGAGAGAGAGGGAGAGAGAAAGAGAGGAGAGAGAGATAAGCAAAGAAATGGAGAGAAACTGAGAGATAGAGAGAAGGAGCCAGAGAAAGAGAGAGAGAGAGAGAGGAAAGAAAGAAAGATAGAGAGAATAAGAGGGAAGGGGATGGGAGGGTTAGTGAGAGAGTTATGCTACGTTTCGCTATGTTCCCGGCGGCTACGGCAAACAGGCCACCGTGGACAAAACGGGATGGACGTGAGACAGCGCAGGGGACGGAATAGGTTAACGTGACACGCCGTTATAAGGGACTTCTAGATTTGCGTGGACTGAAACGTGTGACGTCCATTCAAGGCAGTGCTTTAAAAGGACGTCGACCGTAGCAATCCACATTGTCTTCGTGCGAATCTAAAAGTCCCTATTGCCGTGGATGCCGAGCCAGATTTTTAAACCGTCAAAAAAATTGCCACGGCACTCACGGTTCGGATGAGAATTAAACCACACATGTCACATGCATATTCACCTGTTCTACACATTTCTCCATAATAGCAGTGATGGAATGTTCCTTTGTCTATCACAGCAATTGTTGAGGGTAGAATGAGGAACTGTATATTTTGTCTTCTTTATTTGTCCGTCATGTTCAGAGTGGCCTACTTGGGATTCTGACTAAACATTGTTTTGTATACAAACATTCCAAGGCTCCGACTAGCAGGCCCAGGTTGACAGTCTTTAAAAACCAGCTCGCTGATCTCACATTCTTATTCATATTGTCCTCAAACCTCGCGAATTTTCTCATTCTATAGCACATCTCAAATGGGCCACCCAATATTCAAATGTGCATCTTCTTTATGTTTTCATATATCAAATTGAATTCCAACTACCACATCTGTGAATACTGATGTACACCTCCTCTTTTTCCTACTTTTTTTTTTCTCTCTCTCTCTTTCCCCTTTTACCAATATCTTTTACTCCATATTAGTATCATTATGCATCCATTGAGGGCTCATGCTTTCAAGCTTTGCTTACTTTGTCAACCCTCCTGTTTGATGTTTTCGATTAGTTTCAGCCAACCTTACTATATGCTACATAATATGTAGAATATGGTAAGATATAATATTTTGTTTGTTATGTATAAAATGTAGAATGATTTGTTTGTGATATATTTGTAAACTGCAAAAGAAAAAGAAAATCAAACAGAAATAAATTAATACAAATAAATCAAATACATCATCTTATTTCCCACTTTATCCGATCTATTTGAAATTGATTCACTACGTAAAGGTACTAATTAAGAGGTACTTTATAGAAAGACAGTGAACTCCCCCAATAACGTTTATTAAAGATATCAATGACACACCTACACACACCCACACGCTCACACACACACACACACACTCACACACACACCTCTAGATAGTAATGTAGTAAATGAAAACAGTAGATTTTAGTAAAAACATAGCGTAAATTTTTAATTTCAATCATGGTTATATAAGGTGCGTATCTTTTTGTAACATAAGATTAGTTGCAATACATACCATATTCATAATTGATTTGGCTTAATCTCGACATAAACTATCTGTGAAATTCATTGTTATAGAAGTCTAAAATGTAAAATGTAATACTGCATTATCATATTTTAAAAAAAGTGTAAACATATAGAGCGCGGAAATGCTTGACTTCAACTTAGGGTTAAAACCGCATTTACCCCCTCTCAAATAAAATAGTTATTAAAATAGTATGACTAGAAAAGAGATATTAAAGATGAAGTTGAGTTCTGGTCATGCGATTGCATTGTGAAAGAAACGGTGTGGAACCGACCAGAAAAGGTTGATCATCTAGCATATAAGAATTTGCGTGTATTGCAAGGTTCTGGAATCATCAAAATGATAAGAAATTTGGCCAAGTCTTGGTAAAGTTACAAACACTGTACACAGAAAGATGTATATGGGACTACACGAACACGTGGCGTAAAAAGCCGGCCCCCCGATTTTTACGATGTTACATGCATATTTAGAATATGAAGGCATATGAAGAGCCATGCTTTTCAGGGAACATGTCTTATCTGATGTTCTTCCACACTTGCATAATAAGAATGAGTAACGCTCACAAATCATTTTTCACCTCTTCCCAGAACTCAACCTTCTCTTTAAATGTTCACACAATTCATACAGTTAGGACATCAAGAAGAAGTTAATTGGCAACGTAAATTTGGATTACCTCTTAGTTTATATATCCCTATCCATAACAATGGTATATTATATATATGGCCCACCCGAGGAGCCCCACCCCTGCTACTACGCACGACAACGCACAAACTGACTACGCACATATAAGAAAGTACCGCCCCTGTAATAAGGTCTAGAGCGTTTCCAACTAAGGGAAGTGGTCGGCGTCGACCATTATGACGTCACTGGTTTTAGTTTTGGTCGCTCTTCATCATCTGCTCGATGGCCGCGATGAGAGCAGGATCGACAGGAATGGCGAAGAACTCTTCAAGCGAGATCATTTCATCAGCTGCGAGGATGCACAGAGAGAAAAGGAGAGAACAAGAGAGAGGTGTGAAAGGAAAAGAGCATGTGAATGGTGCGACCGAAATAATAAGTGAGAGATATATAGTATAACTGGATAAAGATGATTACCTCTATTACATATGTCCGGTATTTAACAGCGATCTAGCTGGAGAAACCATAATTCAATCAAACCTTTTATTCAAAATTACATTACAGAAGACAAATACAGGTGGGCCGTTTTCTTTCGTATGCGAATGTTCACATCTTTCACTCCATATCCCTCTGCATGTCCGAATTGTATTTCTGTTTCTCTCTGTCTCTGTCTCTGTCTCTCTCTGTCTTTTGTCGTCTCTTTCTCTGCCCCTCTCCCGAAAAACGTCTTTAGTGTAGAGTCGGAAATGCATCACTCATGAAATTGAGATAACAATAACTTCCACTTACAGTTATTGTCGTGGAAGCCGATCATCTCAGAAAATGGTCTGACTTTACCTCCGTCATCGGACCATTCTTTAACATCAAGCTGGTCGTCATTGTTGATATCGAGTACTTCGAAGAGTTTCCTGCTAATGTCGATATCGTGCAGGGTCTCAGTTTTGATGCTGCTCATGACGCTAAATTTGGGGAGACGAAACAAATGAAACCTTTTGAGCTGTGATGAGAGATGTTTTTGTAGTTTGGCAAAACATAATTCTATTATTATTATTTTTCTTTCTTGTCCTCTTACCGAGGTGTTTTATTTCACATATTTCATATATATTTAGATCATTTAAAAAGATAAAAGTAATTAAATAAATAGTTATAACCTGACAATTTTTGAACAATTTTCTTGTGTTTCGTTAATAAAACACTATCGTGATATCGTAGTTTTAATTTGAAATTAATGAACATACTTTTCTATTGTACTCTTCACTTAACAATCACACCGAAGTTGGATATACATTATGTATATTATGTATTGTCCTAAAATTAACATGAAGTTTATCACAATGTTTTCCCTTATTTCAATAAAATAACCTAAAACTAATACTTCTTCATTAATATTTATTTGTTCATGAAAGTAATTTTTATATAAATTTTCAATAATTTTCCAAAAAACTCATCAAAATAATATCACTAGAGGTATTATTTTCGATACTACATCCGCAATGAGTAATATATTTAGCATTAACTCTCACCTTATTACATTCTAAAAAGACATGAAAAGTAGTTTCTGTTTCTTTACATGTATCACACTGGTCATTTTCCATTATACGCCATCTGCATAAATTATGTTTTGATGGAAATATGTTATGCAATACTTTAAAATTAACTTGCTTAAACCTACTATTTCCTATTTGTTGGAATTTGAAATTAACTACTTTCTGCCAACTTAAAGATAAAGGTAAATACAAGTAATATTCTCAGTAGCGTGTAAAAATTGGTTTTTGAAGTTGTTTTTTCCGGAGGGATAAATAATAATGTTTCGTCTTGAAACTAGATATATTACCAAAATCTCCTGTAGCAACTTCTATCAAATCTTAAATGTTTTGTTTACTAATTTATTGAACATTCTCTCGAACATATAATTTATTTAACCAATATCATGGGAAACATGTCTTCAATTATGCGTATTCGAACTCAAATGATAATTGATGAATACCAACTTTACTATTCAACGAGTCTATTCAACTACCATGTGTTATCACGTGCTTTACTTTACAAATTCCAGCTACGTATCACTTTCAAAACTATAATGTAGATTTTTAATCTAATATGACTGTTTTTCCATAATACCTCCTTTTTTCTGTTAGCTCAACTAAACCTCGACATTTAAAGTCTGACCATGCAACAAGAAGATTTTGATAAAACTCTGACAGTCCATTTTGTATACACAGCATTTTCATATCTTTCTTATTCAAATTCCAATCCTGTCAATCCAACATCTGAATAATGATTTTCATCTACTAGGTTGTTCATCCAAAATTTGCTTATCCAAGATAACTACAAAGAGTTTATTTTCGAACCCATGTCTACCATATCAAGACCACCATCTAACTGTTTATTTATACAGACATTCCTTTTCACTCTTTCTCCCTTTGAACTCCAAAGAAAAGCAATAAACTTGTATTCAATGATTTAATAACAACATTAGGAAGAGGTACTACAGTTGCCGTATACAAACAAATCAGTGAAATGATTAAGGCTTTAATAACAACCATTTTACCATAAAACGTAAATATTCTCTGTTTCCAGTTTTTCAATATATTTTAAATTTTTCGATTTTTTGTTGTCTCCATCCAAAATTCAACAATCATTTTCCTTTTTTTTTTCCCCCGATATATATTCCCAAATATATTATTGGTTGTTCAGTACTTTCCCCACATTCTCCATTCGCATAATCTGCATTGATCTTCATTACTTTAGCCTTATCCCAATTTACTTGAGGACCTGCCACTGCTCCAAAATTTCTGACCTCCTCCATAACCTTAATCAATGATTCAAAACTATTTACCGAAATGGTCGTGTCATCTGCAAATTAATACATTTTTAATTCAAACAATGCACAACCTAATATATCGATTCCTTTTATATATTCGTGTTGTCGGATCTTACATGCTAGAAATTCAGCTACAATAACGAAAAGTAAAGAAGACAATTGGCATCCCTGTCTTACCCCTTGCTCAATAAAGAAAGACTTGGACATCCACCCGTAATTTATCACCTTTCCCTTTCCATTACAATTCTATTATTATTAATCATGTAGATTTATGTAACTATCCATACATCTCTTTTCATATAGCATTGAGGAGGAACCTTAAATTTATGCGACGACACAATTTTTCCCTTTACTCGTTCGTTCGTTCGTGTCTCCTTAGATCAGGATAGTTATGTAAAGTTGCTTAACTAAAATTGAATTAAATTAAATCAAGTTCTTCCATCGCTCGATTGCTGCAATGGCCGTTTCATTAACAAGGGCCAGGTCTTCATCTGTGCATCCCGTTCCGCCGCACTGCAAGATGTGGTCCATCGTCTAAGTCTCTCCACAGTCGCAGAGAGTATCTCCTTCATGGGCATAGCCCCATCTTGCCATATTGACCTTACACCGCCCCATTTTCGTCCGCATTCGATTTAGGCATTGCCACTTCGGCCACTTTTACTAATTTCTGACGATTACACATTTTCACTGGCATTGCCAACGCTGAATAATAATAATAATTATCAAAATAATTATAATGAATCACAAACATATTATGTAATAAATGAATTAAAATTTAAAAAATGGGTGAGATCGAGCCGTTACGAAGTAGCCGTAGGCATTATGTTTTCGGGTTGTCCGTCCGTACGTCCCGTTCTCGTGATCGCGTTATCTCAATAAACTGATTGATGGATTCCTGCCAAACTTTAGTCATGTATGTAACTTGCAGAGCCAGTGAATTGATTAAATTTTGGGTTCATGAGGTCATAGGTCATAGGTCACAGGGCTCAGTTTGTATGCCGAAATAGCTTATGATCACATTATCATTAGAACAGATGGACAGGTTACAATGAAACTCAGGACATGTATGTATCTTGCTCAAGCAATGAACTGAGTGGATTTGGGGTCATGAGGTCAAAGATTAAAGGATGATATGTGAGAAATAGCGTGTAATCACGATATTCTGAGAACCTGTTAATGGATTACAATCGAACTTGAATTTGAAAAATTGCTTCTGATTTGGTTTGTAAAATTGCTCCATGACTGAGGCATCATTTTCGACTGCGCGCAGTCGAAATTCCATCTAGTTTATTTTGCCCCTCCTCCCCATATTACTCCACCCATGGACATTTCGTATAACCGTCCGAATTCCAAAGATGGGGGCTGTTCGCCTCAAATCTAGGAGGTTGTCGTCACATCCAATTTGTGAATAAAAGTATGAGTGGTCCATAATAATTGAATTGAATTGGAATTTGAATTTATTAATAACACATCTCAATAATGACAGTACATATGAACAGTAATGACAGTACATATATCGTCATCATCACAACCATCTAGGCTTTTTACACCTCTTTTTCTGTAGTCCCGTACTAAGATAGTCCAGAACTGTATTATTTTGCTTTTCACGCCTCAAATTGTAGTCCCAAAATAACCGCTTGGCCTGCGCCGAAAAATAGGCTATCATCTTTTTCACACCTTAAATATCTTAATAGCGCAGTATTAAACGGTAGTTCACGATACTTATGAGGCACTCCTGTATCCGAACTAACCAGCGCGCGTATAAGGTGCTGTCATTTCATTGGCGGACGCCAGTTTTCTCAGTCCGAAAGCGATAAGTGGGCTTCATGCATGGCTGCGTAGTCCCGGACTAACTTGTTCTTTATCAGACATCAGGGCTTAGTACCGCAATTGACCAGGGCCAGAATACTCCCGGACAATAGTGCTAGCCCACCTCAGTAAAAAAGAGATGTAAACGCGAGTTGGGCCAAGATATAGTCGGGGACTGTAGGTGGTAGTAAGATTGTCCTTAGTACCACCAAAACAAAAGAGGTGTGAAAAGTATATTACTTACCGGATATTCAATCCAACTTTCCCGCATGGTTGATCAATTGAATCCACATCGACCCCAAAGTCCACCCTGGTGTTATCATTTGGCCTGTATAGTTTTTATAATGTTTAAGAGAGAGAGAGAGAGAGAGAGAGAGAGAGGAATGGGGATAAAAGATTGCAGGTGAGAGCAGATTTGCAAAAAACATTAAATTTAATAATACAGTGCACTAACAGCCGTAGTCATTAATAATAACCAGCGCTCAAAATACACGGGGGCGGTGGGCGATTCGCCCCCGTGAGCTACAAAATCGCGCCCGTCAGGTTGCTCACGGGGGCGATTGCAAAATTAAAAATCGCCCCGGTGGAATTATAAAATAAAGATAATCTTTTTTGTTATAACTTTACCACAATATTGAGTTTCAATATTGAGTTTCAATTTTCAAACCTTAAATGAAATGGAACTAAGATTAGCGTGCAAGATTTCTCGTTTTATGAGTAGGCCTATTATTACCGATTCAGCTCGCAGTGCAGTGCCGCCGTCAGCAGTGGTTATAGGCCTACTGCGCCGTTAGTAGCGGCGGGAGTAGCGGTGCGTGTGCACGCTGCCGCGCCATGTCTGCTGGAGCTGGAGGCGATCGCGCAAGGGCAGAAACATGGTCATGGCCTGGGGAAGTTTATCGTTGTCAGCAAATAATGAACCTCGACCAGTAAATCAATATTAGGGACTTTTATATTTGCACGATGAGAACGTGGACTGCAACGTGTGACCTCCTTTTAAGGCACTGCCAGTGCTTAAAAGGACGTCACATGTGATTGCCAGTGCCTTAAAAGGACGTAACACGTCCACGTCCACGTCCACGCAAATCTAAAAGTCCCTTTTGAGGAGAAGAGGAAGACCAAAATGTCGTGGAATGATATGGTAACATGGGCAGATCTACGGCGGGGGGGGGGGGGGGGGGGGGGGGGGGGGGGGGTTTACCCTCCTCCCACCCCCCCCCCGGCCCCCTTGGGAAATGTGATATTAAAGCGGGGGGGGGGGGGAGGGGGATTCTGGAGAGGAGGACTACTAATCTATTTTATTTTTTTAGGGGTCGGGGGGAAGTGAAGCGCCGTTTTAGCATGACTTTCTTTTTAACTCTTACTTTCACCTATCTCAGATAACCCTAAGTTTTTGGTTGCTGCTCTATATGTAGTTGATAATGCATGATTAAAATAAAGAGAGAGAGAGAGAACCACCATCATTTTGCAATGGTTCAGGGTTCGTGTAATGTACATTTGAAACCATTTCTTAGCGTCTCAACCCTAAAATAATAGCAAAACTATTTTTGAGGAAAAGCATTATACTGAATTAAATAAAGAATAATAGCTTTATATTGGATCATACTAATACTGATACGGGCTAAAGACAATGTGGTATTTGTATAGAGGTATTCTAAAATGACATTCTGATAATCAACATTTGTTCTGGTATCATAATATACGCATAATACAACTGATCTTTATGATTTCTTAACGTGACATAGCTTCTTCTCCCTCTGCAAACAAAACAGAAAACAAGGTTATTTAATAAAAGGACCATGCGACAAATAATCATTGTGATTCAAATTGATGCAAGGATTTTTTTTGAATAAGCAATGCTTTTCAACAGAATCTTCTTTGTAAAAACGACTTTTACAAATCTCAGCCATGCAATTCTGCCACTGTGTTGTAAGATCACTTTGAGATTAGGAGAAGTGTATTATGTAATGGGTATTTTAAATTGAATGGAACGTCTCAACTCAGTAAGCATGGCTGAGATTTGTAAAAGTTGTTTTTACAAAGAAGATTCGGGTGAATAGCAGTGCTTATTCAAACAAATATTCGCATCAATTTGAATCACAATCATTATTTGTCGCTTAATCCCTTTTAATGACCATGTTCTCTTTTTCGTTTGCAAGGGGAGAAGAAGATATGTCACGTTAAAGACATCATAAAGATCAGTGTTGTATGCGTATATATTATATACACAGGCCAGTAACGGCTATGTAGCTTGTAAATTTGTAAGAGGGAAAATGCTGATTGAAATGATAATGATGAAATAGCAAATAATTGAGGAGTATTATAGGTACCAATTCAATGGATATTTGTATAAAAAAGAGCCCCCGTCAGTAATAAAAGAGCCCCCGTGAGAAGGCTCACGGGGGCTCTTTTTTCGGGGGAAGAGCCCCCGTGGAAAAAAAATTAATTTGAGCCCTGATAATAACAGAGCCATTTGAAACACAGGCTGAGAAACTATAATACATCTTTTTTTACGTATTAGTAATCATCTTGAATGACTTCCGTATGTTCTCTTTGAATTTATCACAAGGAGTGTACTATTTATGGCACCCTGACACTTGCATGATTTTTGTTCGCGCATGGTTTGCGCATAATTTGCGCATTGCTTTGTTCCACGTTTTTGCCACAACGGGAAGAGTTCGCGGAACATGCGGGAGGATGAGGCCAACGCGGGACAATAGGCTTAACATTCGTGGCATAATTTTCAAAATGTTCAGAATTTTGGCACGACAAATTTGGTGGACGACTTTCGTGAACACTTCGCGAACTATGCGTATACTATACGTATCCTTCCCGTGTCGGTACTGATCGGTTCGTGCCAATGTCCGAGTGGCACGCATATGTACGACCAGTCCACGACGGATTTACGAATAGATTGCTCACAATTTGCGCATCGGCTGCGTAGACCATGGGCATGTGACGGTGACACAGAAAAGAAAGGAAAATAGGAAAAGAAAAATTGACCACTTAATGCATCTTGTGACAATGTGTGAATAAAAGCGTGAACAATACGTAAGTTTGCTCCGTTGACACTTGCCCGCATTTTGGTTTGCGCGTAGTTTGCGCATAGACACACATTCTTGGGTGTCAATTAATGCGGGAAGTATTCGTGGTAACGTGCGGGGGGGGGGGGTGCGGGCCGTGCGTGAAATGCGTGACAGCATTATCAAAATTTTCACAATTTTGGCACGACAATTTTTTTTGGCAACTTTCGTGAACACTTCGTGAACTGTGCGCAACCTATGCGCTACCTAGTCGTGCCAGTGCGCGCCGATGCGTCCCGATGCGTGTCCGCCGGCCTAGTGGCACGCATATTCACGACTATTTAACGACTTATTTGCTCACAATTTGCGCATTGGCCGCGCATACTTCCCGCTCAATTTTCTCATGCCTTCCGCATAGTCTACGAATGTGGAACACGTGCTCTTGATGACAAAATTTCACTTAAATTGTATAATGATACGAAATTTGAATTGAATTGATAATGATTTTATTGAGAATAAAAAAAACAACAATGCATCGCGGCCTACAAGGCCGAATTTGGGCAATGTTTTACAAATATAAAACACAATATATAAAATCATTCATATTAAATGACATCAAATTAATGAACTGAACTTGAATAAGTAAATTGTTAAAAATTATATTTAACTTTAATATTCTTAGTATTATTTGGTCTCCCTAACTCATTTTTATATAAAAAGGAGATAAAGAAATTGAGGAAGAACATGATGGTGGTGTAGAGTAAAGAAAGCATAGCAAAGAGGATGGTAAGATTAAGAAGAGAATGAAGAGGAGAAGAAGAGAAAAAGTAGAAGAGAAGGAGGAAGAAGAAGAAGAAAAAGAAGAAGAATCAAATGGGGATAGTAAGATGATAGACAGAGGGTAGTGCGAATAGAAACACTATCATGATGTATCGGTATCAAAATTCAAGCATTACACATTATCAAACTACTAATGATAGAGGCGAAGTTATGTAGAAAATAAATACTTATATGGAAAATTGTACGAATTAAAAATTTATTCTAGGTAATAGCTACTCTAAGGAAAAGGTTATAATGTTTCAACCAGACTATAAAAAAGGAGAACTATTATACGAAGCGAAAGCAGAAGGAGAAAGAGGGAAAAGAGGATTGAGTAGGGAGGATAAGGGTGAGATGAAGAGATGAGGTGGGAAAGTGGAGTGGTAGAGGAAGAGGAGACAACTGTGACATTGGCCATGGAAGATAATTTCAGTCATCTAAACAACTAAAAATATATGGTTAAAGGAAACCAAAACCTTCATACTAAGTTACTTTTATTGTAAAGTTTAAAGATTTGAATAAAATCAGTGAAAATGTGAACAAAATCGGGCAAGGAATAAGGAAGTAAGAGCTTTTTGAAATGACTAGTCACTAGAGGGCGGTATTCAATTTGATGACATCATCTGTGAACAACTCTCCAGCTCTCCTTGCCTTTTATACATAAAATTTCACAATTTTTTTGTTTTCTTCGTATTTATTTGTGTTCTTAATCCGACTTCATAACATGTGAAGTAGAATATCATTTTGCATTCTATATCTTGCTTTCGGGGGAGTACATTATCTCAATCACAAGAAAGAAAGAAAGAAGGAAAAACATGAAATTTGATGTACAAAAGGCATGGAGAGTTGTCCACAGATGATGTCATCAATTGAATACCACCCTCTAGTGACTAGTCATTTCAAAAAGCTCTTACTTCCTTATTCCTTGCCCGATTTTGTTCAAATTTTCACTGATATTTTTCAAATATCTTAAACTTTACAATAAAAGTAACTTAGTATGAAGGTTTTGGTTTCCTTTAACACAGATGTTTAACTTCGTTATGGCAAATGTAGTGATTCTATTATACAGATACAAAGATTAGACCCCAGTATAAATATAAAATTGGTATATGTGTATAAATATTTAAAAATATCTGCATAAAAACTTTATTTCATACATTGTGTGTAGCAGTAATTGAAACCATAGTTTGCCGTTAAGTATTGCGCTTATAGGATTACATCACAACTATAATATTGGTAGTATTACAAGATAAATAAAAAATTCTTGTTAGCTAGAATTGTAGATGCATATAAGTGATGGTATGGGGCTGTTTTTCACTCTGTTTGTTCGGCAACGTAGTTCAGGTAATTTCTTAGTATGTCTAAGGACTCTTTTCTGAGTAATCCGGGTAAGATGTTCTTTAATTGGTTCCTGGAAATATTTTTTCCAATGAAAGATGTGCACAGCGAATGTGGATGTCATTCAATTAAAACACAATAATGCCCCGTTGACACTTGCCCGCATTGTGGTTTGCGCATAAACACATACTCTTTCGTGCCAATGCGGGAAGTATTCGTGGTAGCGTGCGGGAGGATGCGGGCGGATGCGGGCCGTGCGTGAAATGCGCGACAGAATTTTCAAAATGTTCAAAATTTTGGCACGACAATTTTGTTTGGCAACGTTCGTGAACTATGCGCACCCTATGCGCTACCTAGTCGTGCCAGTGCGCACTGATGCGTGTCCGTTGGCCTATAGTGGCACGCATGTTCACGACTAGTTGACGACTACTTTGCTCACAATTTGCGCATTGGCTGCGAATACTTCCCGCGCAGTTTTGGCATGCCATGCGCATAGTCTACGAAATCGTGTCCTGGTGGTTACGCATTGCGTGAACTATTCATAAATTAGACGTGATCCTGCGTGCGACTGCGTGCCACTAATTCACACGCATTGGCACGCCATGGAGCGGGGCAGTGCAGGACCAAAATGCGTCCAAGTGTCAATGACGCATTTGTATCCTGTCATCAATATTCGTCTTCGAATATATTTTAGGGTAAATCTTTGCAGAGGTGTATGTTTTATGACATCCTCGTTCACACCATAATAGAATTGAAGTTAAATTTTGCGATACCACTTTTGGAATTTGAGGCCCCCAACCCTTTGGATGGGCTTTAAATGTCTCATTATTGTTACAAATCTTTAATTCATAACACGTACTTATAAAGTATATGTAAAAAACAATACTTATATTTTGTTTAGCTTCCCGCATCGGTTGCGCATACTTCCCGCACAGTTTTCACATTACTTTCGCAAGGTCTACGCATACGCATGCGACGGCACAGAAAAGAAAGGAAAATAGGAAAAGAAAAAGTGACCGATGAAAGCATCTCGTGCCAATCATTCAAAATTTCCTGGATTAAGACATTGGTAATTGGCTCAATACATAGCAATATCAGTGGCGGATCCAGCCGGCGGGAAGAGGGGGGCCCAATCCGTGAGAAAAGATTAGTTGCGACTCAACCACCGGTGAATAAGCGGTTTAGAGGTCATTAACATGCATGCATATTCATGACCTCCTTGTAGATGTACCCATATAGAGGCTACCATTGGTGAAGGCATAGCATTGAAAGAGAGAGAGAGAGAGAGAGAGAGAGAGAGAAAGGTTAGGAGCGGTAGACAAGTATAATGTGTCACGTTACTTACCGGCGTTCAAGCCCCAGACGAAAGGTTTCTGTCCGCGAGTTGTAGTCTGGGTAGATCACCGTGTTGGGGGAGAGGTCTAGGCCAAGCGGGTGACCGGAACTAGATCAACGGACTCTGAAACTATCGCTCCAGAAGCTACTACCATCGCTACCACCACCATCATCGCTGCTCCAGTAGTTACTACCAGAATCATCGCTGCCAGAGTGGCGGCCACCACCACCGCCCCCGCTAGGGGTACACGCAAGTGAGATTGCTATCAGTTGAACAAGGAGAAGCGCGACCGCTATGAAACGACCCATTTCTACTTTGACATGAAGAGAGAGAGAGAGAGACAGAGAGAGAGAGAAAGAGAGAGGGTAGTAATTGTGTGTGTGTGTGTGTGTGTGTGTGTGTGTGTGAGAGAGAGAGAGGGGGAGGGGGGGGGGGGGAGAGTGGGGAGATGGGGGTAGGATGGGAGGGAAGGGAGGGAAGGGAAGGAAGGGAGGGAGAGGTTTAGGATAGAAATGTAAAACGGGAGAGAGAAGGATGAGGGAGAGGTGAAAAAAGATTGAAAGAGAAAGAGAGAGAGAGAACGTAAGGGGGAAGAGAAGTAGAGGAATCAGATGGGAGGGAGAGAGAGAGAAAGTAAGGGGAAGAGAAGTAGACGAATCAGATGGGAGGGAGAGAGAGAACGTAAGGGGAAGAGAAGTAGAGGAATCAGATGGGAGGGAGAGAGAGAACGTAAGGGGGAAGAGAAGTAGAGGAATCAGATGGGAGGGAGAGAGAGAACGTAAGGGGGAAGAGAAGTAGAGGAATCAGATGGGAGGGAGAGAGAGAACGTAAGGGGGAAGAGAAGTAGAGGAATCAGATGGGAGGGAGAGAGAGAGAACGTAAGGGGGAAGAGAAGTAGAGGAATCAGATGGGAGGGAGAGAGAGAGAAAGTAAGGGGGAAGAGAAGTAGAGGAATCAGATGGGAGGGAGAGAGAGAACGTAAGGGGGAAGAGAAGTAGAGGAATCAGATGGGAGGGAGAGAGAGAACGTAAGGGGAAGAGAAGTAGAGGAATCAGATGGGAGGGAGAGAGAGAACGTAAGGGGGAAGAGAAGTAGAGGAATCAGATGGGAGGGAGAGAGAGAGAAAGTAAGGGGGAAGAGAAGTAGAGGAATCAGATGGGAGGGAGAGAGAGAGAAAGTAAGGGGGAAGAGAAGTAGAGGAATCAGATGGGAGGGAGAGAGAGAACGTAAGGGGGAAGAGAAGTAGAGGAATCAGATGGGAGGGAGAGAGAGAGAAAGTAAGGGGGAAGAGAAGTAGAGGAATCAGATGGGAGGGAGAGAGAGAACGTAAGGGGGAAGAGAAGTAGAGGAATCAGATGGGAGGGAGAGAGAGAGAAAGTAAGGGGGAAGAGAAGTAGAGGAATCAGATGGGAGGGAGAGAGAGAACGTAAGGGGGAAGAGAAGTAGAGGAATCAGATGGGAGGGAGAGAGAGAACGTAAGGGGGAAGAGAAGTAGAGGAATCAGATGGGAGGGAGAGAGAGAGAAAGTAAGGGGGAAGAGAAGTAGAGGAATCAGATGGGAGGGAGAGAGAGAACGTAAGGGGGAAGAGAAGTAGAGGAATCAGATGGGAGGGAGAGAGAGAACGTAAGGGGGAAGAGAAGTAGAGGAATCAGATGGGAGGGAGAGAGAGAGAAAGTAAGGGGGAAGAGAAGTAGAGGAATCAGATGGGAGGGAGAGAGAGAACGTAAGGGGGAAGAGAAGTAGAGGAATCAGATGGGAGGGAGAGAGAGAGAGAAAGTAAGGGGGAAGAGAAGTAGAGGAATCAGATGGGAGGGAGAGAGAGAGAGAGAAAGTAAGGGGGAAGAGAAGTAGAGGAATCAGATGGGAGGGAGAGAGAGAACGTAAGGGGGAACAGAAGTAGAGGAATCAGATGGGAGGGAGAGAGAGAGAAAGTAAGGGGGAAGATAAGTAGAGGAATCAGATGGGAGGGAGAGAGAGAACGTAAGGGGGAAGAGAAGTAGAGGAATCAGATGGGAGGGAGAGAGAGAACGTAAGGGGGAAGAGAAGTAGAGGAATCAGATGGTAGGGGGAGAGAGAACGTAAGGGGGAAGAGAAGTAGACGAATCAGATGGGAGGGAGAGAGAGAACGTAAGGGGGAAGAGAAGTAGACGAATCAGATGGTAGGGAGAGAGAGAACGTAAGGGGGAAGAGAAGTAGAGGAATCAGATGGGAGGGAGAGAGAGAGAAAGTAAGGGGGAAAAGCAGGAGAGGAATTAGAAGGGAGAGAGCAAGGGAGAGAGAGAGAGAGAGAGACAGAGAGAGAGAAGGAGGGAAAGGAAAGAGATTTAGAACGACACCAAAATGATCAAATACATGTTATCTGATTATTACAGAAAATAATTATTGACCATTATACTGGGCGTATGGGCTGTCATATATTGCCAGAATCTGCCCTCAATATTGCTTGATGCTTACCCAAATATTTGCCGACACTTTCCCGAATATGAATAAAAAATTTAAAAAAAAGCACAATGCACTATACCGTGTGAGTAAAAAAAAAGTTAACACCCAGAAAATTATGAAAGAACGTTCTATCTCAACTCATTTGGTCTCATTTTTGTGTGGTATGTGTTCACGCTTGGATGAACAGGAGGCATTGTTTGCGAGATTGCAAAATTTGACTTGCGCCAAAGTGATGCCTACAGTATGTGATATGTTGGGATTAAAGTGAGAGAATGAATTGAATGAATCAAATGAGATGCATCGCATATGTTTCTTGCAGAAGCAAAGTCATACACACGTACAAATGTTCGTTGATATTTAAATTCGATATTTGATATGTGTGGCATGATTAATTTTGTTAGGAATATCATTTCGATCTGCAATGGCCGAATTAATACCCAAATCCCAATTGTTTTATTCACACATCACATACGCAACTTTGGCGCAAGTCGATTTTCGTACTCTCGCAAACAATGCGATTTGTTTATCCAAGCGCGTGAACACATACCACACAGAAATGATACTAAATGATTCGGGATAAAACACGCTTTCATAAGATGTATGATAATTTATTGTTCAAATAAGATTTATAAAAAAGTTAGCAATTTTCTACGTGTAAACTTGTTTTGACTCACACTGTATATAGACCTATGTGAGAATAGAACATGAAAAAGGAACATACTTGAATGCAATATCTTGTTGTTGGTAGGTTCTATTAATTGGGTTAACATTATCAAACCATTAAAATGTTTAATTAATGTCATTGGGGAAAAAAATGAAAATAACAAACAAAATATGTACATGTACATAATACAGGAAATAATACAGCATAAGAAATGAAAAGGAAATTGGGAAGAAGTGAAAACTAGTCACTGAATACATATCAAGCCGACACACGATGCGTGCACCATCTCCACTCCCAATGGGGTATTACATTGCCATGACAAATTCAGTCCCGCATTATCACATCCTACTATAGGTCCCTATTTCGCTCCTATAAAGTTTAAAAGGGAGCAATGTAGATAAAAATGCCTCGCTGACGGACATGCCGGAGGCTCGAACCTCGGGCTCTCTGATTGGGAGCGGAGTCCTCGATCCACTCGACCATGATACTTTAATATATATATAGCCTATGCATTATAATTAAACCGAAAAAGTTCAGAAATTCAGGGAAATCTGTCAAATAGTGAAGAATTAAAACTCTATGAATTGAACTAAACTGAGCTGATTTACTTACCGCTAATATTCAGTTCTGCGATGGTCCAAAATGAACTACAGAGGAGGAGATCCTGAGAGATTTTGAAGCAGATGGTCGTAAGATGAACAACAAGCAGCAGCTATTGGAGTAGTCGTGAGTTGCTCGATCTTATACACTCTTATCTAGCCTGAAAATGTAGATGATTATTCAAGAAGATCATTGCAAAAGTTTAGAGTGGTATAGGTGGAACCGACCCAAAATAATATCATTAAAAAACAAAAAGCGTACACGTGGTAGTTATAGAAAGTTCTAATTTGGTCATTTTTGTTTTGTTTTGTAGTATTGTTTTATTGTATTCATTCAGTACAAAATATATAACAAACAAACATACAAGCTTCATTGATTTACATTTATCAAAATATAAAGAAAAATTGTACATCTCTCAAAAAATACATAAGATAGTTTAATACACAGTACATAATGTTACATTTAATTATACTGAACGAATATTATAAATCAAAGAGTTATCTACAGACAGACAGACACACCACACACGCTCACATACTCAGACACACATACAAACTGACATATCCCCTCCCCCCTTCATTCCAAAGCTCAACAAACCCCCCTCCCTTCCGGAGCATTCACATCTACATATTTGTTGGAAATCATGTCTCTTCCTTTTCCTTAAGACCAAATTATATATTTAAAAAAATGTCTGAGTCTGAGAAAGAAGTATTTGAGAAGAAGTCATAATGCTCCCCATTTGAAATCCTGAATGGACGATGGCAACACACGTGATCAAGGACGAAGTCTCTGATTGGATGACGGCGTTTATCCTTCCGTGGCATATTTTGAAAATAGGTAAGTCATGCACACGTTCATCACAACGTGGGAGGGTAAACGCTCCATCCCTTCTGATTCGATGGTCGTTTACTCAGAGCGAGCTGTGATTGGATAAAGTACAAACCTCCCACACACAACACGAGGTAATGAACTTTTTTGATTGGCCAATTGTAACGGCATGGTGATTAAAGATTCAATTCAACATTTTTTTTAAAAATAAATAAAAACATTAAGCTTCGTGAAGCTTAATGGTGTCTCCATGTCAGGATGTTCAGTATAGAGTTAAAATTGATCATCTGGAGATTTTGTTCTCAAAAAAGAAAATCGATTGCTGTAAGAAAAAGTGCCCTATACATTAATTTTATCAACCCGTTATGTGGACTAGTTTATTCTAATCTAGTCGATCGTCATCTATTACAGGTATATTTGTTTAGATTTAAGAAGGTTAATTATTTCATGTGGAAATGATTATAAACATTAAACTCCGTAGTTCTGTATTTTAACTCCGAAATGTCAACAGTATCCGTAGTAGTAGTAGTAGTGGTAGTGGTAGTAATAGTATTAGTAGTAGTAGCAGTAGAAATAGGTGTAGTAATAGTAGTAGCAGTAGTAGTAACAATAGCAGTAGTATTAATAGCAGAGTAGTAGTAATAAAAGTAGTAGCTATAGTATTACTAGTAATAATAGAAGTAGTAGCAGTAACAACAGCAGTATTTTTGCTAGTAATATAACAAAAAATAGTAATGCTAACATGTATACATTTGGGCAAATCCTTGATCCTTTGCGGGTGATGAGCATTATTATCTAGTTTAAAGATAAAGTTGAGTTCTGGTCATGCGATTGCACTGTGAAAGAAACAAGTGTGTAATGGATCAGAAAAAGTTGATCATGTAGCATGTAAGTATTGGTGTGTACTGAAAGTTTCTGGTGTCATCAAAATCATAATTTGGCCAGTCTTGGTAAGGTAACAAACACTGTACATAAAAAGATGTATATGGACAGGGGCGTACGCAGGGGGGGGGGGGGGGGTTCAAACCCCCCCCTTTGGTATTTTTATGTATGTAAACCCCCCTAAAAAAAACCTAAAACCCCCCCTTTTTTCTTTTTTTTTTTTTTTTTTTTTTATTAAAAAAAAAAAAAAAAAATTATACCCACGGCTAACCTAAATAAGGTGTCCTTACCTCCCCCCCCAACGACAAAAAATGTCAAATTTTGAAATTTCGAGACCGAAAAAAAAAAAAAAAAATGGGTCCGCTTACACCCCCCCCCCCCCCCTCCCCCCCCCCCCCAATGAGCGACTTTTCGGCTGGCTGAGTCGTTACGATGTTTTTTGACCTCCAAAAAAAAAAAAAAAAGTGTCCGCTTACCCCCCCCCCCCCCCCCCCCCCCCCACTGAGCGACTTTTCGGCCGGCGCAATTTTCAAATTTTCGGGAGCAAAATATTTAACCCCCCCCCCCCTTGGAAAAATCCTGCGTACGCCCCTGTATATGGAACTTCATAAACGGTGTCGGGCCTACTTAACGTGATATCGTGATCTTCCTATGCTCCTTTCTCAGCCAGTATACATTTTCTACCAACATTGTTTGGCAAATGACATTTATTTGTAATGTTGACCATTCAGGGTAAGTTTGTTCGATTCTGCGAGAATTCCTTTTCTTTTTTGACCAGAACTCGAATTTACTTTAAAGACAAAACAATAATGCACTTTGTAACCCCTATAAGGAAAATTACACGAACCATTGGCGACCCTGAACTTACAAAAACATTGCTGTTGTGACTTCCTTTCTCACGGATAAAATAACCTGGGGACAGATTCATGAAGTTCCGTTAAAAAAAAACTTTAACAAAGAAAGAAGAAATAACGTCAAACCATAAGAAACGTTTCTGACAAGAACATCGAATATATAACTTTGGAAGATGTTACAAAAAATAGAGCTCTGTTACTTTGTCAATACCTTTTGAAACCTTCTGCTTCAGAAAAAATATAGTCCTATTATGTTTTTGTTAAATTGTAGTTTTGTTGATGAATTAAGGCAATACACAAATCTGCAGGGCGTCATTCTAAAAAGTAAATTGTAAAATGCAATATACAGTTTAAAAATTGGAATGCAGTTGTTTTCATAACTGTAGATTAAGAATTTTTCCCTCCATAATTCGGACCATTGCCCTTAAAATGATTTAACTATTCATTTTATCATCTTACTCTGTTCTCGATAAATGACATTTTGACATTTTGCCAACAAGCGAGAGGGAACCCCCCCCCCCCGAATGTACTGCTCAGCCCCGCTTTGCAGGCTACATCCTCTTCGCTATATAGTCTTAATTTTAGATCCACGAATTCCCCAAGTAACTCCCAGGTACTACATTATCAAACCGAACGTCTCACAATGAGGCAAATTAGGTTGAAGAGGGATTTAACCAATTTTTTCTTTTTTTGCTTAATTGTGTTTATTGAATACCAGCCAAGATCATCATCACAAAGGTACCGAAAGGTAGGCGCCCACAAGATCTCCCTTTTCGTCATTAAAGGTAGTAGTTCTCATTTGCACACCTTCTCCAATTTCGATGCCAATTCCATTGGCAGAAGCTCTTCGGTTTGGGCTAGTATTCAATTAACACAATTAAGAAAAAGATCTATAAGTAATATGAAGGAAAATGATTGATGATATTTTATCTAGATTTACGACCCAGCCAAGGACATGTATCATGTTTTGACGGCGGCTTGGGTGGGTCAGTGATGAGGATGATGAGTAGAAGGAGCGTTAATCCTAACCAGAGAACTTGTGGACGAAAGTAAAGAGTAGAGGAAGAACATTTTATGGTAGTGTGATCGGCGGATCGAGAGATAGAGAGAGAGAGAATGTTGTAACACAACACCCAAAAGCAGTTTGCTATACTACGCGGCTGTAATAGAATAATCTCTTCGTTAGGACTAATATTGCATAAATCATGCATATGGCACATGTCATGAAAATTTCATTGTCATTAATCATGTCTTTCATGAGATATGAAGCGAACAATATCTATACAGAAAGAAGAATAAAAAAAAAAGAAAAAAGAAAGAAAGATAGAATCTGACGAAATCGTAGCGTGGCAGAACTAAGCCGTCGCGGAGAAGCATTGGGTGATCTATCGCTTTAATCGAAACATAACACAAGCAGAAAGTCAACGGGAGATTTGGTCTTTAACCAACAAAAAAAATCCCACATTCCTTTTATATTCCACGCATATAAACACATTCAGTCCCCCATGATGCTCGCACGGACATGGGTGCGATCAACCAGAAGTTTACCAATGACGTCAAGTTCACGCATACCAAATACCAATTATAAATGACTATCCATAAAGGAAATATATAACACAAACTGAATAGGAGATAGCACGTATACGTTTTCCTTTATGTTTTTTCCTTGACATAAATTCAAAACATTTACATTACATACATTGTACAATTCATGAAAACAAAAATGATATCAGTTGTATCATAAAACAAATAACCCCATCCAACCAAACACACTACTACTACTACTACTACCCCCTCCCCATAATGCGACACACACTCCGCCCGACCACACACTGTTCCTAGCCCCCTCAGAATACCCCAAATTGGAGCGACAAACAAAACCGAAACAATCTATTTAAAACTTTTAAAACAAAATCATTTAAACGAGGCTACAATAGTCCAGTGTAAAAAGTTCATGAAAACTTTACTTGTTCCAACTTCTGTAAATGTAAGGCCAATTTACCTGCCCTCCCTGCATTATTCTTTTCTTCTTCCCTAAATTCTAACAGTTCTTTTTTAAACTCCCCCAAAGACAATATTACGGACTTTCCCCTGCATCTATATATCCAATATTTCAATGTAAAAATAATTGTATTAAACATTTTTATTCGTGGGGAGTTACCAGACAACCCTAAATGAATATCTATCCAGTTGATAGACCTTAATTCCCTTAGCTCAAACTTAGCTATTACATTTTGCCATAATATTTGAACATGTACACACTCCCAGAACAAGTGTATATAGTGTGGCGTAACCAGGCTCTGCCGGGGTAGCGTTCTGCCTTGCAGTCTCTCAAAACCCGGTTCATGCTCTCGACAATCATTCATCAACTATATCTCTCAGTGGGCTCTCACAAAAGTATATTGTGTAAGAAATAACGTGGACTAGCTCTCATTCACTTACTCCCGCAATCACTGAATGTCTGACAGGACTAAAGAAACAACACTTGCACAGTATCTGCAGTTCAAGTAACTTTACTCGTTCCTGGTAACGGACCTGTCGCAACGACAGCCCGACGCTGACTGACGGACACGACAGCTCAACGCCGAATCACTGACATCTCACGATGTACACATATAACTGTAACGCCCTCTACGTCTTACTAAATAACTGGACTAGTTATGCTACAATATGTTTCTATCTTTCGCTTACAAAATGAGCACAAGTTATCTACAACAAAGCCGAATTTGAATAAATGTTCTCTAGTATATATTGCTCCATGAAGCAGTTTATACTGAATTTCTCTTAGTCTGTTAACAAGAGTGAATTTCCTAGGCATACTAAATATCTCCCTACATACCTTATTTGAAAAATCTGAAAATTCCCGTCCATCATGAATCTTCAAGACAAATAAATTTTGTAACTTCTCTATAAAATATTCATAAACCTTCCTCGATAATACATCTCTGAGGAGCTTCACAGTACTGTTAAACTGCATTAAAATATCATACTCTTTTACATCCACTAAACTCCAGTTATCCTTTTTTCCGCTTCTCAAAATAGCTTCCCCAATATTCCATACATCAACAATTTTGTTTCCTTTTAACCCCAAATTTTGAAAATGAGATATTGCCCGCATGCCATTTTCAGCAAAAATATCTTGAATTAAAATTATATTGCGTGTAAACAATTCCTCATCAAAAATCATTTTCTTTTTCAATAAGAAATCTTTATTATTAAAAATAATTGCATTATTCTTTTCTTCAAAATTCCTACAACCTTCTAACTCTTCCCATGCTTTGTTCATTTCTTAATAGAACTTAGGTACTTTGAAACTTAATAACTTGGAATCATAGTTACACAAAAAAATAAATCTACCCCCTACCATCTTGAAGCAGAAATCAAAGTATAGCTTCCATCTCATAGATTTTTCTCCGTACAATAGTCTTTTCACCCACATTACCCGTTGAGTTTTTACAAACGAGTCAAATTAGTCATTCGTAACCCTCCTTCATCATAACCTTGATACAATATTAATCTCTTAATTCGATCTTTCCCATTCCATATAAATTCAAAACATATTTTCTGTATTTCCGATATGACCCACTTTGGAACCACTAGTGAAGCAAAAACGTAATTAAATTTACATAATGCATATGTTTTTAATAAATAAATTTTTCCAAACACCGTAAGGTCCCTCTGTTTCCACCATCCGAGAAGTCTTTTTATCTTGCTTAAAATCTCCTTATAATTCAATTCCTCTCTTATTCTGACGTCTAACGCAAAATACACTCCCAAAATCTTAATTTCTTTAACCACATTCCCGAAGGGAAGTTTTTCTGATTTGTCTTTGTTTATCCCCAATTTCATAATTCTATTAGTTTTGTCCGCATTAACCCGTAAACCACTTTTTTCTTAAATAACGTATAAATCTCCTTTACTCTTTCTACGGATTCTTTATTTCTAACAAATGATGTCATGTCATCTGCATTATAAAACTTGTTTGACTTCAATTCCTCCAATATTAACGCCTTTGATAGCCTCATAATTCCTCACTACTGTTGCCAATATTTTAATAGCGAGAATAAATAAATAGGGCGAGAGTGGATCTCCTCGCCTTACCCCTTGATTAATATCAAAATAACCAGTAGCAAAACCCCCATTCATAACACAGCTACTTATATTACTGTAAATAGTTTTTACCCACGAACAAAATGAGGGATCGAACCCAAACCTTTTTACACGTCTGTAGAAACCCAATCACACACACACACACACACACACCAAAACTTTACCTCGCTGCAGTTCTCTTTCTGAAAGCTATTACTTGTCTTGGAAACCTCCTTACTTCCTTGCTTTATTTCCAAGCGTAATCACTCTTCATGAATCTCATATTAATTAATCGGCTACTAATAACTTAATCAACGAATTTCTACAATATTGAGATATCATTCTATCTACCGTAGCTCATAAATTAGCGTCTCAATTAAAAATTATATAGACATGATACAATAATGTCAGCATAACCATCCCAATACTATATTGCCTACTGAGCTTCCTACAATTTACGCTCCGAGACTGAAAATCAATTGTGCACATAGACCCTTAGAATGATTCTACTCTCAGCATCCACTAATCCAGAAATTAACAAGTCATTTATTGTATAAAATATTCAAATTAATACTGAATAAACTCATAATAGGGTGATCACACTGCCTGTGCAAACAGTCTGCCCCTCGAACACACACACACACACACACACACACACACACAACAGCAGTCAGTTGGTAGAAATAGCCATTTTTGTAAATGTATTTAAAAAAAACAAAAAACAATATTTTTAAATTTTTATTTCACTAATATTTCAAGCATACCTTTAACTACAATTCTGTGTAGGATGATGTTTGAAGGTTTGCATGGTGGTATGAATAATCACGGTAGAGGTTTACGGTACACCATGTGTAAAGTCCTAGAAGGACTAAGGAAAGTGGATAGAAAATAGAAGTGAAAATAGAAAGGCGAGAAAGTGGAGATTGGAAGGAAGAGTATCTTTCAGAAGTGAGTATAGTCCTGAAAAGGACTGTAAACCAGGTTTACAGTTTACAGTCCTTTTCAGGACTATACTCACTTCTGAAAGATACTCTTCCTTCCAATCTCCACTTTCTCGCCTTTCTATTTTCACTTCTATTTTCTATCCACTTTCCTTAGTCCTTCTAGGACTTTACACATGGTGTACCGTAAACCTCTACCGTGATAATTCTGTGTAGGTTGAATGCTATAGGCATGTGGGAAATATGTCAATTATTTAATTAGAATATTGTCTTTTCAGCCATGTGTGACATGGCCCGCTGATCGCCCATTGACTCGAGCTGCTATTCTGCGTGGTGAAAATGCACCTCAATGTATAACAACTCCCCTACAAAAATGCAATATCCTCATGTGTTTCACTCATTAAATCAATTTGTTATTTACACTCAAGGTAGCCACAACAGTATTCGGGTCACCAAAGATTTTGCTACTCTAAAATTCAGTCCCTTTAGAATGTTATGGCCTGTTGAATGGTTTCTCGGAAAATCGTCATAAATCCTTAAATCTGACATTTTTTAAATAGGCAAATATACTGTGATGTAGTTGAAAGTCTACCAATTCTTATCATATGATCGGTTTTTCTGAATTATTTGTGAATCACATGAGGAATTAGCTGTGACGGTGATCCAAGGAATTTCCATCGCCATATTTTATTGGCATTGCAAAAATATTTGGAATTTAAGGTTAATATTTAGTGTAAATATGATCTATGAATATATGATTTAAAAAATGCCCCCAAAATGAACAGTTTGACTTTCCTAATTTGCATAATGAGTGCGAGAATATATAATCATCTGAAATGACCTAATTTGCACATTTGATGAATATTCATGATTTTTTAAATTTCAAATGAAATATATTTCCATACCTGTCTGATATACATAGGTTTCACTGATGAATCATGTTCGGTTTTTATTTGATTACATATGCGCATATTAATTAGGCGGACTTAGTTATTTTTGCGACTTTTTCATATCTGCAGATTGGCAAAAATGGCAAAAATGACTTATTTTGTTGGCTCCTGTTTTCAAAACGGTAAAAGATATATGAATTTTCTTTTTTGTATTTTTTACCACAAAGATGATATTTTAGTGTCTGATAATTTAATTTATTATTTGTGTCTAAGAAAGTGATGAATTAAGTTGTCAACTTTGTCGAATTATGCCATTTTTGCCAATTTGACCATTTCTGGCAGGTTTTTCGTTAATTTTGCGATATCAAAAAAATGGTATAAAATCACAACGCATTGACCGATTTCAATTCTGTTTTTTGTTTTTTGAAGCTTTCATAAAGCTTGATCATTTGCAACCATCAAATAACATGTGTTTGTTGTAATCATTTTTGGTGTGCTATACCTACTCATAACACTTCCTAAACTATTAATGTATTTTCCAATAGTCCTCTGTATTACTTTGATCCAATACTTCCTTTTTCGGCGAGATTACATCTTTACAACTTATATTATAAATTCCTTACAATATTCACATAACTATATAGCAAGTAGTCTTATTCTGCACTAATTATATAGCACTAGTAAACTTACAAACAATTATGATTTCTTTTATTAATGTAATGCTTCCTGGGAGAAATTTCAATAGTTTAAACATATTAGTGGCTTACACCCAGTAAATAAGATTGATTGATCGATCTGTAATTGAATAACGAGTCAGACGAAATCTTGGAACCAGCGGGATTTGAACCTGCCATCTACTGCTTGCCGGGCAGCGACTCTACCACCAGGCCATCACTGGTCCATGGCACAGTCACGATGAACTAGAAACAAATACCCAAGCTCTCCTGATTCATTCTGACCTATTAATATTCATTAGGAGATCATTTGCACTGGTGTGACGAAATACTGTATTTGAACAAAATATTAACACTGTTGCTCATATAGTTGGAATATTTCTGTTTTACCCCAATTTATGGAATTATTTTGACAATGATTTATTCCTAATAGATCTTAATAACAGTATACATATTCAGATTTTATTGAATAATAATTTCCCAATGTGTGTTTTGCGTGATTGCTAAAGCATGTGTATGCTACTATGCTTATCAACTAGGGGACCTACGCTCTTAAGTCATAAATGACAGTAATGAGGATTAATGCCCACAAAAGGGCACTAATATAGCACATTGACACGGTTTTGATCTTGGAGCCTCACAGTTACAAGGCCATTGCTTTGTCACTGAACCATGACTGTACGCAGTTGGGGCTAGGGTAGGGGGCAGTTTCCATAAATAAAATAAAAAACAGAAAATGCAATAAATTTTCAATAATTTATTGCATTTTACCCCAGTCCCCAACATAAAGAAATCCTCTGGACGGCCATGCATTATGGCTCAAGGCATGGTCACACAGATAATTTTGTAATGTAAGGAACCGGGGTAAAATGCAATAAATTATTGAAAATTTATTGCATTTTCTTTGTTTTTTTTTATTCATGGTAGCTGCCCCCTACCCTAACCCCCGCTGCATACAGTCATGTTTCAATGTCAAAGCAATGGCTTCGATATTGTGAGGCTCCAGGATCAAAACCGTGTCGATGTGCTATATTAGTGTCCTAATATGCCCGAAAAATATTCCAACTTTATGAGCGACAGTGTCTTTAGTGAATGACTTGCCATTTTTATTTCGATGTCAAAATGCCTTTCATTCAATTCAGGTTCTGATCCTTCTTAAACTCATTTTTAAACGGTGTTGTATTTTAAAGCCCAAAATACTTTTTGTGTTAGTCTTGATATTCATTGTACATATGTTAAAAAGATGATATTAAACTCGTATTTTACTATATTAAAGTGTTTTATTGACTCCGTTTGTTTAAATGCTTGACATCCCAATTTTTTTTTTTTTTAATGGAAAACAAAAAATGGGGAAAAAGTAAAATTAAAGAAAGACAAAACAAAAATATTACTAAAAAACGAAGAGAAGAAAAAAAAAAATTCGCCCCCAACTCCAGAAGAGCAATCGAGGACAACCAAATGATTTTTTTATTTTAGTCTAAAGAAATGTATGGGATAACCATGGTAACGAAATGTACGGGAGAACCATGGTAACGAAAGGTACGGGAGAACCATGGTAACCGTGGTACGGGAGAACCGAGAACCGTTGTACCGAGAACCATGGTACATGTGTATGTGGTAACGAAATCATGGTAACCGTGGTGCCGATAATCATGTTTTTCATGGTTCTGATTGTGGTTTGTAATTTCAAAAAAAGGACCATGGAAAACATGGTACTGAGAACCATGCTAAAACCTAACAATGGTACAGAAAAAAATTCGTCTTTGGATTACAAATTGATTCATTGTTTATATAAGAGTACTGATTCACGGTATATACGAGTATTGAGCACTGTGGTAACCTTGCATATTTGTAGAAAAAGGGGACTAGCTTGAATAGGTCAATGTCGTATTCCGGTCTCTCACATTCCTACTCTACCCATTATTTATTTTGTAATTTTACCCTTGTTGTTGTATTTGTTAATGTATTTTAATGTTATATTGCTATAGATTTTTTATTAGCTGTGAAATAACCTGAATTGAACTGAAGTAAAGTCTCATCTACAACATAATCAAATATGGGAGACATCATAGCAGGGATAGACGAGATATTTTCAAAACAACACAGGCAAATATTTCCAAATCAAATCCAATCCAATTGTTTTCCATGTGTCACTGTGTTGACGTTAAAGCTTTCAAACAGCAAGCGTGATACATCGCATCTTCAATTCATACCCTATCAGAACAGGGTGTTTCCATTTACAGTACCACTTCTTTCTGACCTACCTGACACACTTTAATCTGACACACTTTTTTCCTACACCCACAACAAAAAGTGAGTCACCCTTACTCAAATTGATGAGTCACTGGTTTGTCCGTACAGCGAAACACTTGAAGGATCATGTGAGTCACTATGACTCGATACAAATGAGTCATTTGTATCGAGTCATAGTGACTCACATGATCCTTCAAGTGTTTCGCTGTACGGACAAACCAGTGACTCATCAATTTGAGTAAGGGTGACTCACTTTTTGTTGTGGGTGCATCATGACATAGACCCCCCTACTCCCTAGGCCTATCACACACATACCATACCATGCCAGAGTCACTGTCCACATTTGCAATGGAAAATATATCCTAAAATATCACATTTTAGCGATGTAATCGGTGGTCCCGCTACCCGAATCTGAAAAATCTACTTTGTACGCACTAAATTAAGCCTTCACTTGAGATTTATTTGTCACCCATACTGTCACGAAACAATCTTGAATTAATTCGTTTTACATCAAATAACAAGGATCTAGGAGTTTCGTTGTATAAAACAATGATGCAAGATCATGCATGTTTTCATTCGACACGGCTTCGTGCGATACAGTAGAATCTATATATACCTCAGAAATTACAAAGCTGACTCATTATAAAATTTTCTCGCTCAAAGTGTCATTTTCAGGAACTTTTTGAAAATTTGATCGTATTTTTCGCAAGACCAAAACAAAGGATATGAACTGTGCGCGCGATCTTAATAATTTGCATAATCATGAATATTTACTAGCAAAAAAGCCAATCACAGATCATGGCTCTTGAAAATGCCTCTGTGTAGAAAATGAATAGGAAAAAAGTGTGTCAGATTAAAGTGTGTCAGGTAGGTCAGAAAGAAGTGGTACAGTAAATGGAAACACCCATCAGAACATGAAAGAAGAATTGGGGGTCACCAGCCACCTTAAACTGTTATAGGGGGTTCAAAATAGGTACTTTTTTAAATACCGTTTTGGGCACTTTGTGCATATGCGCGCGTGCATCAAATGAGGCTTAACGAATGTCTTTGAGCTTAATTTAGGTTAATAATGGATTGAAGTGATTTCAAATTGCTAAGAACTGTATGGGCAACACAATACAAGTGAAACAAAATGGAGTTGATAGATTCCTTACGAACGCCACGCGGAAAAACGTGCGTGAATGCGTCCGCGTGCGCACATTTCTAAATGTTAAGAAAAGTCTTAAACGTGTAGTAAATTGGTCCAACAAGCATTTGGCCAATTTTTCAGTTTAAAATGGGTGTGACCAAGAGTATCATCTACAATATACTTGGAGTCATCAAAATCATAATAAATTTGACCGAGTCTTGGTAAAGTAACAAGCACTGTACACAGAAAGCTATATATGGGACAACACACAATGGTGTCGGGGCTAGTACTACCTTGATTTCCTTGTCTTTCTATGCTCATTACTCAGCCAGTATACATTTTCTTCCAAAATTGTTTGGCACACGTCATTTATTTGTAATCTTGAACATTCAGTGTAAGTTTCGTTTGATTCTGTGAGAACTAAGTTTCTTTTTTTTATTTTTTTTTTACCAGAACTGGAGTTTATCTTTAAACGTGGGAAAAATGAGAGTAAGGACAGACGAGATATAGTCAAAACAACAACAGCAAATATTATCTAATCGTATTAAATTCGATCCCCCCCCCTATAAAAGTAAATATGAGTTGTGGTCATGCGATTGCAATGTGAAAGAAACGGTGTGGAATCGATCAGAACAAGTTGATATTGTCAGCATTTAAGTATTGGTGAGCACTGCAAGGTTCTGGAATCATCAAAATGATAAGAAATTTGTCCCAGTCTTGGTAAAAGTAACAAGCACTGTACAAAGAACAATAAGGGAAAGCAGAAACATGTAGCACAAAAACGAGGCCCGCATTTTTAAAGGTGTTATATGTCATATTTATGATATGAATAATAATAATAATAGTGGGTTCTTGTATAGCGCTCATGTCAATCAGATTTGACCCTCCTAGCGCTCCGGATTATTATTACCCTGGCTTTAGCACGGCTGCCATACGGCGCTCTAGCATATCAAGGAATAAATTCCTACCAGGTACCCATTTACTTCACCTGGGTGGAGTGCGGCAAATGTAGATTAATGTCTTGCCTGCGCGTAGCCAGGGGGGTGGGCGCGGTCCCCCCAAAAAGAAAACACCGGCCAAAAAAGGAAAAAAAAAGAAAGAAAGAAGAAAGAAAGAGGACGTAGGAAAAAAAGGATTAAGAGTCGAGAACAGTCGACGAATCGTCTTCGTTCTCTAATAATTTATTGAGACGTCAAGGCTTCCGCACCTCGCGCGGGATGGCCGGGGGGGGGGAACTGAATTCAGATAAGCATTAAGAGTCGAGAACGGTACAACAAATCGTCTTCTATTAATTCAATGAAACGTCAATAGAAACAGAATTTAGACAAGGATTAAGAGTAAAGAAAGGTACAATGAATCGCCTTCTTTCTATAGTAATCTAATGAAACGTCAAAGCCCCATACCTGCAACCACCCCCTAGGGATACGCGCGCTCTGTAAGTGATTAGCACGATTCCGGTGCTCACTACCGCCCCCTAAAATGAAATCATGCCTACGCGCTTGTCTTGCCAAAGGACATTAGTGCGGCGGCGGGACTCGAACCTCGGACCCTGTGATCGACAGTCCGGCGACGTATTCACTCGACCACAACACCTTGAAAGAGCCATGCTTTTCAGGTAAAACAATTCTCTAATGTTCGTCCCTACTCGCATAATAACAAATAAAATGCTTATAAGATATTTTTCACCACTCCCTAGAAGTAAATCTTCTCTTTAAGTGGCACTGTATTGAAGTCAAAGAATTCTTACAGCCTCTCTTTATCTCACTCTCTCTTAATCTTTCTTTCTTTTTTTTTTCACTCTGTCCCCTCCACCCCTTCTCACCCCTCTTTCTTTCTCTCTCTTTCCATTTCCCTCTCCCCTCTCTCTATTATACCTTTTTAATATTTCTCTGTCTCTTTTGTAGAATTTATTAATCCCTAGATCATCTGAGGTGACGCTCCCAGATGAGGAAAGAAGATCATGAGATTTCAGAATAACAGGAAATATCACCAACCTCGGATTCGGCCTTGGGCTATTTTGTAGACTTTTGCAGACCCTGTTTATCCCTAGATCATCTGAGAAGACATCTGCTGCCGGATGAGGAAAGAAGATCACAAGATTTCAGAATAACAGGAAATATCACCAACCTCGGATTCGGGCTTGGCCTATTTTGTAGACTTTTGCAGACCTTGTTTATCCCTAGATCATCTGAGAAAACATCCGCTGCCGGATAAGGAAAGAAGATCATGAGATTCCAGAATAACAAGAAATATCACCAACCTCGTTTTCGGCCTTGGCTACTTTTTACTCCTCAAACATGAGCTCGCAAACAAAGTATACTTTAGCGCAAGCCTACTTGTACAAGACAGATGTCCTGATAGTTGGCATATGCACAAAGGCTTACCAGTCGCTGTGCGTAACAGTGTCTACACTGTGGGACTAGGCTGAGGGCATACTGCAAAGGTTCTACTTAGCTGATTTGATGGGGCCAGAGAATTCATATTCATATTCATATTCATATTTATTTCATTTCCAACAGAAAGGTACACAAAGATATTACAATTTTTTTAATACATAATTCATTTTCAGGAAACTAAACAAATAAACTTTGCACATAATAAAATTATTACAAGAAGTTCTTAATTTCTGAGGAAATGGGGGGGGGGGGGATCCACTAAAAAGCAGTACTTGTAGTTTGTGGATCCCCAGAAAAAATATAAATACAAATGTTTCAAATTTTGCCTACGAAGACTTAGAAAACACAAGACAATATTACAAAACAACATACAATGTACAACCACGAAACGAACAAGGAGAAGTAAAACAGATAAGAAGGAAAAGGGAAAAGGGGGAAAAAGGAAGAAAGAGCAGGACAAATCATGACCGAAAAAAGGTAGTTATAATGTTAATTTTGGGAAGGTAAGATCATAAGACCAAATAAATATTAAATTAATCGAGCAGATGATGAAGACCTAAGTGAAAAATTAAGATGATTACCAACTGTTATCAGATTATTCTTGTATATTACTATAATATTTGAGCAAAAATGTTTTTAGATTTTTCTTGAAAGAATTTGGGGATGTACTGTTTTTTATACCTTCACTTAGAGAATTCAAGAATCTAGGACCATCATACATAAAAGACTTCTTCGCTAATAAAGTTCTAAAGAGTGGTAGGTGAAACTAGTATGACCGTCTAGTTGGGTAATCATGCAATGACCGATTTAGGGAGAACATGAGTAGGGATGATGTCGGAAACTAGAATGTTCCACTATGTTGCAGGGTGTATATGCCATTGGGTATGATGTGTGAACCGGTGTGCGGAAATGGTGTGTTGAGGAGGGGAAGTGAGAGTGTTCACGTGTGTGGTAATTGTATGTGTTTCAACAATTAAAGACTAATACATGACAGATGGCTAATCATAAATCTACAATGACGAGTAAACTGTGTACATCACAGTCCACAGATAAATGTGCCTTGAATGTATAGCAGACGGCAATCGGCGGATCAGACGACACTTGATAGTGATTTTGTATGTGAGATTGCTTTGCTAAATATAAAATACAAGAACCTATTCCATATCTTTAAACTATCATTGATATCTGATAATTAAACAGTTAGTAACATAAACCTAGCTACCAAACTACATAATACAATGAAATACTTGACTGAAAGTAGAGGAGTTTGATGTGGTGCACAATTGCACTCCTCTGTAAATAATCGAATAGTCCATGGCGTTCATGAATATTCATGTATTTGCTTACCTCGGCAAAATGCTTGCCTTTACTAAATGGACAAATTACGGTGGGGTTGGGGGGGGGGGGTTGCTGAAATGGACATAATGAACAAATCAGAACTGATCTACGATTATTCATGTTTGTTATTCTTCTTGTGCTTTACCTAAAACCTTACAATCGCGTGGGAAATTGGGTCCAAAGTTCGACTTGTTGCACATGTGTTATATAGGCAATGGCGAGCTTGCAACCTATTTTGATCAAATTACGGAAGGTTAACTTTCAAAGTTGATGGGACATGAGGGTTCCAATGAAAGAGCTAGTGATAACGTACGTCGGGGTGGATGTGCCGTTCGTTTAAACAAAAAATGATTAAAAAAAAAAAAAAAAAAAGATTTTTGGGGGTAAAAGTCCATAGGCTAAACGTACAAGTTAGACTGCTGGACTCTGCCGATAGGGGGCGTTGTCAAATGAGACTAAACGGAGCTATATGTTTAAGTAATTTACATTTCCCCCTATTTTTACTGCTATAAAATGGCTATAACCATGCTTACCATAGTTCGGTGTTACCATGGTTTTTATTACCATGGTTACCATGGTTCTTTGTCCAAATTACTATCCACCTTAATAACTATGGTTATACCATAGTTTTTATGGTTCTCGGTTACCATGGTTCTCCCGTACCTTCGTTACAATTGCTCTCCCATATCTTTCATTACCATAGTTTTCCCATACATTTCGTTACCATGGTTCTCCGTACCTAGGTTACCTTGATACTTGTATTACAATGTTTCTAAACGTACAGAGTCGCCTTTCCATTCTGCAATAAAAATACAAAAATTGCGTGATTGATTTTTTTTGTTTATCATTTGAAAATTTATTACCTTAATGCACTTTCAACACAGTACTTCTCTCAAAACCTACCAGCCCTTGTTTATTTGAAAGAGCATGCTGTTCCGTAAAATAGACACAAAAATGATAGGAAAAGTTCTCTTTCAACACAATTATCCATTTTCTCGAGGTTCAGCCACTTCTCTCGCAAACATCTGTTAACAAAAGACATCGCCCTCATATGTTAATCATTATATTCAAATGAACATATGACGTATCCAACATCCCAACATCTAAGTCTTGACCTTTTTTCAACTGTGATTCGCGAGAGAACAATGAGGCTTCAAACAAAGAACAATGAAGACCATTATAGGTATACTTTTTTAAAGCGTTTATTCAAACGAGCTAGAATCAAGGTCGCATAAAATACATGTATATAAAACAATTTGCAGTCTAAAAGCTGAAGTCTATTTCCATAGACTTCATTATACATGACACTAATCACTTTCAGCAGATAACGATATCATAAGTAAAGTGGTTAGTCTATTTCAATAGCAGAAGACTGCCGCTCATCTTCGTCGACGATGTCGTAATCGAATTAGTCGAAAGACGAAATTCGAAAAAAAACAATTGGCCTGTAGCAAGGCCAACTTGGTGGATCAAAAATGACGTCGGTGATCATAGTACAGGTAAAAAATGAATGACGAACGAAAGCCAAGAGTCGGCGAAGTCGATCAGATGCGGAGTCCACGTTCGGCGATGGTGAAACTCGGTACATAAGGTTTGCCGTCGACGGTGCTCGTAGACGAAACGAAAGTAGATAATGTCCAATACCCCATTCATTAATAGAGTACAAAGATTTCGCAACAAACTTCAAAGTTGAAACGTCTTAACGGAGGCCGACGACAACGTACGTGGCGTTGATATGTTGGTGAAGATGCTGGTAAAGAACGAGGTCGATATGGAAACTACTCATATCATGTTGCGTATATATCTGTAATTTAAAAAAGACAATTTTGAATTAGAGTCTATAACAAAAACAAATATGCCTCGACATACAATCGTGTCACAACGATGTGCGTGCAATGGCGCATGTGTTTCTACAATTCAAACGAAAGAGCTTCTCTCGGACTATCCAGAGCAATTTGTAAGAAGTATGTAGCTTCTGTGATAGTGGAGATAGGTAGGGCGAAAGAAAGGCCACCAAAACGGCTCGAAACGGACAAAATGGCGCCTAAAGTTGAACGGTCAAGCATGAGGGATTCCGGAGAACGAAGAATACAGTGACCTTGAAGGGATGTTAAAGACTATGCCTACGAAGTTTGAAGGGAGATTCGGCGCATGATGGACAATATGTCCATCATGCGCCGAATCTCATTGGTTTTGCACGCATATTATGGTATTTGCATACCATATTATGGTAACGCGTGCTGTGGCAAAAACTGCCGCCCATACTAACCAAATCATGCAGAGTATAGAATGGGGTCTTATTTGGCCCCCTTCACGAATTTCAAAAATCCGGCCTAGAGGTGCACTGCGTATTGGAACTCGGAATATACCTGCAAAATTTCAAGGAAAAAAACAATAGGACGGGAAGGGAGCGAAAAGCAGTCTGAAAATGACGTAATAGCCGATACGTGTTATAACTTGCCGGAAACTCAGCAGAATTTGTAGAGTGACCGTTGTTCAAACGCAATGTACTCAAATATTTTTATGATAACATATAACGTAATTGGTATCATTCGAAAGAACTCTAATTCATTGCGGTCAGTTTTAAAAAAAGTCAATAAATTATTTAAAAATAATTATAGGCCGATATCCGTGTTTTTTTTTGTGTGCAAAATACTTGAAAAGATTTTATGTGAGCAATTGACTCGTTTTATTAGTAATTAGAAAAAGATATAGCAGGCTACTTGTCATGCTCTTCTTAATTTTATTGATAAAGTTGCGAATGCTTTTGAACTTAATTTTTAATTGGTGTATTTCTAGACTTATCCAAAGCTTTTGATTGTATTGATCATAATATTTTAATAAATAAGGTATGTTTTCATGGTATAAGAGGAATTTCTCTTCTTTTAATCAAAAGTTATTAATCAAACCGAAGGCAATATGTTAGCTTTGGTAATTATTACTCTGATCACAGCACTATTTTAACTGGTGTGCCGCAAGGTTCTAATCTTGGCCCGCTCTTGTTTTTACTGTATATCAATGACTTGCCATCTGTAAGCAATATTTTATCTTCTATTCTATTTACTGATACACCCCTCTGTTTTTATCTGGTAAAGACCCCGTAGAAGTAAATATTCTATTGAATTCTGAAATTGTTAAAATACATAAGTGGTTCCTTGTCAATAAATTGTTGATTAATCAAAAAAAAAACTATGTAATTTTTGAAAGAAGAAATAAATATGTAAATGAAGCTGCTATCAAGATTTGTATAAATAGTACAGAAATTAAGCAAGTAAAGCAAGTAACCTTTTTAGGTGTCATTATTGAAGAAAACTCAACTTGGAAGGAACACATTTTTTTATATTACTAACAAGCTGTCAAAGGTCATTGGGGTTTTTAATAGAATCAAAGATATTTTGCCATTACGCATACCTGGAAATTTGTATAACACTATGATTTTGCCTTATCTTAATTATTGTTCAAGGTTCAAGGCTCAAGGTTCATTTTATTTCTATCTTTCACAACATTTTTACATATAATAATAGAATAAAAAACAGCATAAGAAAAAACAATTTAAGTGCAATTTTAAGTCGATATATAATCCAAATGAAAGAGAGTGGAGACCTTAGAAAAGCTTGGCTTGTAAGAGCAAGGTCCCCATATAAAATAATCCATCAATGTTTCACTTTTAATTTTTTTTTCAAAGTTATCAAAACTACAAATGATTAAATATGGGGGAAATATTTACAAAATGGATAGCTTGAAATTTGAAAAGGAGAGGATGAAAATATATACAAAGGAATCGAGAGGAAAAAAGCAAACTGGAACGAGAAAAACAACAAAACAGACAAAAACAGAGAAAGAAGAAAGTTATATGTATATAGGGGAAAATGGTATTTGGTGTAAAGAAAAAGAAAAATAGAAGAGAGGAGGGGGGGGGGGTGAGGGGGATTGAGAGAGAGAGAATGTGAAATGCTGACATTTATATTGAATAATCAAACATAACAAAAACAAAAAGATAATGCACGTTATCAATAACAATTGACAAATTATTACCTAATATCATTTCTGGTGATATAATTTTTACGTTAATTGTCGACATAGTTACTCAATAAATGTAATTAGGTGGGCTGTATCTAATACAGACCACCTTATAATTTTGTTAAAATTGCCTTTATCAGGTGGGCTGTATCTAATACAGACCACCTTATAATGTTGTTAAAATTGCCTTTATTATTATTTCTTTATTTTTCTTATTTCGACCCACTTTTTTGTGAGCGAGATAACTTGAAAATGGTTCAATCAAATACCTTGAAATTTAGCACACATATGTATAGGCATTAGAACAAAGCACAGAAAATTGTTCAACCTTGACCTTGACTGATGACGTCAGCTAGGCGCCATTTTGTGAAATTTTCTGAAATCAAGTCATGGTCATATCTTCATAACCGAAATCCATTTCTCATTCATATTTATTATGATCAAGGTCAATATCAGTCTGGTCAATTTCAAGACAAAAAACGCGCGTGTGCGCGTACGTCCGCGCGTCAGTGCGCGCGCAAAATTTTGAATTGCTCAAAATCGTCTTAAATTTTTTTTGCATACGTTTCAGGTCATTTAAAGCATTTTATAAAAAAATCGCGCACACGCGCATGCGCGCGCGTTTTCGCGCGTAACACCATTACACAACGTAGAATCGCCATTTTTTGTTTTTCATGATATTTCTCATATTTTTTTCGAGGAATTTGATACCATGTTTATCTCTTTATGACCATTAATAACAAGATGAGCGTCAATTCAAGAAAAATATCCGTGCGCGCGAGCTCTTTTAATACATAGCATATATGGGCAAAAACATGCCTATACAAAATCCCTTATAGCTCTTTGGAATGAACTGTGACCTTCAATTTTTTTTCATATTTAGATGGAGTATGAGTCGAAGATATGATTCCATGTCTCATTTGGCCATTAAGTGTATCGAGACATCATCATGGTCTTGGAACTCAAAATACGAATTTGCATATTATGAAGTCAGCATATTTATGTAAAATTGATTGTATGTCTGTAAATATTGATCGATTTTCTTCCAAATTTCGATATGATGTAGCTAAAGACAATTCTCTACAAGCTCAGTCTTTTCCATTTTGATCACGTTATCATAGTGAAAATTACGATTAAAGGGCACATATCAGAAATTTATTAAGTTGCGTGTTATGCCTAAGGAAGGTGAATTTCTTTCACATCATTGATCTATATGACATTGTTTTTTTAGCAGTATCTAGCTTATTTTTGCTCTATTTTGTGTCAAATTTTAGTTGACCAGCCCACCTATACTTGTTCCAAACAAGTATTATATGTCTAGTTATTTATGAGGTGGGCTGTATATCGTACAGACCACCTTATAATTTCGTTAGAATTGCCTTTCTTTATTATTATTATTATCAGGTGGGCTGTATAACGTACAGACCACCTTATAATTTCGTTAGAATTGCCTTTATTTATTTATTATTATTAAATATTTTTCTTATTTCTAACCACTTTTTTGTTAGCAAGATAACTTGAGAATGGCTCAATCAAATGCCTTGAGATTTGACACACATATGTATAGGCATATAAATAAATCAAAATAACGTTTTCAACCTTGACCTTGACTGATTACGTCATCTAGGCGCCATTTTGTGAATTTTAACTTATGATCATATCTTCATAACGGAAAGTAATTTCTAATTCATAGTTTGCACGATCAAGGTCAATATTGGTCCGGTCAATTTCAGGTAAAAAAACGCGCACGTGCGCGTACGTCCGCGCGTCAATGCGCGCGCAAAAATTTAAAATGCTCAAAATCGTCTCAAAATCATTTTGCATACGTTTTAGGCCATTCTAAGCTTTTTATAAAAAATCGCCCACACACACGCGCATGCGTGCGGCGCGCGCGTTTTCGCGCGTAAAACTATTACACAACATAGAATCGCCATTTTTTTTCTTTCATAATATTCCACATATTTTTACAAACAAATTGATACCATGCTTGTCTCTTTATGACTATTAATAATGGAATGATCGACCGTTTAACATAAATTTCCGTGCGCGCGAGCTTTTGTAATACATAGCATATATGGGCAAAAACATGCCTATACAAGATCCATTGTAGCCCTTTAGGATGCAAGGTGACCCCAATT
Source organism: Strongylocentrotus purpuratus (assembly GCF_000002235.5). Taxonomy (NCBI): domain Eukaryota; kingdom Metazoa; phylum Echinodermata; class Echinoidea; order Camarodonta; family Strongylocentrotidae; genus Strongylocentrotus; species Strongylocentrotus purpuratus. The sequence goes on from NW_022145607.1 coordinate 6,260,879, forward strand.
TTTGGGTCATATTTTGATACAGTATGAATTGGAGATATGATTTGATGTCTCATTTGACCCTCAATGAATTCATTACGTCATCATAATGGCCTCCAAACTCAAAATTTCAATTTGCATATTATGACGTCAACATATTTACGGAAAATTGATTGTTTCTCTGTAAATATTGATCGATTGTCTTCAAAATGTTGATATGTTTTAGCTGAGACAATTTCTACAAATAAAATTGGCCCAAATTTTCATTTTGACAAAGGCATCAGGGCGAATTTTTGCGATTAAAAAAGGCATGTCAATTTTTCACATTTTGCGTGTATTCTCTATGGGACATGAGTTTTTCTCAAAACTGGATTCTTTCGCGAGCAATATCTCTGTCGTTTAGCTTTGTTTACGCTGAACTTCAAGTATGTTGTAGCTGAGACAATAAGCTATCTCAAATGTACCCTTTATTTTGTCTCAAATTTTAGTTCGACCAGCCCACCTATACTTGTTCCAAACAAGTATTACAAATCTAGTTAAATATTTTTCTTATTTCTAACCACTTTTTTGTTGGCAAGATAACTTGAAAATGGCTCGATCAAATGCCTTGAAATTTGGCACACATATGTATAGGCATATGTACAAAACACAGAAATTTTTTCAACCTTGACGTTGACTGATGACGTCATCTAGGCGCCATTTTGTAAAATTTTACGAAAATCAACTCATGATCATATCTTCTTAACCAAACGCTATTTCTCATTCATTTTTATCATGATCAAGGTCAATATCCGTCCGGTCAATTGCAGGTCAAATAAAGCGCGCGTGCGCGTACGTCCGCGCGTCAATGAGCGCGCAAAATTTTAAAATGCTCAAAATCGTCTCAAAATAATTTTGCATACGTTTTAGCCGATTCTAAGCATTTTATAAAAAATCGCGCACACGCGTATGCGCGCGCGTTTTCGCGCGTAAAACTATTACACAACATAGAATCGCCATTTTTTTTTCATAATATTTCACATATTTTTATAAACAAATTGATACCATGTTTGTCTCTTTATGACCATTAATAACAAGATGAGCGTCAATTCAAGATAAATGTCCGTGCGCGCGAGTTCTTTTAATACATAGCATATATGGGCAAAAACATGCCTATACAAAATCCATTGTAGCTCTTTAGGCTGCAGGGTGACCCCAATTTTGTTTTCATATTTTGATAGAGAATAAATTGGAGATATGATTTCATGTTTCATTTGACCCTCAATTAACTCATGACGTCATCAGAATGGCCTCCGAACTCAAAATTCCAATTTGCATATTATGACGTCAGCATATTTATGGAAAATCGATTGTATCTCTCTAAATGTTGATTGATTTTCTTCCAAATTTTGAAATGTTCTAGCTGAGACAATTTTCTACAAATGAAATCTTCACAATTGTTAATTTTGACGAACTTAAAGCATCATGTCGTATTTTTGCGATTAAAGGAGGCATGTCAATTTTTCACATTTTGCGTGTATTCTCTAAGGGACATGACTTTTTCTCAAAACTCAATTCTACATTCCCGTCTTTCGCGAGCAATATCTACGCCGTTTTAGCTTCATTTACGCTGAACTTCGAGTATGTTGTAGCTGAGACAAAAAGCTATCTCAAATGTACCCTTTAGTTTGTCTCATTTTTTTGTTGGATCAGCCCACCTATACTTGTTCCAAACAAGTATTACAAATCTAGTTTATTTTTCTTATTTCGACCCACTTTTTTGTGAGCAAGATAACTTAAAAATGGTTCAATCAAATACCTTAAAATTTGGCACACATATGTAGAGGCATTAGAAAAAAACACAGAAATGTTTTCAACCTTGACCTTGACTCATGACGTCATCTAGGCGCCATTTTGTGCAATTTTCTGAAAATAAACTCTTGATCATATCTTCATAACCAAAAACCATTTCTCATTCATATTTATCATGATGAAGGTCAATATCCATCCGGTCAATTTCGGGTCAAAAAATGCGCGCGTGCGCGAACGTCCGCGCGTCAATGCGCGCGCAAAATTTTAAAATGCTCAAAATCGTCTCAAATTTATTTTGGATACGTTTCAGGTCATTTTAAGCGTTTCTTAAAAAATCGCGCACACGCGCATGCGCGCGCGTTTTCGCGCGTAACACCATCACAAAACATAGAATCGCCATTTTTTTTTCTTTCTTGATATTTCTAATATTTGTTCGAGGAATTTGATACCATGTTTATCTCTTTATGACCATTAATAACAAGATGAGCGTCAATTCAAGAAAAATGTCGGTGCGCGCGAGCTCTTTTAATACATAGCATATATGGGCAAAAACATGCCTATACAAAATCCATTATAGCTCTTTGGAATGAACCGTGATCTTCAATTTGTTTTCATATTTAGATAGAGTATGAGTGGGAGATATGATTCCATGTCTCATTTGGCCATTAAGTGTATCGTGACATCATCATAATGGCCTTGGAACTCAAAATACGAATTTGCATATTATGAAGTCAGCATATTTATGTAAAATTGATTGTATCTCTGTAAATATTGATCGATTTTCTTCCAAATTTCGATATGATGTAGCTAAGACAATTCTCTACAAGCTCAAGAGCCATCATTTTTCATCTTGATGACGTCATTATAGTAAAAATAACGATTAAAGGGCACATATCAGAAATTTCTCAAGTTGCGTGCTATGCTTAAGGAAGGTGAATTTCTTTCACATCATTAATTTATATGACATTGTTTTTTTTAACAGTATCTCGCTTATTTTTGCTCTATTTTGTGTCAAATTTTAGTTGACCAGCCCACCTATACTTGTTCCAAACAAGTATTATATGTCTAGTTATTCTTTATTCTTTATTTTTCTTATTTCGACCCACTTTTTTGTGAGCAAGATAACTTTAAATTGGTTCAATCAAATACCTTGAAATTTGGCACAAATATGTATAGGCATTAGAACAAAACACAGAAATTTGTTCAACCTTGACCTTGACTGATTACGTCATCTAGGCGCCATTTTGTGAAATTTTCTGAAAATAAACTCTTGATCATATCTTCATAACCAAAAACCATTTCTCATTCATATTTATCATGATTAAGGTCAATATCCATCCGGTCAATTTCAGGTCAAAAAACGCGCGCGTGCGCGTACGTCCGCGCGTCAATGCGCGCGCAAAATTTTTAAATGCTCAAAATCGTCTCAAATTTGTTTTGCATACGTTTCAGGTCATTTAAAGCATTTTATAAAAAATCGCGCGTAAGCGCATGCGCGCGCGTTTTCGCGCGTAACGCCATTACAAAACATAAAATCGCCATTTTTTGTTTTCATGATATTTCTTATATTTTTTTCAAGGAATTTGATACCATGTTTATCTCTTTATGACCATTAATAACAAGATGAGCGTCAATTCAAGATAAATGTCAGTGCGCGCGAGCTCTTTTAATACATAGCATATATGGGCAAAAACATGCCTATACAAAATCCATTATAGCTCTTTGGAATGAACCGTGACCTTCAATTTTTTCATATTTAGATAGAGTATGAGTGGGAGATATGATTCCATGTCTCATTTGGCCATTAGGTGTATCGTGACATCATCATAATGGCCGTGGAACTCAAAATACAAATTTGCATATTATGACGTCAGCATATTTATGGAAAATTGATTGTATCTCTGTAAATATTGATCGATTTTCTTCCAAATTTCGATATGATGTAGCTAAATTAATTCTCTACAAGCTCAAATATCATCATTTTTCATTTTGACAAAGGCATCATGCCGTATTTTAGCGATTAAAGGAGGCATGTCAATTTTTCACATTTTGCGTGTATTCTCTATGGGACATGACTTTTTCTCAAAACTGGATTTTACATTCCCGTCTTTCACAAGCAATATCTCCGTCGTTTTAGTTTCGTTTTCGCTGAGCTTTTAGTATGTTCTAGCTGAGACAATAAGCTATCATAAGTGTGCCCTTTATTTTTCGATCAGATGCCGGGATCATGCTCATATTTCACTTGCAAAGTGGGATTTGAGAATTCCATTTTTTGTTTACGTGTAATCGCTATGGGAAATGTTTTGGTATATCGGTAACGCATTTGACTTCCTACCTCGAGATCCCTGGTTCGAGTCCGGGCGTCTCCAAGAATTTTTTTTCTTCCCTTTTTTTTTCTTTTTGGCCTTTCACTGTACCACCTCCTTTGACTATTAAAACATGTAGAATCGCAAGTGTAATAAACACTCCTCTTTACTTTATTATTACACTATTTTCACTTGATCCATTACTTTTTGCGTGTAATCCCTATGGGAGATGACTTTTTCTCAAATCTGGATTCTATACATTCATGTCTTTTGCGAGCAATAACGCCGTTATTTCTGCTTGAATTTTGTTGATTTTGAATATGTCGTAGCTGAGACTATATGCTATCTTAATCATCCCTCATTTTTTCAATAAGATGTCAAGATCACGCTCATGATCATCGAAAATATCATCATGATCATCATGATCATCATCATGATCATCATCATTATCATCATGATCATCATGATCATAATGATGATAATCATCATCGACATCATCATGATCATCATTATTATCATCATCATCATCATCATGACGATCATCATCATCATCATCAATTTCGTTCACATCATGAATCTACATGACCTTGTCTTTTTAGCAGTATCTCGCTTATTTTTGCTCTATTTTGTCTCAAATTTTAGTTGACCAGCCCACCTATACTTGTTCCAAACAAGTATTATGTCTAGTTTCAATTTGCGTTTAAAAACAGAAGCTGACAGATCTAGTTACATTGATAGGAAGTGAGTTCCAAAATTTGGGACCAGTACAAGCCAGCGTCTTCAGAGCAAAATCAGTTCTTACACGTGGAATATGAAGTGCAGTTGCCTGCCTTGTATTATAGCTATGAATTTGATTGTTCTTTCGAAATATTTGTACTAACGCATTTGGGAGAGTACCATTTTCAAAACCATACATAATTGCGCCTAACTGTATAAAGTAAATGTCTTCAACCTTCAAAAGCTTATTACTGTAGAACAAAACATTTGAATGAGCACGATAGCTCGCATTAAAAACAACTCTAACCACCCTATTTTGGGCAACACAAATCTTATCTAATTGTGTTTTCAATGACTTCCCCCATGCCAGCACTTCATAATTGAGATAAGGCAAAATTAAAGTAGAATACAAAATAAGCAAAATTTCTTGTGGGACAAAAGAACTTAATTTATAAAAAACACCAGTATTTCTAGACACGACTTTACAAATATTAGTACAATGAGATGCCCGAGACAGCTTCTCAACATCATCAAAAAATACATTTCCAGGTCCATCCTTTAGGGAGTTACTAAAAAACATATAGTTTGTCTTTTGAAGATTCAAGTACAACTTATTTGCATGAATCCACAAAATAACTTTCTTTAATTCAATATTAACTGTATCTAATAAAACTTCAGGGTTTTTATGAGAAAAAAATACACTTGAATCATCTGCAAAAAATATGAAAGATAGTACATCAGATGAAAGATAAAAAACATTTATATATAATATAAAAAGAAGGGGGCCAAGAAGGGACCCCTGAGGGACACCACAAGATATAGTTTGATGACTTGAGTCAGTTCCATTTAATGATACATATTGTTTTCTGCCTGTTAAATAGCTCCTGAACCAGCTAAGAGCGATGCCCCTCACTCCATAATATGACAATTTACTTATTAAAATTTCATGATCAACCGTATCAAACGCCTTAGAGAAATCCAAAAATAAACCAATTGTATGAAGGTGACCATCTAGTGCTTGAGCTATTTTTTCAACAAAGTGTAAAATTGCATGTGTAGTGGTGTGCTTTTCACAAAAGCCAAACTGGAATTTTGAAAATATTTTAGTCTTTTTTTAAAAATATCACTGTTCTATCATATATAAGCTTTTCTAAAAGCTTTGAAAAGGATGTCAATAATGAAATGGGTCTAGAATTACTTAATGTTTGAGGATCACCCTTTTTAAATATTAGCACTACCTTAGCAATTTTCATTTGTCCTGGTACAATACCAGACAAGAAAGACAAATTATAAATATGAACAAGTGGTATCACAATTCCATGTATAATATCCTTAATTAATTCATTTTTTATGCCATCAAAGCCAGGACTCTTATTACTTTTAAGCGAGCTCACAAGCTTAAACAATTCTATTTCATTTGTGGGCATTAAAAACAGGCTATCTATATTGGGTTCTTGCATAAACTCAATAAAGCTTTTCTGACATCTAGGAATAGAGTCCTGAAGTTTCAGCCCGACATTACAAAAATAATCATTAAAATTGTCCACAATAATTTGTCTATCTTCTACGGAACAACCATTCACATTTATACATTTGATATTTGTAGTTTTTACTGATAGTTTAAAAAAAACTTCTAATTACTTTCCATGTATTCTTAATATTATTAAATGTCATTTGAAATTGAGCAGAGTAATATTTTTTTCTTAGCATCACGCAATACAGAAGTAAGAGTATTTCTATAATTAGAATACTTCCTCCACAAAAAATCAGAGCTTCTCCTTTTATATTGATAATACAACTTATTTTTCTTAGTAATTGACCTTAATATTGATTTAGTTATCCATGGCATACGAGGAACTTTATTATAATTCTTCTTTTTATATTCAACCAGAGGAACATTCTCACCATACAACAACATGAATTTATTAAAGAAACTATCAAAAGCACTTTCAACATTTTGGTCTGAAAGAACATCATTCCAATCAGTTGCAATTAATGCCTCTCTCAATTTGGCAATATTTTCAGGAGTTCCTTTACGGACAGACGTGCGGCCTCTAGGCTCAAAATTTAATTTCACCGAAGACAACATACAGTATACAGGAAAATGATCAGACATGTCAGATACTATAATTCCAGAGGGTGGATATGGTTGTACATTACAAAAAATATTGTCAATTAAAGTACTGGAAACTTCTGTTATTCTTGTTGGCTTAGTGATTAGGGGCAATAATGAGAAAGACATTAACATGTTCAGAAAAACATCAATTCGATTATCGTTATTACACAGTAATAAATTCAAATTAAAGTCTCCCATAAGATAGAGTGACTTTCCAACTAAAAGTGGATTGTCTAAAATTGACTGAATTTCATTTACAAAATCATTAAAGTTACCATTTGGGGGCCTATATACAACTCCTATAAAATGATTCTTTTGACCAGGGTTATCAATCTCAACAAAGATAGTTTCTATATGATCTGACATTATATCAAGATCGTGATGTATCTGGTATTCTTCTTGGGAAGGAATATACAAAGCAACACCTCCTCCACGTCTACTTTGTATATTGTTGTTAACAAGATTAAAACCAGAAATAGAAAAAAAAGGCTCCTATCGGCTTCACTCGTAAACCATGTCTCAGTGACACCAAGTATTACACGTCCTAGATTAATATTATCAATGAATCTTAACATTTTGTCAAAATTCTTACAAACACTACGCATGTTTATATGAAGAAGAGTTAAGCCACTGTTTGCATGATTATATTTAGATGCTGTTTCAAAAAATTGATCTTCTGTATGATAATTACAATTAACATTAGGGATATCATAACCGTCACATAAATTGCTCATATTGTCTTCATAAAATCTACAAATTTCATCATCCATTTGAGCCATATTGATACTGAATGTGCAACATTACATGAAAGTATTGTAAAGTAGGTGGCTGGCAATACAGACAAACATGCAAGAAAGGAGAAAATGTGACAAAAAAAAACTGCATAAGGTGAAATAAACTCATATTCAGCAGTTCATGTAGGGTACTGAGAAAAGGGGGAACGGGAAAGGAAACTGGGATAGACTCAGAAATGGGGAATGAAGAGAAGGGAAATGAAAAACAAGGAAAATTGTAACATCAAGCATAATGAAAAGCAAAAAAAGTATATAAGATACAAGATACAAAAAACAAAGCATGTCAACAAAGTACAAACTGTACATAAATGGCACACTTAAAACCAGACATGGTTATCTGACCATGGCAAGACAATGTAGTAACTAGTAAGATCACTGTTAATTGTTCAAGTCTTCGAGAGAGTTGATCGTCCTTTTTCCATTTTTGTATGGGGCAATTGCGCTTCGTATTTGCGTCAAAAGCTATTTTATTACAAAAAAGAGCCGTCAGGGTTATAACGAAGTCATATTATAGAGCACATACAGGTACATTTTTTTTTTAAAGTTGAAGTTTTTTTAAAAACTTTATGATTTATATGATATAAGTATTTGAGCTTTTATGTTCTCTTACATGTACAATACAACTACTTTATCTGATTGTTTTAATAATTATTTTATTTTTAATAGAGATATAAGTCAATATAGTACTAGAAATTCAAACAAACTTTTGTTCCTTCATTTCGCTATAATTTTCAAGAACAGTTATTAAATATAAAGGATCCATCATGTGGAACTACTTACCAGATTCTTTCAAAGCATATCCGACATTGTCTAGTGTTAAGCGTAATTTTAAACACAAACAAAAATCAAGTTACAATATACTTTTTTTTAAAGCTTTTATTAATTCTGCCTGCCCTATGTATTTGTGTATGTATGTCTTGGTTAATGTAATGTCTATATTGTCAATATTTTACTTTTTATTACTGAAGATTTTACTTTCGGGGTTGTAGAAAAGGGGACCAGCCTAGATAGGCCAATGGCCTTTTCTGGTTCCTTCTATCCCTACTCCACCCATTAATCATTTTTAGTGTTACTGTTGTTGTTGTATTTGTTCTTATCATATATTATATATATTGCATTTTAAATAATTGCATTAGAATCTATAATGCTGTAAAAAAAAATTATCGGATGTGAAATAAACTGAACTTAAACTTGAGTTTGACACCATTGCATCTGCGTGCAATGTATTGCACGTATTTAACGGGCTGCTACGTAATCAATAACAAATTCAACATTTTGGGCCATAATTTTGAGCTGACGTCATCAAATTTTACCAAAGGTATCAGAAAGTTGTCACGAGCTTTGATACATGTGTATGCCAAATTTCATTGGCGTAGGTATGAGCATCGTCATTTTAGAGCAAGTTGAAGTTATTTCGCAATTTTCTTGAAGGATGAGAATTCGGAGGGCAATTCTCTCAAATTTGGTCAACGTTGGGGTATATATTTTGTACTTGGCAATGAATTATTGATAATTTTTGTGGGAACTGCCCCTACCCTAGCCCCCGCTGCGTACAGTCATGGTTCAGTGGCAAATCAATGGCCCCGTAACTGTGAGGCCCTAGGATCAAAAACGTGTCGATGTGCTATATTAGTGCCCTTTTGTTGGGCATTAATCTTCATTACTCTCATTTGTGACTTTAAGGGCTTAGGTCCCCTAGTTGATAAGCATAGTAGCATACACATGCTTTAGCAGTCACGCAAAACAAACACTGGAAAATTATCATTTAATAACATCTGAGAATGTATACTATTATCTAGATCTATTAGGAATAAATCATTGTCAAAATAATTGCATAAATTGGGGTAAAATAACGATATTCCAACTTTATGATCAACAGTGTAGATATCTCCAAATTTGTTCACAATTTTGATATGAAGTTGCAGAATGTAGCAGACAGCCATTCTGCAATGGTGATGCTGTCATAGCTGTTCCTTAATTGACCAATCACAGCTAGGGTTTTAGATCCCAGAGTGCAACTGACCAATCACAGTCCCTGTACTCTGAGTCTTTGTTTGCATGCCCTGTCTGATATCATGGAGTCCTGAATATGCTGCAGCTATAATCGCGCATGTTACATGAGATTCACCGACAAAACTATGATTGAGAGACTCATTTTAAAACTATTTGAAAAGCATTTTTATGATTAAACAGTGACATTTTCATCGAGTTTTAGTCACATTAGTGTTGGCCAGGGGCGGCGATCCCGGGGGGACGGGGGGGGGGGGGGGAGACACGTCCCCCCCTCGATTTTTGTAGGGGGGGGGGATCGTCCCCCCAGAAAATTTGAAAAAGTGCAAAAAAATAATGTACAGCAAATACTGACTAAAGACTGTAACACACTATTAGGCTTTGGAGGGCCCAAGAGTGCAGCGTTTAGACAAATAAAAATGCGAAAATCTTCTGGCTCGGGAGCTTTGCTCCCTCGCATAATATTCTTCAAAATGTACAAGTAAATATTGTAGAAAAGTGAAGTGTGAAAACAGTACTTTGTTTGTTTTCCCCCTGGACCCCACCAGGGCCCTCGGCGGGCCACTGGATGCTCATCTGACCATATTCAAAAGCCTAAAACCCTGAGCTTCCGGGGGCTCCGCCCTTAGACCCCACTAAGGGCCCTAAGGCGGCCCCTAGATGCTCATCTGATCGTTATTTAATGCCTACAACCGCTGAGCTTCTGGGGGCTTCGCCCCCTGGACCCCACTCCGATTAGTGACCTGCATGCAAGTGTCACAAATAAGGTATCAAAATATGCTCATCTGACCTTTATTAAATGCCTAAAAACTCTGAGCTTCATGGCACTCCGCCCCAGGACCCCACGCCAATTTATGCCCCACTTGCTTTGCTCTATCTGATCGCAAATACTTTAGCCCCCCCCCCCCCACTCCCACCTTGAAAAACGTTCCGCGGGGCCTGCATGTAACATGTAAGAGCGGTGATGATGCGGATTTTTTTCTCCCCCCCAAAAAACGTTTTTGCTCATTACGTCACTCTTCCCTCGTTCCTCGCATTTCGTCCCCCCTGGTCATGAAAAGAAATCGCCGCCCCTGGTGTTGGCCCAGTTTTTCACATTACAGTCCGATGCATTGGTGACTGTTAATGTATCGGTTCTCTTGAGTAGGCTTATCTCTAAAACTCACTTTATTTTACCCACATACTTTGTATTCCCTTCATAAGATATACAGGCACTATACATGTAGGTGGGCTATCTTCATGAAAATCATAAGAATATAACAAAAACTTTGTACGTTCTATATTTTGAAATAAGAAGATACTTTTACAAGCATGCAAACAAATCCAAAGTTAGGCTTGCGCTTGGGCCTTTGGGGTTTTATAAATAATAGTTAAAGGTGAAATTCAATGAAAATCACAAATATGTCAACTAATGTATCACTAGAAACTGGTAAGCTAACATATGGCCATCGTACAACTTTTAGGTCAACTACATATCGGGTGATTTATAAATATACAAATACAACCACCTCCATAGCAGCTGGGATATACGAGAGATTTGCCGGAATATAACGATGTTTTAATGACGTCACTATATGGACCAATACTGTCCAAGCAGACGACATCCCATAGAGAATGAACATAATTGCAAAGCTATTACTTGTCAAATTATAATGAGTTTAGTGTATATAAATGTAATGGCATGTCAATCCATACAAAAGGGGATATGACCCGATTCTGATAACTAAAATCTTTTGCTTGTAAATACACAGGATAGCGATTAATTAACAATCAAAGAAACCAGACATTCTAATTGAAAACCCCCAGAATGATAATAAGGACGGCATATGTTCCCTCTTGAACCGCCGAACATACCGCCGCACAGTGGGCCAGGGAGGAACCAATATGTGCCAAAACTCATGTTTGGGGATTTATTTTTTATAAATCCAGAGGAAATCAGATTTCCAGGGATTTTCGCTTAAATTTTATTACCAACATTTTTTTGGTGTCTAAGCTTTAAGTTGATACCAGATTTGGCTGCCCGATTCTGCCCGTTATTATGTTAGAGCCGTTTTCCTTGCAACATTGCCTCGAAAAATGTGTTTATTTTCGTCCGCGGTGTCAGAACACGTGTCACGCGCCCCCTCGCGCCGTGATTTATGACCACGAATCCTTCATGATTCAGCCGCGGACCCCAAAAAACAACATTTTTCGGGGCAATGTGGCAAGGGAAATCGGCTCTAACATAACAATGGGCAAGATTGGTCAGCCAAATTTGGTATCAAATTGAAGCTTAGACATCAGAAAAAATGGTGGTATTAAAATTTAAGCGGTACATCGCGGAGATCTAAACATTTCTTCTGGATTTTTAAAAAAACATGGATAATTAGTCAATTTTTCATTGAATTACCCTATAATATATCATGAAGATTGTGTTTCTATTAATTTTAACCCATTCATTTAACGAAATGAACTATCAGGAATATGTGAGAGCAATTTCATATCAATAACTTAAAAAAATTATGTTGAATTGAAAGATTTATAAAATAAGTCACTTTTGCACTAAAACTGTGAATATGTAGGATTTTGCTGTTTGAAGCAGTAAATTTATACCCTTATTGTGCATACCGGAATTAAATATTTCACTGAGGTATTCCTCTATGTATTACCTTTCAACTGGGCAAGAAAAAAATAGAAAAAAATAAATCACCCAAACTTAGTTTTGCTCGCTTGCTCGAAAATCGATATTCAGTCCATCACACCAAATTGCGAAGTACCGTACGTTGCTTAAAGGTAATACAAAGTTTTGGTATGGGGTCATGAATTTTGTTCAAATGAACATATTAAAAGCATATGCGATCCTACAATATTCAGTGATCATTCTCGAGGTTGAAATTGAGTCTAAATTTATGAAATTGTAAATAATAAACTGTTTATGTTGTATAGCTCCCTCTCAAGGTCAATATATCAATTAAGCTATAAAACAATGTTTCTTGACTAAAATTGACCGATTAGCTATTCCCGTTTGGAAATTATATATCTCAACTACATATTCTTAGATTTTCATAGACGCAGCTACTATTGTACGGCCGTAGGCGCTATTTGAAATTTATCAACATTTACCGGGAGCACCGGTAAATTTTTATATTCAATTTTTCTCGAAAGCAGAAGTGTTTGAGGGGCTAAATTTTCTAGTGCTTATAATACATCCACAGGGGCATCAAAATATATCAAAATTGTAAATAATCACTATCAACCCAATTTTCAAAATTTCCCAAAACTTTGTATTACCTTTAAACAATATGTTGTTCCACGTAAAGAAATAAACAAATATTGATGACATTCGTGGTAGTGTATTCACAATCTTGATGAAGGCCTTAATGCAAATATCTAAAAATGGTTTTTATTATTGTTGATGTGTCCCTTTGTAGGTGCCCCTTGTTCAGAAATCCAGCCATTCTTGCGATTATAGGCGCCAAAAGTGGGGGCAGGGGACTCGCCCTCCTCCCAACGAAAAAGTTGTTTGTGTGTGTGTGTGTGGGGGGGGGGGTGGGGGTCAAAACGAATTTCCACCCCCCCCCCCAAAAAAAAAAAAAAAAAAAAAAAAAAAAAATCAGCAGTAAAGCAGTATAACTGATTACTATTTTGTAACCAAAAAGAACATACAAAAATAATAAAACCTGAATTTAATCAAATTAAAATGATATTCCATTCAAAGAAAAGGAAAGTGAACTTAAAATTTCCTAAACATTCCGCATGCCCCTAAATTCATCAATGGAGGATTTTATAATAGAGATACGCGCATAATTATGTATCCTGGAAATTTATTGTGAGAGGATAAGAAAGCGTGTGTGTATTTTTTATTATAGGGGTGAGAAGACATGAGCCCCTGAACCCTGATGAGGGGGGGGGGGGGGGAGGGACAGTTGCTCCCCAAATAAAATTACAAAGTGATTTTTTTCTAATTCGATACCAGTGGTTTACAATTGTTGCTGAAATGACATGATTTTCAGGGATTTATTCTCATTTTTTTTGTAAATTATAAATCTTTTTATGAGTTTGTTGAAAAAATTACAATCAGGCAACCAACAAATATGCTTATTGTGAAGTATTGTCAGGGCCTACATTTTTTGAAAAAGTATGTTAAAGAAGAAAGGAAGAAAAAAACGAGTGGCCTGCTAGTTTCACAAATGAGGTATCCAAATATGCTCATCTTGGCGTAATTAAATGCCTAAATCTCCTGAGCTTACAGGGGCTCCGTCCTCTGGACCCCATTAAGGGCCCTAACGTGGGCCCATGGATGCTCATCGGACCGTAAGTACATACCTACAACCCATGAGCTTCTGGGGGCTCCACCCCTTGACCCCTGACGGGACAAAGCCCCTGGACCCCACTCCACGTCAATTTGCGCTCAACTCATTTTGCTCGCTATACGCTCTACCAGATTGTTGATACTTCACTTCGAAAAACTTCCGCCAGGGGCCTGCATGTTACGTGTAAGAGTGGTGGCGATGCAGATTTTTCTTCTGCCCCAAAAACGTTTTTTGCGCATTACGCCACTGCCTCTGGAGGGTGAGCCCCCTGGAATATTCCCCACCCCCACTCGACCCAATCCCAAAGTGCTTCCGGCGCGCCAAACTGGTTGCGATGTCAGGAATGCTCGTCCCTGCCTCTTCGATAATCCTGGCAGTGACAACAAATATATTCCCCACGGAAGTATAGTACTACTCTATCATACTGCTACTATACTAATACTACTACTACTTCACTACTACTACTACTACTACTAATAATAATAATACTAATAATGATGATGATGATGATTACAATTTAACGACGACGGTGATGATGATGACGACAACAATGATAACTAGAAATTCAATTCGTCATGGGGACGAATTAGGTGGTCTGTTTTCACTTCTTATGATAGATTTGAGAATGGGAGAAGTTACATAGACATGCAAACAATCATGATGACGATGATCATGATAGTAATGGTGATGATGATGATGATGATGATAATCCTAATAATGTTGATTATAATCTTATCGTTAAAATGAGGGATGATTTAGATAACATATAGTCTCAGCTACAACATACTAATATTTGGGAGAAAACTGTTGAATAACAATCGAGATACTGGTCAAAACACATTATCATGCAGATTCATGTTTTGAAAAAGTGACCTCCCATAGACATAACACGCAAATATGACATATTATGCATTGCCGCGTTTAATTGAATATTTCACTATAATGACGTCATCCAAATGAAGAATAAATGACATATTTCTTGTAGAAAATTATCTCAGCTACAACATATCAAAATCTGGGAGAAAATCGATCACCATTAAGCGAAATAACCTCAATTAAACAAAGACAAAAATGACGTCATCAACAAAATACTTTATTTTATAGTTTAGATGCCAATATGATGACTTTCTTTCACTTTGTACGAGTTTAGGTGGTATGAAATCATATCTCCAACTCATGCTTTTTCCAACCATGATATAAAAATTGGGGGTCGACGGACCATCTGAAGAGCTATTACGAATTTTAAAATGGCATGTTTTTGATCAAATATGCATTATATTGCCCTTGGCAGCACGCGCGAAGTTTGAACTTTGACGCGCGCTTATGGCCTTATAAAAGGTCAAGAATGACTGAAATTAATGTAAATTGTTGATTACGGTAAGAGGAATCCAAATCATGTAAACATTTTGAATTTGACCTTTTACGCGCGCTTTGAGCTTGCACAACGCGCGCGGGGACACGTACGGACGAAAAATGTCTCATGACAATGATGTATGACTGTGCCAAAATTGAAAGAAATTAACACAACTGATCGTGAGTTATCCTTGGAACAAAAAAGGGGGAGAAATAAAAATAAAGAACTAGAAATTTAATTCGTCATGGGACGAATTAGGTGGTCTGTCTTTACTTCTCATGATATATTTTAGAATGGGAGAAATTATATTATATAATTATTATATTATATATTATATGTTTTCTTTAACTTTTGAATAACCGGGTCTGGAGGAAAGACTACGCTCAATACTCATGTTCTTCCACAGCCATAAGATGATGGGGTCTTAGTTTTGAAGATTTTTAAAAAGTTTTGAAATAACCGGGTCTGGAAGAAAAACTACGCCCTAAACCCATGCTTTAGTACCGGGTCTTAGTTTGGAAGATGGTGGGGTCTTAAGAAAGCGCTCGATTCTCACGTTATTCCACAGGAAAAGGATTCTGGGGTCTTAGTTTTGAAGATTTTTTTTATATTTTTGAAATAAACGGGTCTGGATTAAATACTGCGCGCTATACCCATGCTTTATTACAGGGTTTTAGTTTTGAACAAAATCGACAAAATATCCCTTCAAATTTATTACATCTGTTTTCCCTTCAAATGTAATAACGCCCACAAATGTAATAACACTTTACCCACAAATGTAATAACACCCACAAATGTAATAACACTTTACCCACAAATGTAATAATTTCACCCACAAATGTAATAATTTTGAAGTGATATTTTGTCGAATTAGTTCAAAACTTTACTTTACTTCATCAGCCGTTGTCAATCCACTGCAGGATGAAGGCCTCAGCATGATGTTTCCAAATGCTTCTGTTCAGCGCCTGTTGGTGCCAATTTGTCTGTCCCCAGAACTGTTGCAGCTCGTCTCGCCATCTTTTTCTTTGACGTCCCCTGTTTCGTTTTCCCTCATATGGTGTCCAGTGAGTGATTGCTGAGCTCCAGCGATTGTCATTCCTGCGGCTGATGTGGCCCGCCCAATTCCATTTCCTTCTTTTCACTGTTTCAATGATGTCCTGGACTTTTGTCTGTTCCCTGATCCATTTGTTCGTTTTTCTGTCTTTGTATGTGATGCTTAGAATACTTCTTTCCATGTTGTATTGCGAGGCTGCTAGTTTTTTTTCCATTTTTGAAGTTAGCGTCCATGTTTCTGCAGCGTATGAGATTGCTGGGATGATGCACTGGTTATATACTTTCTTTTTCAGGCACAATGGAAGTTTGCCTTTCATGATGGTGCTGTATCTGCCAAAGGCTCGCCATCCAGCTTTGATTCTTCTTCTTATTTCGTTGTCTTGATTTTTGTCTTGGAGGGAGAAACGTTGCCCTAAGTAGATATACTCCTCTACTTGCTCCATTTTGGTACCGTTCACTTGGATTTGTTTTGGATCTTTGGCTGATCCTGCCATGACTTTAGTCTTCTTCATGTTCATTTTGAGGCCTGTTAGTTGGCTTGCATCGTCCAGTTCTTGCAGCATTGTTTCGAGGTCGTTTAAGTTGTGAGATATGATGACAATATCGTCTGCAAATCTTAGGTGACTCATGTTTTCCCCATTTATGTTGATTCCCTTTGATGACCAGTCTAATGTTTTGAAGATGCTCTCTAGGCAAGCAGTGAAGAATTTTGGTGAGCCGGTGTCTCCCTGTCTAACTCCCTTTCTTATCATGATTTTGTTGCTGGCCTTGTGCATTCTGACAGTGTTGTAGCAGTCTGAGTAAATGTCTTTAAGGATTTTGATGTATGCCTTGTTGATTCCTTGGTCTTGAAGTGCCTTCAGTACTGCATAGGTTTCTACGGAATCAAATGCCTTTTCGTAATCTACGAATGCTATGCATAGAGGGATGTTGAACTCTTGGCATTTTTCTTTCAGTTGATCAATGGTGTGGATGTGGTTCATAGTTGAGAAACCCCTTCTGAAGCCTGCCTGCTCCCTTGGTTGGTTGTTATCAAGGATTTTCTCTAGCCTGTTGGTGATGATTTTTGTGTACAGCTTATACAGGTTTGAAAGGAGGCTGATGGGTCTGTAGTTCTTTAGATCTCGCTTGTCCCCCTTTTTGTGCAGAATTATCATTGTGGCTTCTTTCCATTGATGTGGTATCTTCCTCGTTTGCATACATGCATTGTAAAGTTTGGCTAGTTCCTCATTTATAGTGTCTCCTCCTTCTTTGATTGTGTCTATAAGTATGTTGTCTGGGCCTGGTGACTTCCCTCTCTTCATTTGATTTATTGCATGTTGAACCTCCCAATCAGTTACAACTGGGATCTCTTATCGTGGTTCTCCTGGATCTTCTGTCTCTTTATTGCTATTGTATAGTTGTTCATAAAACTCTTCAATTCTTTGAAGTATCTGGTCCTGATCTGTGATTTCTTGTCCATATCTGTCGAGGAGGTTTGTGATTTTCTGTTTTCCATGTGCTAGTTTCTTGTAAGTTTTCTTCAGGCTTCTGTTTTCCTCAATTGTGGATTTGATCATCGTTGCGTTGTAACTACGGATGTCTTCACGTAGCTTTTTCCTTACTGTTTTGCAGGTTTCTACGTATTCAACATTTTGGATGCCTATGCCTTCTGATTTCATGTTCCTTCTTTTTTCCATGAGTTTTCTGGTAGATTCTGATATCTTGTTTTCACAGGTTTTTGGTTTTTTCCCTGCGATCTTTATGGCGGTTTCTTGGGTTTTTTCCACTAGCAGATCAGTCCATGTTTCAAGAGATCTGTTTCCTTCTTCGTCTGTGCATTTGTCCGTCAAAAGTTGGAATTGGTTTTTCAACTCTAGTTGAAATTCTGTTCTTTTCTCTTTTAGTTTCTCTAGGTTGATGCTACTTTGTTTTGGTTTTAGGAGTTTTTGCCTCTCTAGTCGGGTGTTGATTTTCATCTTGCCCATTACTATCCTGTGGTCACTTCCCACGTTCACCTTGCTGATTGTTTTCACGTCTTGGATGATGTGAGGGTTATCAGTTAGTATGAAATCAATTTCATTCTTTGTGTTCCTGCCTGGGCTTTTCCATGTCCATTTCCTGGATGCTTCTTTCTTGAAGAAAGTGTTCATTATTTTCATTTTGTTGCTAATGGCAAATTCAAGAAGTCGGTCGCCCCTGTCGTTTCTTTGCCCACTTCCGAAGGGGCCGATTGTGCTTCCTTCTCCTTCCTCTCTTTTTCCGACCTTGGCGTTAAAGTCACCCATGACTATTGTGAACTGTGTTTTACTGCATTTCATCACGTCTGTTATTTCTTCGTAGAGGTTCTCTACCTCTTCATCGTCGTGTGTTGAAGTTGGAGCATAGACTTGGATAATCTTGATTTTGTACCTCTTATTGATTTTTATTGTTATTTGTGCCAGACGTTCATTTATTCCTTTTATTTCAGAAATGTTACCGGCGATGCTTTTGTGAACCAGGAATCCTACTCCTGCTTCAATCTTATTCTTCTTTCCTATATGGTAGAAATGGTGCCCACTTTTCAGTACTGTGAGTTCTTCTCCTCGTCTGCGGGCTTCACCCAGTCCAACGATGTCCCACTTTATTCCTTGTAGTTCTTCCTCGAGTTCCAGTAGTCTCTCTTCTTGAAGTAGTGATCTTACGTTATAGGTTGCAATGTTCGGTTTCCATTGGTGGCCTGTCCGTACCCAGGGATTCTTAGCACCCCCTGCTCCTTGCTTTATCGGGCCGCCACCTTGGTCCGGAACAATTGAGCTGCTGGGGACTGGGGGCCTTTGCTTATTTGTGTTTGTCATACAGGTTTGTGTGGGCCTACCCATCCACGCTGGCCCAGTGCGGGTTGAATGGGGGTTTTTACTTCAGAGTTCCGACTCCTAGGTTGATGGCCTTACTGGGCTACGAAGTCGACCTCTCCGCCTATTTTCCCATAGGTGGGGCTATTTAACCCATAGGTGGAGCTTGGTTGATGGACGCCAGGGCATGTCCACACGCCGGTGGGCCTGCACGCCGCATCTCTGGGGCCCAAAGCTACTCCGAGATCCCTTACAGTTTTGCCTGGGACCGTGAGGTACCAAGTTACCGTGTGTTGCCGCGAGGAGGCACTGTACGTAAGAGTGTTGATGGAGGAGAGGCTATGTACTGGCAGGGGGAGGCTTACGCACTCGGCTCACTTTTTCACCTTGCGGTTAGCCAGCGGCAGCAGCTGAAAGCAGAAATTGCAAGCACTATGCTAAAACTACACTATGCTAATCTATTTCTACACACTACTGCACTAGACGCTTCACTACATCCTGTGTCTACTGACACTAACACACTTCAAAACTAAAACCCTGTAATAAAGCATGGGTATAGCGCGCAGTCTTTACTCCAGACCCGGTTATTTAAAAAAAAATAAAAAATCTTCAAAACTAAGACCCCATAATTCTTTTCCTGTGGAATAACATGAGAATCGAGCGTAGTCTTTGCTCCAGACACGGTTATTCAAAAGTAAAAAAAAAAAAAAAAAAAAAAAAATTTAAACTAAGACCCCACCATCTTCCAAACTAAGACCCGGTACTAAAGCATGGGTATAGAGCGTAGTCTTTCCTCCAGACCTGGTTATTTCAAAAGAAATAGAAATTTAAACAAATCTTCGAAACTAAGACCCACCATATTATTCCTCTTTTTTTTCATTTAAAAATAAATTACATTATTACATATGTGGATACAACACGTCACAAATAAATGATTGGTCGGCGGTCACACAAACTGACGAATCAGTCAAAATGGTCCCTATATATAACACACAGAGGAGGGACCGATTCGATGGTTCGTTGACCGTCGACGATTTTTTAATCATGTAAATATTCTAACGCCCACAAATATCCTACTAATGTTCTTCCACAGGAATAAGATAATGGGGTCTTAGTTTTGAAGATTTTTAAAAAGATTTGAAATAACCGGGTCTGGAAGAAAAACTACTCTCTAAACCCATGCTTTATTACCGGGTCTTAGTTTGGAAGATGGTGGGGTCTTAGTTTAATTTTTTTTTAATTTTTTTTTTTTTTTTTTTTTTTTTACTTTTGAATAACCTGGAGGAAAGACTACGCTCGATTCTCACGTTATTCCACAGGAAAAGGATTATGGGGTCTTAGTTTTGAAGATTTTTTATATTTTTGAAATAAACGGGTGTGGAGTAAAGACTGCGCGCTATACCCATGCTTTATTACAGGGTTTTAGTTTTGAACAAATTCGACAAAATATCACTTCAAATTTATTACATTGGTGGGTAAAGTCATTATTACATTTGTGGGCGATTCAAAATTATTACATTTGTGGGTAAAGTGTTATTACATTTGTGGGCGTTATTACATTTGCGGGTGTAACAGACCCCACCATCTTCCGAACTATGACCCGGTAATAAAGCATGGGTTTAGAGCGTAGTTTTTCTCCAGACCCGGTTATTTCAAAAGTTTAAAAAAACAAAAAAACAAAACAAAACAAAACAAAGAAAAAACCTTTTAAACTAAGACCCCTCCATCTTCCAAATTAAGACCCGATAATAAAACATGGAATTAGAGCGTAGTCTTTACTTTAGACTCGGTTATTTAAAAAAAATGTAAAATCTTCAAATTACTATAAAAGACCTCACCATCTCATTCCTGTGGAATAACATGGGTATAGAGCGTAGTCTTTCCTTCAGACCTGGTTATTTCAAAAGAAATAGAAATTTAAACAAATCTTCGAAACTAAGACCCACCATCTTATTCCTCTTTTTTCATTTAAAAATAAATTTCATTATTACATATGTGGATACAACACGTCACAAATAAATGATTGGTCGGCGGTCACACGAACTGACGAATCAGTCAAAATGGTCCATATATATAACACACAGAGGAGGGACCGATTCGATGGTTCGTTGACCGTCGACGATTTTTTTTTAATCATTTAAATATTCTAACGCCCACACATATCCTGGAATTCAATGTTCGTAGAAAAAAAAGTAATCGAATAAGTGACCTTAAATGTATTTAAATATTGACGCTGATTGTTTTATGCATGTGATTATGAAATATGTTCACGATATGTAACATAATATATCAGGGCTTGCCCTTAACTTTTTTTGAGGTGGCCAGCAGGGCCACTTGGGTAGGAGATCTGGGTGGCCAAATGGATTTTCAGGTGGCCCCACTTTTATGCGTTATTAAATAATGCAAATGTTTAATAAAAAAATGCATAAATTATACGTGTTAAAAGCAGCATGCATTTAATAATGAAAGGTGAGTGACTCTTTAGACTCTCATTCCAAATCCTCTCTCTTTGTTTCTATACTTCTGTCTCAACTTCACTTCAATGTTTTTCTCCCTTTCTCCTTGACTATCATGCATCACAAGGACCCCCTCCCCCTTAAGTTAGGATTGTACAGGGCACACAAGGCGCCAAACTTCTGCTTTTCTTTGAGCTCCAAGTTCTGTTGGAAGATATAAAATTGATTGTATATTTACTTGACGTTGTACTTCTATTCTGAACCGAATAAATGGTATTTTTGTAATTTATTATTTTGATATTTTCTGGTTATTCTGGATTGGATAATCAGTCAATAATCATGCAAAAATACATGCAGTTAAAGAGGACCACACACGGAAAGATTAGCACCAAGTCATTCAAAATAATTTAAGTTGTTTTCCATCAAAATTCATGGCCCAGAATTTGTTTTTATTATTTAGTTTATTATATATATTTAGTTAACTCATTCGCGACAATGGTTCTCAAAATATGATCGCGCAGGACACTCTTCAAAGAGGCAATCCAGCTGTTAAGGCCAGGAATACACCATTCACTGGCGGGGAAATGCATTTTATAAGGGACAATTTTTTTGCTAAATGTTTGTGATTTACATCAAATAAATGAAAATTAAATCTTTATGAACCATTCTTCACTTATTTGTGGCTGTCTCAAAGTGTGATAATGTTTATATTTATTCAGAAATATCCCTTTTTCATGCACTGATTGTAATATATATATATGGACTGAAATGCCCTTCGTGGTAGTGGATTAGGCCACATGTCTAGACATTGGGCTTTGGGCTAGTCGATTAGGCAAAAGGGGTGTTTAGAAATTATTCAACCAAAATAAGGGATGGAGTCAGGCTAAGTAATGTATTGAAAAATTTGATTATATTTCCTTGTATTGATATATAATATTACATTGCTTTTTTGACCTAAATTGCAGTACACAAATTATCTGCTCGTCTTCTATCTATCTTCTAGTTGAAAATCCCCCCTGTCTCAAAATGGAATGTATACG
The DNA here is from genome assembly GCF_000002235.5 of Strongylocentrotus purpuratus. Taxonomy (NCBI): domain Eukaryota; kingdom Metazoa; phylum Echinodermata; class Echinoidea; order Camarodonta; family Strongylocentrotidae; genus Strongylocentrotus; species Strongylocentrotus purpuratus. Next base: position 6,283,597 of record NW_022145607.1, read on the forward strand.
CGCAAGATGATCATATCGATATGGCTTGGCTAAGCGCGGGAAAGTCTGGCTAGCTGGGGCTACGTGTATGTGTGTGTGTGTGTAGGCTGTAACCAACGAACTCAAACCAAGTAGAAGGATTGTGTCCGTTCACGTTTCACGCAGCGCAATGGCACCGCTCGAGTGCGCCCGCCGCCATTTTGCGTAGTACAACAAATCGCCTGCGCATACGTATTGTGTACAAGCTCCTATTGCAATTGGAGGAAGGGACGTCCAGAAACCAGGGTTTTATTGTTAGTTTTGGTGAAAAATATCTTTACATATTTTGTTTATGCCCTTTTCCAAGTCCCATACAGATGTTTGATGACTTGAATATTAGAATAAGAGCGGCAGCTTGGACAGTAGGGGAGTTGAAATTTTAAGTTTTTTTTTGCATAAAGACTAAAAGAGCTAGACTATTTGTTAAATATCATTTGTGGTATTAGGCTAGTTTTGTCTCTTTCTGTGATAGAAAGAATATATCAAATTATATAGGCTCTATCTATATAAATCACTCCCACTTTCTCTTTACACACACTCGTAAATTCTCAGTCTTTGTGTTTCTCTTCCCACTCCCCCTCTCTCTATCCCCTTCTCTCCCTCCCTCTCTTTTTCTTTCACACTCCCCCTCTCCCCTTCGTTCTCTCTACCCCTTTCTCTACTCCCTCTCTCTTTTTCTCTATCCCCTTCTCTCTCTCCCTCTCTTTTTCTTTCACTCTCCCTTTATTTCTCTCTTTCTCTCTATCCCCTTCTCTTTTTCTCTCCCCCTTTTTCTTTCACTCTCCCCCTCTCTCTTTTTGTCTCTCTCCCCTCTCTCTTTCTCTATCCCTTTGATTCTTGGCACTGCAGAAGTAGGCCCACTGAATATTAATATTATTTCTTTTCTTTCCCTTTGGAGGCTACCATTTAGCTGCCAGATATTATTTTCATCCCATATAGGCATATTAAAGATTTATCTAAGAAGTGTTAAGTAATGACACATTGTGGCAACTATTCACATGTCTTTCCACATAATTGTGAATACTTTCATCTTTATTAAGTTTTTTTTTTAACCTTGGCATTGCGCTATGTATTACATGAATGTATACAGTACATATCAAAACACCCATGAACTATTGCAATGGTGGATAGGAAGAAAAAAAATCCTCAATGGTGTGGAAAAAACGTTCCTCAAGCAAGCAATCATGGCACATTATGTTTATACCGGCACATTTCTTATTCATTTTAACACACAGAGAAATAATCACATGTACATTTGCATTTGACTGACTACAATGTACAAAAGGCAAGATTTTCTCCCTTTTAGCACTCGAAACTTGAACATACTTCATTACAAAACTAGACATCAACAAGATATAATACATATGAATCAGTATTTCCCTCTCTTTGGTTTGTTCATGAAGCAATGTATGGATTCATCTGATTTCAGTGAAAACTTTTAAAACAGATTTTTACTCTAGATGAAAGTTGCAACTTTCATTTAGCTCAAGCTCTTTCAGTTGGTAAACATGGATACAACCATTGCAACTACAGTTTGAATTCAATAGTGTAGAATAGATGACACTGCACATTGAACAATAAAATCATTGGACAATATTTTATAACAAAACAGGGGTCGTTTGCATACACCGTAAACCTCTGTATACAGATTTTCATACAACATAATGAGTGACTTCCTTATCTAATTTGACGAAACAATTTGTTTGTACACACATGTATGTGGCACTATGCCATCACCTAAACATTATCCATTATCAAGAAACATTTGTAAATAGCTTTGGTAACCATAAGTGATCAGAGTCAAGTTAAAAATACAAAATTTAAAGAAAATCCCTTTCCCTGAAACACGTTGACAATAATCCAGTTTTTTTTTTAAATTTCTTTGATGCCTCTTTCGCAAATTCTAATCTCAAATCTAATTTATGCAATCAGATTCAAACTATACCTAAACCTGTCAGACAGAAGACAGGCTAGTGTCAATAATAGAATCACACAATTCCTTTCTCTCTGGGTAAGCCTAGATGTATAAAACACAAAATAGACCAATAGGGCAAACATCGTAATAAATATCGTATACTATATCCCTGTAGTGCACATTCTGTCATTTCATTGGGAAGGAGAAGATGAAATAGTCTGTTTGAATTAGTATATTTATTTCATCAATGGTGAAATATTATGTAAAAAAATACACATAAATAAGATTGACCAATTTTTTACCCTTTTACAGCAGAAATCCTCAAATATTTCAAAATGTATATGTCTTTAAAGATATACATGTACCAGAATAATGGGAGCTTCGCAAAATATTGCCTGGTGTTTTTTGTCTTGATTTGTATTTCAAGTGCTGTGCTTTACTAGGCCATATGAAATCACTACATAATCTACACATATTCATCTGAGGAGTAAGTTTAAAAGGACGTAGGAAGGTTCATGCAGGTAGCTTCTTTAACTGCCATGACTGACAGGTCGTAACTTTCACAATGACCAACTTTGATGAGTAAAATTTCTTGTATTTTACAACAATTTAAATGTCCAAATTTAAGGTTTAAATTTTGAGTAAATTCCAGTAAATTTCTTACAATGATGCTTGAAAGTCTGACGAATCACGGGAAATTGTGTCACTATTAATACCAGCGCCGCGATGCAACATGTTCATAAGTTCAAGTTAATCTTCAAAGTAACTCGAACCAAGTTTCACCAAGTCAAACAAAGAAAGTGACCTGCTTATGCCCCAATGATTCACCCCCCCCCCAAAAAAAACAACAACACAAAACAGTACAGTATTCTCTGGATATCATGGATTCGATATTATCGGTTTATAATACTTTGCAGCTCTGTGGAATTCAATATTTTTGATAGTTCATAGCCGATGTCATTGAACTCGAGCGAAAACAGTTCACAAACATGGAAATGAATAGATGGGACCGATGTACAAATACACGCTTTAGTCTGTGGCTTTCTGCGTTCGGATTATCATGCAAAACTGTTTATTTTTGCCATGTTTTTAATGAAGTGATCACTATATGAAAGGTTATTCCAGAGCCTCTTTTAAGGCGATTGGTGCAGTTGAAAGCTGCACAATATGGCATTTAGCAGACGAAAGTTGAGCATACACATAGCACGTAGTCGCAGTTCGCTTTCACAACGCTCGTTCTATCCAAGATGGCGCACGGCGGTGCAATTCAGCGGTCTCGGAAAATCCTTCTACTTACTTGGATTTCGATGGCTGTAACTGGTTATACACACTGAAAGACATGTGTTGTTCATCATGACTCATGGTCTAGGAATGCAAGTAGTTCGACTGCCAACCAGGCATTGCTTGTAATAAGCTGAACGAATATTTCTTTGATAATGAGATATAACGAATTTGGGTAGGATTCCCAATACCATAATTATTTCATAAATTATTTTTGAATATTTGAATCACGATGAGCCTATATTTCAAGAGGAAAAACCAGCCACAAATTAATTTCAACATTATAATGGGCTGGTAAAAAACTACTAGAAATTGTTGCCTATAGTAACCATAACACATCAACATAGGCAGATAAGCTAGCCCTGGCCCTGAGCTTACGTAAATAAATGTGGATGAATGACCTCGACTAAACTCAGTGGAATTTCCCTTCATTATTCTTGAATATATTTGAATTCCAAAATTGTTTATCTTATTTTATTCCAGAATGTACAGAAATAAATACTAAACACATTTTGCTAAGGTTAATTGCTCACTTGTTGGCTAGATCTAGACTCTATAGTCTTAATTCTTTTTGGGAAAGCAATTCCATTACCATTTATAATCATATTTTTGACGTGGGCTAACGAGGTAAAAAAAAAAAAAATTACTTGTGTTCATTGACATTGTAGATTAGTAGATGTAGACTATTTATGTTCTTTCTTTACATAGTCTAGCAAGTAGTTTTTGTTGTTGTTATTGTTTAGTCATCATTGGGCCAATAAGGCAGATATTAGGTCAGAGAGAAAGAAAGAAAGAGGAGGAAACCCTTACAAAAAAGTTCTATTGAATTCTATAAAAAGAATTCTATAGAATTTCTATACGCAATTCTATAGAAATGTTTTATAGAGATTCTATAGAAAAGTGGGCCACTTTTCTATACGAATTCTATAGAAATCTATAACGGACCTCTATAGAATCTCTATAAAACATTCTATAGAATGGCCTATAGAAATTCTATAAAATTTGTTTTATAGAATTCTATAGAATTTTATTGTAAAGAATTCTATAGAATTTCTATACGCAATTCTATAGAAATGTTTTATAGAGATTCTATAGAAAAGTGGGCCACTTTTCTATACGAATTCTATAGAAATCTATAACGGACCTCTATAGAATCTCTATAAAACATTCTATAGAATGGCCTATAGAAATTCTATAGAATTCTATAGAATGTTTTTGTAAAGAATTCTATAGACCATTTTGTTCTATAGCAATTCTATAGAAATGTTTTATAGAGATTCTATAGAAAAGTGGGCCACTTTTCTATACAAATTCTATAGAAATCTATAACGGACCTCTATAGAATCTCTATAAAACATTCTATGGAATGGCCTATAGAATTCTATAGAAGTTTTTTTGTAAATAATTCTATAGACCATTTTTTACCAGTTGAAAACTAGTTTATAATTCAGTAGCGACCAGCAATCAATTGATAATTAATAATCAATATTGCATGACATCTGGCCACCGACTAAACCATATTTATATAGACTCCTGCAATATTGCTCCATCACAAAGATCATTTGAAGCAAAATACAGTTGAGTATATATTGTTAATTTAGTAGTGCGGAGATCTTACATACATATATACAAAATTATACATGTTTTTACTGGTTAGTAAATTACATATATTAATATATCTATTTTACGTCTTAAGTTACATGTTTAAAAAAATCGGACATATATATTATATTTGTCAATAATTGACTAAGAAAATATAAATCACAAAATTGATGTTAATTGTCACATTTGCTTGACAGATCATGATAATAACATTTTCTGTGAAAACATGCAAGTTATAATGAATATGCATGAGATACATATCTTCATATAGAAAAAAAATTCTATAGAATTCTATAGAAATTTAGATCTATAGGAAACTTATTCTATAGAATTCTATAGAGAAAATTGATTTCTATAGACATCCTTAATAATTCTATAGAGAAGTGGGGACGCCATTTTTTATATTAAATTTTCTATAGAAATTTAAATCTATGGAAAACTTATTCTATAGAATTCTATAGAGGAAACTCATTTCTATAGACAACCTTAAAAATTCTATAGAGAATTAACTTTTCTATAGAAACTTCAATCTATAGAAAACTTATTCTATAGAATTCTATAGAGGAAAATGATTTCTATAGACAACCTAAAAAATTCTATAGAGAATTACCTTTTCTATAGAAATTAAAATCTATAGAAAACTTATTCTATAGAATTCTATAGAGGAAACTGAATTCTATAGACAACCTTAACAATTCTATAGAGAATTAACTTTTCTATAGAAATTTCAATCTATAGAAAACTTATTCTATAGAATTCTATAGAGGAAACCGCTTTCTATAGAGAATCCTTAAAAGTTCTATAGAGAATCTGGAGTGTTATAGAGTTCTATAGAGTTCTATAGAACTCTATAAAGCGTTCTATAGAATTCTATACAACTTTTTTGTAAGGGAAGAAGGAAAAGAAAACACCTGCAAAGTCTCAGACACGGCCAGGCCATTTATTTATAGAATGGCATACACATCAGATACACGTGTCTACAGTCAGTCACACAGCATACAGCCTAGGCCATACACACATACACACATACACACAGCCCAATTGCCTATACACATTCAATCACTGCTGTACACATACATACACTCATCTAACCCAGAGTATCGGCTCTGCAATAAACTGATTTTCGTCGAACAAAACTTACCATGAAATACAGGAAATAAATATAACACTCAATATATGTCCACCAAAATGAAACAAAATCACAAAGTTTTCGAAATAAAGTGAAAACAAATAGAAACAGTGAACAGAAATACCACAAAAAAAGAAGAAATAGAAGAGCAAAAATGGATGGTTTATCGTCGCACAATCTAACTACAGTACGTGGGGGTATTCATGGCATGCAAAGTATTGCGATAGCTGTGATCGGTCTCACAAACGCGCGCGAACATGCCCTTGTTGCTAGGCAGAACTGGCGGGCAACAATAGCTTCTATGAATATTCATGTAGGCTCGTACAGCTTTTGACTGAAACAACCAATAATGGGCCTTTTAAAACAGCGGCGGCGGTGTGTACAGTACCTACGCGACGGCGTGCATCGTTTTTATAAAGTTAGTAGACCTATGCAAAACGAAACATTTCCTTGTTTGATAGATCGGATTGCGTCGCTTGGAAAAGCTTGGAAAAATAAATGTCGCCTCGGTTTCGGGTAGATCTAAAGGTTAAACAAGTTGTTGATAAATAATTTTTTTGTTTTTTTGTAAATAATTCTATAGACCATTTTTTACCAGTTGAAAACTAGTTTATAATTCAGTAGCGACCAGCAATCAATTGATAATTAATATACAAATAATGAATGGTTATGAGTTCAATAGTGCGAATATGTTCATGAGTTGAAAGATTAACATTCTATTCAACGAGGCGTCAGCCGAGTTGAATAGAATTAACGTTAATCTTTCAACGAATGAAAATATTTGCACTATTAAACGAATGAAAAACATTCATTATTTGTTTTATACAACATCGAAGAAGACCTAATAGAACGTTAATCAACAAATTATGCTTGAATCCTTATAAAGATAAATTAAAGTTCGAGTCAAGCCTTCTCGATTACATGCAGATTGCCTTCCCGTCAGATACACGCAGGGATACGCGCACATGCAGCAGAGAGGTACGCAGTCTGCATATAACCAAAAATGCACGGCGCATATAACCAAAAATGCACGACCGTGCAATATACCATCTATTGAATATCATGTGACCAACAATCGTCCAATCAAATGACAAGGATCCACGTATGTGTTGTATAATAATCAATATTGCATGACATCTGGCCACCGACTAAACCATATTTATATAGACTCCTGCAATATTGCTCCATCACAAAGATCATTTGAAGCAAAATACAGTTGAGTATATATTGTTAATTTAGTAGTGCGGAGATCTTACATACATATATACAAAATTATACATGTTTTTACTGGTTAGTAAATTACATATATTAATATATCTATTTTACGTCTTAAGTTACATGTTTAAAAAAATCGGACATATATATTATATTTGTCAATAATTGACTAAGAAAATATAAATCACAAAATTGATGTTAATTGTCACATTTGCTTGACAGATCATGATAATAACATTTTCTGTGAAAACATGCAAGTTATAATGAATATGCATGAGATACATATCTTCATATAGAAAAAAAATTCTATAGAATTCTATAGAAATTTAGATCTATAGGAAACTTATTCTATAGAATTCTATAGAGAAAATTGATTTCTATAGACATCCTTAATAATTCTATAGAGAAGTGGGGACGCCATTTTTTATATTAAATTTTCTATAGAAATTTAAATCTATGGAAAACTTATTCTATAGAATTCTATAGAGGAAACTCATTTCTATAGACAACCTTAAAAATTCTATAGAGAATTAACTTTTCTATAGAAACTTCAATCTATGGAAAACTTATTCTATAGAATTCTATAGAGGAAAATGATTTCTATAGACAACCTAAAAAATTCTATAGAGAATTACCTTTTCTATAGAAATTTAAATCTATAGAAAACTTATTCTATAGAATTCTATAGAGGAAACTGAATTCTATAGACAACCTTAAAAATTCTATAGAGAATTAACTTTTCTATAGAAATTTCAATCTATAGAAAACTTATTCTATAGAATTCTATAGAGGAAACCGCTTTCTATAGAGAATCCTTAAAAGTTCTATAGAGAATCTGGAGTGTTATAGAGTTCTATAGAGTTCTATAGAACTCTATAAAGCGTTCTATAGAATAGCTGTCAAAAATTCATTGCATTTTCCCCCGGCCCCCAACAAGAAAAATTCCTCTGTGTGGCCATGCCTTGAACCATAATGCATGGCCCTAAAGAGGAATTTTTCCTGTTGGGGGCCGGGGGAAAATGCAACGCAGATTCTATGTCGGTTTCGTGCTTCTCTAGTTTGATTCAAAACCTATCTGATGCATGTCATGGCTTCTTCAGCTTGAAAGTTGAAACGTATCCATTGAAGAACATTATCACATGAAAGAGGAACTACTGATATGGTATGCTTGCTTCTAGTAACATTTTAATGGTCTTTTTACTGTGGCCAAAGAACATCTACATTTTGTGTCTAGCCCCGCTCAGCCACTTCTGTGTAAGTAGGCCTACACTGCATTGTACTTCTATGCAACCGGTTTGCAGGTGGCTATATATACCCGCCTAACTGTATTCAATATGTAACAATAGGCCTGTGCTAAAGTGGAATATTTTAAGTGGAAATGCGGATTCCAGTCAAGTATGGGACTCTTTTATCAGCTGTGTGCCCTCTGCTTACTCCTTCTAATTGCTGAATCGCACAGCTCATTTTTAATGAACTCCAACAAGTGTATCACTGGCGTATCGTTCAATGCTCGTAGCATCCGACATAAAATTGCTGATCTAGAGGCATACATTGATTGTAAACAACCTGAAATTATCAGTATTACTGAAACATGGCTTGATTCCAGCTGTGAGAATTCTGAACTTGCCATACCAAATGATTATGTTATTTTCCGACGGGATCGGGAACAACCAGTCAATCATCAGCGTACCGGAAACATTGGTGGTGGGGTACTCCTGTGCCTCAAATCGTCTTTGTGCCCACGACAGTTATTCCAACTCCAGCACCCTGAGTTGGAGAATGTTGCAGCTGAGATATCTATCAATGGCTCCAAATGGATTGTTGCAACCCTATATCGGCCTCCTAACAACCTGGCAGATTTTTGGGGCCGCCTTCAGGACAACATTGACCAGATTCAGTCTGTTTCATCGAGTTACAGGGGAATCTTACTCACAGGGGACTTCAACATCGATGTCTCTGATCGTAACGCTGATGCTACCAGATTGCTGTCTATGCTGGAAGCGGTGGATTTATTGCAGGAGGTATCTTCCTTCACGCGGCCATCCTCTCGTGACCCTACAATAGGCTCCATTATTGACCATCTTTACTCAAATCGTCCAGATTTATTGGAATCTGTTTCTACTGAGCCAAACCCTGTGTGTAGCGACCATTTTTCTGTTTTCTTCAAACTGAGATCACCGAAACCTTACGCTTGCAGGAATGCTCTACGTGAATTTCTTCTAATTAAGGCAGCTGACTTTGACCATTTTAATCGTCTCCTTGAGCTAGCTCCTTGGCATCTCTTTTTTGATGCCAATGACATCAATGCCAGTTGGGAAGGTTTTCTTGACATTTTTCATGCTGCCTCCCGTGATGCGATTCCCCGGAAACTTAGTAAATCAACAAAATCCAAACCGTGGATTACGAAGGAAATAAAGAAGCTGATCACCAAAAAGCACAATTCGTTTAAGCATGCAAAGTGTTCTAATGATCCACAAGATTGGGAAAAGTTCAAAGCTGTTCGCAATGATTCAAAGAATGCAATTAATGCAAGCTACTGGATGTATGTAAATAAGCTCTTCGCTCTCCCGGACAACAGGAAGCGTTTCTTTGCGTATGTCAGATCCAGGAAGAAGAGTACATCTCCTCCAGTTCTACTCATAGGTGGGGCAGTCATTAATAAGCCTAGTGACATAGCCAACAGCTTTGGAGAATTCTTCCAGTCAATCTACCCTCCTCCATGTGTGTTGCCCGATGGTCCTAGTACATGTGATCATCCACTACCTCAACTCCATTCCATTTCAATTTCAACTCAGGAAATTCACAGGAGCATCATGCAGTTACAGGACAAGAAAAGTCCTGGCCCTGATTTAATCACTCCCATTCTTCTCAAGAAATCAGTGGATGTGATATCTCCTATCCTGCAACGTCTTTTTGATATGTCACTCAGCCAACGATCACTACCTGAAGGTTGGAAATCTGCAAATATTGTCCCAGTGTTCAAAGCTGGGGATCGATCAATTGTTTCAAATTACCGCCCGGTTGCGTTAACATCTATTGTCATCAAGCTGATGGAGTCTCTGATTTCACGAGCGATCTCTGACCACATGGAATCAAATTGCCTCCTCACTCCATTCCAACATGGTTTTGTTCATCATAAGTCATGTGTTACCCAGCTAATGACTTTGACACACTCCTGGCTCCAGGACCTGGACAAGCGTAGACCCCCTTCTATTGACGCGATTTTCTTCGACTTCGCGAAAGCTTTTGATCGTATGCCTCATGATGTCCTTCTGCAGAAGCTTTCTCTCTATAACATCTCAAGCGATATCTGGTTCTGGATCCGTGCATTTCTATCTGGCAGATTACAACGCGTCCAACACAAAGGGCATTACTCTGAATGGTCAACACCTACCTCGGGTATTCCACAAGGGAGTGTCCTAGGCCCATGCCTGTTTAACCTATTCATTAATGACCTCCCTGAGGTTGTTTTATCGAGATGTGCATTGTTTGCAGATGACACTGTTATTTCACGACCTATCTATGACCCCATGGATCAGCAAGCGCTCCAAGATGACGTCAATGCTCTTGCGGACTGGTGTGACAGAAACAAAATGAGTCTGAATACCTCCAAAACCAAAGTCATGAGAATATCCTGGAAAAGGCAACCAGGCCAACCGCAGTACTATCTGAATGATATGCAACTGGAGGTGGTTACTGAAACCAAGTACTTGGGAGTCATCGTAAACAATCGCATGTCTTGGGATAGCCATGTTGCGTATGTCGTCTCTCGAGCAAATCGCTTACTTGGACTGATAACCAGCCTAGCCATGGGTCTTTCATCAGTGGCTGTGTTCAGCTTGTACAAGAGTCTGGTCCTCCCAATCCTGGAATATGGTCTTCCTGTCTGGACACCGCACAAAGTAGGATCGATCAACAGACTTGAGTCCATACAGCGCAGGGCAACACGTCTTGCCTTGAAGCAACGGCGAGGCCAAATGCCCTATGAGGAACGCCTACAAATGCTGAATTGGAAATCTCTCAAGATGAGAAGGACGTACTGTACAATGGCCTTCATTACTAAGTGTCTGTTCAAACACATCCAATGCCCTGTTGTGAACTCTCTCGTTGTAGTGAACCCACGTCATTTGGAAGACCTGAAGTTCAGGCATCTCTTTGCACGCAAAGATGGACTGCATTTCAGTGCAATACATGAGTTCCCTAGGCTGTGGGACACTCTACCTTCTGACCTCAGGAACTCGGTCCTTACTGTGTCTTTTTCCACATGGTGCAGTCACTTAAAATCCCATCTTGTCGATGCACCTTGAGTTTAATATGACAATGTTTGGTTTATATTTTTATGCAATTTATCTGAATTTTAATAAGTAATTCCAGTTAATCGTATTTATCTATATATATACATTAATATTTCTGTAGGGGTAAAGTAAAATGTTATTATAAAGGCACCATTAAATTTGAATGTTCACTCTCAGTTGGGTCATTACTTAAATTTCCAATACTATTATGAAATCTCAGATATTTAGCTTAGCAGTGCAATATAATTATTAGAAGAATGTTTTGTAGTTATACATGTATATTTTAATAAGCTGGCCTGCCAACATGCCACAGCATTTTTTACTCATATTGTTAATACTTTTTTTCCATAGATTTCAACTGAACTTAATAATTTACTCTTCACTTGGTAAATAGATTATTGAATGACCTTTATCACCTTATTTCTCTACATGTATATTCACTATTCAGTAATTTTAACCTCGACTGAGTTGGTTCTTTCAACTTTCGTGCAATTATCCTTCAATTACACGTATATGCATTTACTTTATCTGTGCAATATTATCTCTGTTGTAATGTCACATTTTTCATGTTTTTTAATACATGTATTATGTTTAATGTATGTATGGGTCTATATGATTTTCTAGGGTTGAATCACACTACGGATACAAAATTTCCCCTCATAATCATATTGTGCCACTTTTTTCTGCTGGTGTGGTCATGAGTCTCCGGCGTGTGATGCAGCCCTGGAGAAATTTGAAGTTTTTGTCTTGATGCATTTTAATTGTGGTACATACATGTATCTCTTATATTGTCTTTGTCACATAAATCTGCAACGCTGGTTGCATCTGGTTGGATATAGGTGAGGGCGGTCTGCGGACTATAGTTATTTGGTTAACTTTGCCCAATGCCTGGCAGCACAACCGGGTGCACCCAGTGTTCCTTTTTTGTGTGTGATTTGCTATTAATTGTTTATTTTCAACTCTGTATTTTGATATCATGTGTTTTCTGCCAAATAAAATAATAATAATAATGAATTTTTGACAATTTATTGCATTTTCTTCGTTTTGGGGGATTTGTGGAAGGGGCCGCGTACCCTAGCAAACACTGCGTACAGTCATGATTCAGGGGCTAAGCAATGGCCTCGTTACTGTGAGGCCCCAGGATAAAAATCGTGTCGATCAGCTATATATTAGTGCCCTTTTGTGAGGCATTAATCCTCATTACTGTCAGTTACGACTTAAGGACGTAGGTCCCTTAGCTGATTAGCATAGTAGCACACATATGATTAAGCAGTCACGCAAAACAAACACTCGCAAATTAATTTTCAATAAAATCTGAGAATGTATGCCATTATCTAGATCTATTAGAAATAAATAATTTTTGAAAATCCGTCCCTAAACTGGGGTAAAAATAAATATTCCACCATTATGACCAACAGTGTATATATATATGTACGCTATTAGTGACATTGAAACGTTGGATTGCGATGTTATATTTTCATGAGTGCGTGTATGAATCACCTTTCTTCATGTGATGAACGTATCAATCAGTTATACTGAAGACTACCAATTGGTACGCGGTACACGGTGTGAATTCATGAGAACGAAATTTATTCAAAGGCAAATACAAACAAAACACATTTATATTACAGTTTTCCCTACTTCTGAAACACTCAAGCAGCTATATAAACAAGAACAAGTCTGAAACGATTATCGGTTAACAAGCAAATAACAACGCATACTTTCATATAACAAATCATAAATAGCTGTATAACGAGATCACGCGAAACATGACATAATGACTACTGACACAATTACGGATACATTGGAATGCCATCAAAACCGTTTGTGAGCGAAATTGAAATAAAAATAAATAATAAAAAACCTAGATTAATGTACATTCCATAGAACAATGAACACCAAAACATGATTGAGAGAGTATATAGATATTTTATCAGTCAAAGGGTTCTGCAATCGTTCATTCAAAACATGCAAATATGTTTCGCTTGATCTTGTTATACAGCTATTTATGATTTGTTAACCGGGTCTGGAGTAAAGACTGCGCGCTATACCCATGCTTTATTACAGGGTTTTAGTTTTGAACAAATTCGACAAAATATCACTTCAAATTTATTACTTTTTTGTGGGTAAAGTCATTATTACATTTGTGGGTGATTCGAAATTATTACATTTGTTGGTAAAGTGGTTATTACATTTGTGGGTAAAATTATTACATTTGTGGGTGTTATTACATTTGTGGGTAAAGTGTTATTACATTTGTGGGCGTTATTACATTTGTGGGTGTAACACCCCCATTTGGGGTTGATTCAAAATTATTACATTTGTGGGTAAAGTGGTTATTACATTTGTGGGTGGAATTATTACATCTGTGGGTAAAGTGTTATTACATTTGTGGGTGTTATTACATTTGTGGGTGTAACAGGGTGTTATTACATTTGTGGGTGTAACAGGGGGGGGGGGGGTGAGGACGGCGAAGAGGGGGGGGGGGGGGGGTAAGGGGGTATGGAGCATGCAACTAATAATGCCATCACTTTGAACAACTTGATAAATACACAAATGCATCTGAATCTACGTTCATACTGATATCAGGTTTTACGAAACTTTTTAACAATATGTATACATGTATTAATTAAGGTACTTATTAATATACATATGCAAGTTTTATTTGATTTAACATCAATTCGTAACAAAACACTTCTCAAAACACTATTTTTATGCACAATAAGCATATTTTTTGCAAAATATGTCAATATCTCCCCTATTATGGTTGCTGATGAGGAAAAGTCCTTAGCAACCAATTCTTAACTTATTCTTTGTTTTCTGCCGTAATTAATTACTGCTCAAGTATCAAACATGGGAACATGTCATTTTTTTCTCCAGATACACATTTCCATAATAGCTGGCACATGTGTAGGTACTTCCCAGTCGGAGACCACGGAATTCAAAAACTGAGCAGGAAAACAGACCTCGGCCCATGGTCTATTAGTCATCTTCAAAAGTACGGTGGTGATTTTCAAACAATCGTAACACTTGTTATATGACAGTGGAGTAATAATCTCATCTATTCGATTTGATTCCAATAGTTGGAATCCGACACTCCAAGAAGAATCGGCACTTAAATTAATAATTCTGATGGGGTAAAAAATGCGCGCTACCGCAAGAATACCGGTACAAAATAATGTTTTCAAATGCAAAAGTACGGTTTTTTTTTTTAACAGAAGCAAAAATCTACCACCATTAGTTTGAACTTCAAGTAAACGTTTAACACTGTTCGACCCCGGACAATAACCCTAGGTGTTATCAAGTTATGAGTGAAATAAGGAAAAATACTGTCCTTCTTTTTTGGCTTCGTTTATTATCAGGAAACGCGTTAACAGGGGAAATGAGCTTAAGTGAACACAACAAATTCATTATGATTTGCTTGACAGAAGCGCTTTCTCATATTTTAACATTATTTCTTCTTTTAATTTTTTTTTAAACGGAACTTGAGTGATCTGTGCCAAGTCATTTTATCCGTGAGAAACGATGTCGCATTGCAATGCTTTTGTAAGTTCTAGATCACAAATGGTTCGGGGTGACAAAGTTCATTATTTGTTAGTCTTTAAACTGGATAATACTGCGCATCACCCACAATAAATCAAGGGTGTGCCCAAATGCTTTTCATTTCATCATTCCAGGGACGGCGATCCCGGGGGGGGGGGGGACACATTCCCCCTCAATTTTGTTGAGGGAGTGTCGTCCCACCGGAAAATTTGAAAAAGTGCAAAAAAATGTATAGGAAATACTGACTAAATACTGCAACACACTTTTAGGCTCTAGAAGGCCCAAGAGTGCAGCATTTAGACTAAAAAATTGCAAAAATCTTCTCGCTCGGTCGGTATGCTTCCTCGTTTAATGTCCTTCAAAATTGTAAAAAATCTCACATTTCGCCCCCTCCCCCCACCTCCCCTGGTCAGGAAAAGAAATCGCCATAAAAATATCTCCTGTGTGCCCATGCCTTGAGCCATAATGCATGGCCATCCAGAGGATTTGTAAAATAATTCCATAAATTGGGGTAAAACAAAAATATTCCACCTATATGAGCGACAGTGTACTAATGATTCTGTCATTATTACTAATACCACTACTACTACTACCACGACTTCTACCGCTACCGCTACCGCCGCTACTACTACTACTACTACTACTACTACTACTACTACTACTACTACTTCTACATGCTGCTACTACGACTACTACTACTTCTACTTAAACTCCTACTACTACTACTTCTACTTTAACCCCTACTACTACTATTACTATTACTATAACATTGTTGAAATCTCGGGGGTTAAAATGCAGAACTATGCAGTTTAATGTTTATAATCAATTCCGGATGAGTTAATACCCCCCCTTAAAAATCTAAACAAATGTGCCTTTTAATATTACGATCGATTGGATTTAAATCAACCAGTCCACAAAACGGGTTAGTAACATTAAAATATAGGGCACTTTTGTTTACACCAATCGATTTTGACATCCTGACATGGAGATACCATGAAGCTTCACCCAGCTTATTGTTTTTATTTATTCTTTAAAATATGTTGGATTGAACCTTTAATCACCGTGCCGTTCAAAAAAGTTCATTACCTCGTGTTGTGTGTGGGAGGTTTGTACTTATCCAATCACAGCTCGCTCTGAGTAAACGACCATCGAATCAGAAGGGATGGAGCGGTTACCCTTCCACTTTGTGTTGAACATGTGCATGACTAACCGATTTCCAATATGCCACGCATAGATAAACGCCGTCATCCAATCAGAGACTTCATCCTTGATCACGTGTGTTGCCATCGTCCTTTCAGGATATCGAACGAGAAGTATTATGACCAAATTGGAAATTTCTATACCTGCCACGTGTACGCTTTTTTTTTTAATGACACTTATTAAATGACAATATTTTGGCTGGGTTCCAGTTATACCACTCTTAACTTTTGCAATAATATGTTTGCATAATCACATACATTTTCTGACGAGAAAAGAGTATATAAGATCGAGCAACTCACGACTATTCCAATAGCTGCTGCTTGTTGTTCATCTTACGACTATCTGCTTCAAAGCTCTCAATATCTCCTCCTCTGTTGTTCATTTTGGACCATCGCAGAACTAAATATCACCGGTAAGTAAATCAGTTCAGTTTAGTTCAATTCATAGAGTTTTAATTCTTCACAGATTTCCCTAAATTTTATAACCTTTTCTGTTTGATTATAATGCATAGGCTATATATATATTAGAGTATCAAGATCGAGTGGATCGAGGACTCCGCTCTCAATCAGAGGGTCCGAGGTTCGAGCCACCTGCATGTCCGTCAGCGAGGCATTTTTTATTTACATTGCTGCCTTTTTACCTTTATAGGAGAGAAAATAGGGACCTATAATAGGATGTGATATCGTGGGACTGAATTTGTAATACCAATGGAATACCCCCAATGGGAGTGGAGATTGTGCACACTTTGTGTGTCACCTTGGAGGTATCCATTGACTAGTTTCACTTCTTCCACTTTCCCCATATTTCCTGTATTATCTACATGTACATATTTGGTTCGTTATTATCTTGTTTCCCCCTATGGCAGTGGGTTGATAATGTTAACTTAATTAAGAGAACCTGCGCACGACAAGCTTTTGCTTTTAATGGGAAATCCAACCCAAATAGGCAACTACTCGCAAAGAAAGCAGACAAATCAGAGAAAAAAACTGATTAAATCTGGCAGAATATAAGAGAGCTATGAATTTTTGAAAGTTGTAATCACTTCAAATTGGCTGGAGCGATAATGTCAATGTGATGTAGTGCCGGACTACTTTCCCATCTGTTCTAACATATAAAATGACTAAAATTTAAATTTTTCAAAAATCCATTGCTCAGGAGGGTCTATTCCTTTTAGAGGACCTATAATAATATGCTATCTATAACGTGTTTTGAGAAGTGCCACAAGGGAGAAGTAACTTACGAAAAAACAGAAATTAATGACATTTTGTACACGGCAAATGGGAGAGCTATCCACGTCCTACGTCACAATGCACTGACCGAACTACCAATTTGAGATTCACATAGACTTAGTTATCTCATACTTCAAACATTCGTAACTTTCTTACTATTGGTCCGATTCATTTCAAACTTTGGCCATTCTTTGTTGTTATTTTTCTGCTTCCATACATATCAACTTATTACAAGGGTTGGATTTCCCTTTTAGGCCCCCGCCCCAACAAAAAAAAAAACATGTAGTTGTCCTCGACCGCCCGCTAATCATTTTCGGGCCGCTCGTACTTATATATATTTTTTAAATTTTTGTTTGTAATTCATTTTTTGTATATATATATATTTTTTTTATTCATTTTTTAAATTTGTTTTCCTTTTTTTTCTTCGGGGGAGCAATCTCAAATGCCGAACATACCATTTTATGCATTTTGCAAGGATCAAAATACGTCCCGTTGCCAGTTTGGTCTTTTCAGTACGCAATTCTGTATTTATTAAACTTGCCATTTTTATTTTTCTATGTCAAAATGCCGTTCATTTAAATCAGGTTCTGAGCATTCTTAAACTCATTTTTAAAGCCCATCTGTACTAATTTACAGGAGGGATTGAACCACCCTGCAATTTCACTTGACAGGTGATTATCTCATCAAATCAGCTCTCAGTTAACATAAGATAAAGAGGATCATGAGGGACCAATGGTCACTGATTAGGCATTGTTTGCTATGTAGAGGGCGAAAGTAGCTATAAGTAGTACAGTGGGGATTTAAAAGATGCTGTATTTCAAAGCCAAAAATACTTTCTGTGTTGGTCTTGATATTCATTGTACATTAAACTAGTCTTTTACCATATTAAATTGTTTTATAGCCTTGGTTGTTTAAATGCTTGACATCCCAATTATATTAAATTTTTTATGGAAAAATATTTATTAAAAAAGATAAAATCAAAAAATGAGGGTAAAAAAAAACAAATCTGTCCGCCCGCCCCTACTCCAGAAAAAACAATCGAGGACAACCAAATTATGTTTTTTTTTGTTGGCCTAAGTAGGTTCCTCTTTCATGTTCTATTCTCACATAGGCCTAAATAGTGCATTATGCTATTTTTGAGGAGATAAAAGTTGATTTTGTCAGTTGAATCCTGTACATAATATATTTATTGGATTACTTTTGTCTATTATTGATTTGAAAATTTATTTAAAAAAACGAAACGAAAAAAATAAAAATGTATTAATATTCGAACAAGTGTCAGCCAATATTTGGGTAAGCACCAATCAATATTGTGGGCTGATTCTGGCAATATTCGACAGCCGATACGCATGATATCATGCTCAATAATTAATTTCTGTAATAATCAGATTACTAGTATTCTATAATTTTGGCATCGTTCTAAATCTTTCTCTCTCCCCCTTCTCACTCCTCTCCCCCTTATCACTCCTCTCTCTCTCTTCTCCCTTACATTCGCTCTCTCTCTCTTTCTCTCTCCATATCTCTATCTTTCTTTCCTCTCTCCCTCATCTTCTCTTCTGTTTTACTTTCTCCATCCTATACCTCCCTCTCTTCCCTTCCCTCTTTCCCTACCCTATCTCTTTCCCTCACTCTCTCTATCTCATTTTTTTCTCTCTTTCTCTCTCTCTCTCTCTCTATTGCTCTCTCTCTATCTCTCACTCTCACTCTTCATGGCAGAGTAGAAATGGGTCGTTTCACAGCTGTCGCGCTTTTCCTTGCTCAGCTGATTGCTATCTCGCTTGCGTGTTCCGGAGGCTCTAGTTCCGGTCATCCTTACGGCGTAGACCTCTCCCCCAACTCGGAGGTTTACCCAAAATACAACTCGCAATACCGCACCGTTGGTCTCGAGTATGAATACCGGTACGTCACGTGACACATTGTAACTGTTTATATCCAGACCCCCTCTCTCTTATATTATTTCTCTCTCCCTTCCTTACTCTAATTAAGTGTCCTAATTAATGATTTTGGCAATCATGGTATGCCGTACTTCTCAAAATTAAGGCTTTTACCAACAGCCTAACTTCATCATCGCTCACACCCTTCCACTACTAGTCCGTTTGCTCTCAAATTTGAGCAGATTTATTATAAGGCCATGGAGGTTCTTTGCATTGAAATTTCTCGAAATTGGAGAGGATGTGCAAATGAGGGCTATACTACCGTTGATGTTGTTTATTTTTCTTCGTTACCAAAAGCACAAGTTTGAATTAATGAATATACCGCAGTGAAAAAGGAAAGAGAATACTGTGATATATCATCTAAAGTGGATTTACCTTAGTATGTGCTGTCATTATATATTTAATGTGCTGGTTGTCGGGTCTCGAATGAGACAACAGTGGGCAGCGCCATGTCAGTCAACATAGAAAGATGTGGATGAGTGACGCTAAACACGATCCATTATGTAGAGGTGTTGTGGTCTAGTGGATAAGTAACCCAACTGCAGATCACAAGGTACTGGGTACAAAAAGCGCTTCTCAGTAGGTATACCATTTCAATTCCAGCTTGTCAATAATTATTGAAATTATAATGATGTGTTTCATTTGGAATATTATACAAACAGGTTTTTGTAATAGCTGGTTAAATATAATTTGATATGTAAT
Source organism: Strongylocentrotus purpuratus (assembly GCF_000002235.5). NCBI lineage: Eukaryota > Metazoa > Echinodermata > Echinoidea > Camarodonta > Strongylocentrotidae > Strongylocentrotus > Strongylocentrotus purpuratus. The sequence goes on from NW_022145607.1 coordinate 6,303,660, forward strand.
ATTGTTGAACTGTTTAATATTGAATAAGGGTATACAAACTCAATTTAAATTTCAGTCTGATTTGTGTTTCATAAAACAAAGATTTGTCAAGAAATAGTAAACTCCTCATGATGAATATTCAGAGAGAACATACGGAAGTCTTTCAAGGTGATTACTAATACGTAAAAAAGATGCATTATAGTTTCTCAGTATGTTCAATAGTTTGTTTGCAAATAGTTTACTGTTTTATTACATCTAATATTATTTACGAATCTGCTCAAACTTGCAATCTCTTTCATCCCCATCACTCTCTCCCCCTCTCTCTCTCTCTCTCTCTCTCGCTTTCTCTCTCTCATCCCCACCTTTCTGTCCCTCTCGATCTCTCCAATATCTCTCTCTCTCTCTCACCCTCGTAAATATATGCAGGCTGAATGATAACACCAAGATTGGCGTAGGGGTCGGTGTGGATCTAAATGGTAACCCACGCGCGGAAATTGGAATTCATTTCGAGTAAGTTAAAGGCTTTTCACGCCTCTTTGTTGTTGTTGGTGGTACTAGGGCCTCTCTTAGCACCACCTCTAAAGTCCCAGAATTTCTCTTGGCCCAACCTACTTTCACACCTCTTTTGTCTTGGGTGGGCCAGCACCATAATAGTCCGGATATATTCTGGCCCTGGTCTATTGCGATGCTAAGCTTTTATGTCTGAAAATGAAACAGATAGTCCGGTGCTCCGTAGCCATACATGAAGCCCTCTAATCGCTATCGAACTGAGGAAACTGGCGTCCGCCAATTAAATGAAAGCACCTTAAACCCCGTCTAAACCGGAAAGTGGCGGTGTCATCCGGACGTTGTCCAGATGACATTCTACCCGTTCCAATTAATCGGGGTAACGTCCGGACAATACCGAGGTGACATCGAGGTGAGTTTCACCCTAGTCGGGCCAGGGTGAGATCGCGGTAACGTCCGGACGTTGTCCGGATAACATCCTGATAAACGGCCTATTAGGTAGTCCAGCCTCTGTACCGTTTTCGTTTAGCGCACCCAATCAGCTGATAAAATAACACACCCTCAACGTTGAAAGTAGACCTAGCCATTCCTCTAAATCTGCATCAACGATTTATTTATATAAAAAACTAAAAAAAAAAAAAATTTAGAAGAAAAAAAAATGTCAATTTTTATATAAAACAATTTAAAATATTTTGTTTTCATTACATTAAGATTTAAAAGAAAAAACTTCAATAAAAAAAAATAAAATAAAAAATCTGGCCACGTAACGAGCTCTTAACCAATCAAAAACCAAAACATTTTTTATGCATGATATAATACGGTTTATATCGTACTAAGACATTTGAGGTGTGAAAGCGATGAAAGCCAATTTCACAGCCCAGGCCGAGCGGTTATTATGATACTACAGTTTGAGGTGTAATAAGCAAAACAAGACAGCCCTGGACTATCTTTTTTTTATATATTTTTTTATTTACATGTTTTATTGATCATTCATAATCATATTTTTACAAACAATCATAGGAGAAATTACAGTTTAAACAAAAAATAAAAAACTAATAAACCAAACAAACAAATAAAACACTAACTCAGCCGCGGGGGGCTCGGGGAAACGGGCTCATGCAATTCCAGCATGAACAACCCGATAACACACATTAAAAAAACCCCGACCAGGTGACCACGAGCAGACTTCCGCAAAAAAGGGATAAAAACCGCTTCCCGAATCCCCTGCGGCGAATTCCTTGAGCAAGAGATGACAACGAATAGTCAGAAATGGTCCAATGTACATTCTATAAACATACAACTTCTTATATGTACATTACATTCTACATAAGAAAAAGTTAAATATCGAATTTCCATTTTTTTAAATGGATGGAAAGTTTGTTTCTATTTTTGGAAGGAAATACTCAGTTTCTTTATGTGTCTTGACAAATGATTTAAATGCAATCTTAGTTGGTAAACTACTCTTGAATTTACAGATGTATATAAAATATTTTAAGAGCAGGAATAAATATGACAAGAATTTGTCAGAAGGGGTACCAAAAATCTTTTCAAAATTTGTTAAATGAAACCTTGGATCAACTTTGAGGTAAGCCCTGGACTATCTTAGTACGGGCCTACAGAAGAAGAGGTGTGAAAATCCTATATGATTGTGATGATGACAATAATTATTTTGGACCACTGACCACTGACACATGCTGGATGTGGCGACAACCTCTTAGATTTGAGGCGAACAGCCGCCATCTTTGGACTTGGGACTGTCATACAAAATGTCAATGGGCGGAAAATATGGGGGGGGGGGGGGGCAAAATAAAAAATGATTATAATTATTAAATATATATATATATATATATATATATATATTTATTTTTTTTTTTTTTATATTGTTTTTTTTTTGGTGGGGGGGATGGGACGGCTCGGGAACCAATATCGAAGTTTCTTTTTTACATTGGTAGATGGGAGGGGGGGGGGAGGGGTCGTACAGCCCCATGAAATAATGTAGGCTATGCGTACTCTTTGTTATTATATAAACCAACAATAATATGAGCTATGTATAGAGAAACACTGGATAAATAAATCAACAATAATAATAATAGAATTATCTTGTGCCAAACTTTACAGCTTGAAACGTTAGTATAGTTTCTTTAGTTTGGTTTCCCAAAATTTAGCTTCAAGCGGAGCATCGAACATGAGACCGCGCATGATATCGACATCAGCAGGAAACTCTTTGAAGTACTCGACATCAACGGTGACGACCAGCTTGATGTTAAAGAATGGTTTGATGAAGGAGGTGAAGTCAGATCATTTTCTGACATGATCGGCAATCACGACAACAACTGTAAGTGGAAGATATTACTTTTTTTGAAATGTCATGAGTGATGTATTCCGACTCTCCACTAATTATATTTTTCTAGAGGAGGGCAAAGACAAAGACAATGGGAGATAGAGAGAGAGAGAGAGAGAGAGACAGAGAGAGAGGAGAGTGAGAGACAGAGAGAGAGATACCATTGAGACATCCAGGATTATTGAGTGAAAGATGTGAAAATTCGCAGACGAAAGAAAATGCCCTACCTGTATTTTTGCCCGCCCCCCCACTAGGTGTTATTTTGTGTACGCATTTGCGTGTTCCCAGCACCCCCCCCCCCATTTTCCGGTATAAGTCCGGTGTGTAAAATTCAAAACGGGTAGACCTTTTTATTTTGTTATACGAGCCTTTTTAGCACCCCCTTTCAGCATAAGTCCGGTGTGTAAAGTCAATACGAGGGGGGGGGGGGGGGGATTTTGCTCTGCAAAGTAATTTCGAATAGAGAGTGAATATATAATAGAGGGTAGTCATCTCTCTTACTTATTATTATCGATCTCACCATTCACAGGCTATTTTTTTTCACGCATCTCTCTTGTTCCATCCTTTCTCTCCATGCATTCTCGCAGCTGATGACATGATCTCGCTTGAAGAGTTCCTCGTCATTCCTGTCGATCCTGCTGTCATCGGTACTATCGAACAGATGATTAGGAGCGACCAAAACCAGTAACGTCATGATAATCGACACCTACCACTTCCCTCGGTTGGAAACGCTCTAGACCATCCTTATTACAGGGGCGGTAATTTCTTATCTGTGCGTAGTCAGTAGTGCGTTTTCGTACGTCGTAGGGCAGGGGTTGGGCTTATGGGGCGGGCCATATATATAATATACAATGGCGATTGATAGGGAGAATTAAAGTAAGATGTAATTTAAATATAGGTTGCCAAATCAATTAAAGGTACTATGTCCCATTTGCAGGCCAAACAGAATAAAAACGAAACAGTTAAATTCCAATGGCATTTGAAAGATTATACTAATTTAGAACTTCCTTCCAAACGAAAGGGTTTGAGAATGTCTTTTTGCGGGAATATAAAGACCATTAGTTGACGAATCGACTTTAGTAATTTAAATCACTTTAGGAAATAGTCTGATTTTTATACCCTTGTACCGAATGGTCCTATGTTTTGTGTTGGGCTAATATTCAATCAGTTTAATTTTTGCCTTTACCAGAAGTGGGTTATTTGATGGATGGCATTACCAAAGAAAAAAAGGAAGTTATTCGGTCACTCAATAGTGTCTGACAGTGACGTCTAGAAAGTAAATTGCTTTCCTTGCCTAATTTGAATACTAAGACACTGCTAATGTCTAAATTTAACAAATCGGACATACGTGACATATTCATAATTCCTGCAAAGTTCTAAAGAATTTGATGTTGGCTGCAGAAGGGACACAATACTTTAAGAGAACAATAGCTTCTTCTTGATGTCGTACCTGTATGACTTGTGTAGAAATCTCCTTTTTAGTCACAATGTTTTATTTTATTTCATAGGAGGGCGGGTGTATGCGGATTAACCCTAAACTGAAGTCATGTATTTTCACACTCTATGCTTGCATTTTTTGATATATAATAATGCAATATGGCATTATACATTTAAGACTTCTATAACAATGCATTTCAGAAAAATTTCATGTCGAGATTAAGCCAAATCAATTTTGAATATGGTTTGTAGTGCAACTAATGTAATTTTGCACAAAGATATACACCTTAGATATGGTCCTAATAACAATTAATAAACTTAGGAATATCATTTACTTACGCTATGTGTCTTTAATCATTCTGCATTAACTAAAATCGACTGTATTTATTTACTACATTACAAACTAGAGGTGTGTGTGTGTGTGTGTGTGCGTGCGTGTGCGTGTGTGTGTGTACGTGCGTGTGTGCGCGTGTGTATGTGTGTGCGTATGCGCGTGTACGTGTGTGGGTGTGAGAGAGAACTCGCTCGCACATGTGTATGTTATTGGTATCCGAAGTGCACTGTAGATTCTGGTAAGGGAGAGGAGGGAGTGAAGGTCTTTCTATAAAGTGCCCCTTATATTGGTACCCTAACATAGCTAATCAATTTAAAATCATCGGATAAAGATGAAATATAGGATTTATCAGCTTAAAGCCTCTAAGGCTTCGGGAGCCCCACAAATTTGATGGCAATATTTCAAATAAATTGCATAATGAGGTGGAAGTGTTTGTTGAAGACAAATATTGGTGATGATAACAGAATTTCAATTTGCTGTTGTACGCAGAAAAATCAAATGTTGTGTTCTTTCTTCAGTATTTGTCTTTAAACATATTTTCCGCAACAACAACGAATCCTTATAGAATTGAGTGTTAAATGATAACCTCTTCCACGTCATCGTGCACTTAATGTGAGAATGTTGCCGTCAAAATGAACTCGTTAGAAGTCTTTGATTTTAATTGATGAATCATGATTATGTTAAATGGCTGTTAAGTTTTCCTCTCCTGGAGTTGGATAATAGGCAAACGAGAGGTAAATGGAATTGGAATTGGAAAAAGTCAGCAGTGACCTAGTATTCTCAAAACCGTTTACCTTCTAGTCTTTACTTGCAGACACCAATTTCTTTTGACAAACTAACTTTTGTCTTCCTTCAGTTCCTTGTTAATAATTTACATAACATGAGCAGTGAAGGGTACATTATCATTTGTATACAATTAGTTAGTTGTAATGACCAAAATGAAACTGATTTAGTCTCTAATCAGACAAAACGTACGGCTATGCGGTACACAAGGACTGAAACAGGAGACTGCTTTCCAAGCGTACTTTTCTCCCAAGTGGAGAAAAATCCTAACTGTCGATACAATTCCAAATAGAGGCAATTCTAAGGTCTAAGGGGTATTCAGTTACTATTATCTCTTGTTAACCATCTTATTTACACAAATTCAAATCATACCTACACATATAAGCACATCGTCTAATTTCACAATGATAACACTGGGGCATTATAGGCAGTAGCCCCTATTTGCACACCCTCGACATTTTTTAATGCATGCCGAAACAACTTCAAACAACTTCTCAATCGAGCTCACTGTAATAAACCATTATCCACATCAAATCGTCATCACTATCCTTAATGAAATATGCATTATTAACACCATCATTATCAACTTCATAACCGTCACCACCACCATCATCATCATCATCATCACCTCCATCATTACCACCACTCTCAAAATCATTATCAACATCATCATAATCATCATTATTATCAGAATTATTATCATCATCATCATCATCATCATCATCATCGACATCAGAGTCATCAGAAAATGTTCCGATCCATCTCAAAACTGAAATTTCCATTTATTTATTTATTCATTTATTTCTAATATTTAGTCACGGTAGCCCATTCATCTTGAAGAGTGGTCTTCCATGGGGCCTTGAATGAACAATTCGGTAATGAAAAATTCCTTTAAAAAATGACATTTTAGCTGAAAAATGAATTATACTACAAATACTAAAATCGTTTAGCAAAGATTAAAAAACATGGTGAGAAATATTTACTCATGATCAGTAGCTGATGAATAAAATTATATAGAACTGGAGCAGATAAGATTAAAGCGATAGCCTATAGAAGCATTCACAAAACGCTTATGAGTACGCTTCCTACGAAAATATATGCAACAAATCAGTCGATTTATAAGTATATGAGTAAACTATCAAACCATTCTATTAAGATAATTAAACCTAAAAACTGAGCCCAAGGGTGGGAGAGGGGGGGGGGGGGGTGGGGTCTAAAGTTTTAGCTCAATCTAAATCAAATTTGGTGGCTTTACCTAAAATATTATGCTGAACATTTATTGATGTAAACTGTAAACTTTGGACACATTCGTACATTCTTGATGCTATGGAAAACAATAAATGACATGAATATTGATCACATTTTGAAGAAAAAAATCCTCTGTGTGCCCATGCCTCGAGCCATAATGCATGGCCGTCCAGAGGATTTTTTTAACGTTGGGGACCGGGATAAAATGCAATGAATTATTGAAAATTTATTGCATTTTCTGTGTTTTTATTTATTTATGGAAACTGCCCCCTACCCTAGTCCCCGCTGCGTACAGTCATGGTTCAGTGACAAAGCATTGGCCTCGTAACTGTGAGGCCCCATGATCAAAACCGTGTCGATGTGCTATATTAGTGCCCTTTTGTGGGGCATTAGTCCTCATTACTTTCATTTATGACTTAAGGGCGTAGGTCCCCTAGTTGATAAGCATAGTAGCATACACGTGCTTTAGCAGTCACGCAAAACACACATTGGCAAATTATTATTCAATAAAATCTGAAAATGTATACTATTATCTAGATCTATTATTTTTAAATTATTTTTAAAATAATTCCAGAAATTGGGGTAAAACAAAAATATTCCAACTATATGAGCGACAGTGTATATACCCTACACGCAAAAATATACCATTCCACTTTTGAATGTCTTAACTCTTGAAATTAAGGTACGCGTATAAACACGTATGCATAATATTACAAACTTATATGTAAGAAAATAATTGAGTAATTAAATTTTATTTGCCCATTGTTTCGGACCTTTTAACTTTCATGGAAATCATACCTGGACCGTTAAACCAAAAAATTGAGAACCCCTGCTACATGCAATGGGGGCACCTTGGGCATGGGAATGCGGGATCGTGCAATGCAACCCACTCCGTGAAAATACTGATCCTCATGTGTTTTTTTTTACGACTTATTATATTATATTCAGATATTGGTGTTTTATATAATAGGCCTCTTTTTCTGTGTATGAAATGTTTTGCTCCCTTACTTCGCTCGCTTGCAAAAATAAAGACATGAAAGACTGCATCCCCCTATTCTGCAAGCATGCTCATTCTCGACAACAAAACCATTTTAAGAGTGAGTTACACCAGCTATCTACCCTTAAATCCTTTAGCCTCAAGCAACTACCCCTAGGATTCCACCCCTGCAAGCTTCTTTTGGTATCGGAGGTGACGCTCCGGGGGCAAGTGGGCACAGTGCCCCCACTTTTTGAAGTATCCCCAAAGTGTCCCTTTTTAATGCAGATAAGTGAATTCCCCCTTCTAATAGGTACCCATTTGTTATAAGAAGTGCCCCTTCCCACATCTGACATGTGCCCAATTTACTTCGATACGTCCCCTTTTCCTTTCTAATAAATGTCCTTTCCCTTCTTATAGAGGCACATTATAATAGCGACATGTTCCTTTTTATTATAATAAGTTCCACTTGTTACTTTTGATACGTGTCTCATTCCTTTCTAATACTATGCCCCCCGAATCAAAACGAGTGATAGCATTTTCTCTCTCAAATTTCCCCGAAATAGCAATGCGACCTCACAGATCTTAAAATCTTCAGACATCACAAACAAAGGCAAAGTTTGGTTCTGAGGCAGTATCTTGGACCACTTAAAGAGAAAATCTCGTAGATTATACCTGATAGTGCATTGATTACAATTTAGGGGGTACAAAACAATGTCTCAATTTTTTATTTTTTTGCTCTGAGGTTACCATTTGTAGATGCCCTTTTCCTAGAAAGTACCCTTTTTTGTTGGGGTACCCCAATTTAAAAGACGCTTCGCCGCCCTTCTTTGTATAGTTGGTAAAGATGGATTGGGGCTTTCCTAGCTGCCCATTTACTTTCTTTGGGATTTGGAATTCTCCTGAGTTTTAGTCGGGGGGGGGGGGATTAGCCTTCTTAGCAAATTAAGACACTTCCTACCCCATTATATTATGTTATCCTTGTATTCTACGCTTATTCTTCCTTACTTGAATTACGGACTTTTTTCCTAGGGCAGTGCAGCAACTTCCCAAATTAATAGACTCTTTATATTACAAAAAAGAGCGATTCGTATTATTAATAATGCAGATTTCCGGGAATACACGAATAATCTTTTTCTGAATAATAACATTTTAAAAATTAAAGACTTGTATATTTTTCAGCATGGACAGTTAATGTACAAGCTCAACACTAAACATTACCTTTGCCTTTTAATGATTTGTTCGTAAGAAATGATTCGATTTATAGTAACCTCACTCGCCAGGCGAGCTCTTTTCATCTACCATTAAATAGAACATCTTTTGCACAAAAGACATTTGTTTTTACAGGTCCAAAACTGTGGAAGTCTCTTTCAAATGATATTATACAGTGAAATTCGATACAAATTTTCAAAAGGAGACTTAAAAGCTTTCTTCTGAATAGTTACTAGGCTATTGCATTCCCCAATCAAATATAATTTGTAGTGTGACTTTATGCAACTTTGATTGTTTATTTTTATAAACATGTATGTATTCATCAATGCTTTGCGTTTAAAAGTGATTTTTTTTGTATATATTACTGAATCAGTTAATGTTATTGTTGTTGTTTTTCTCATGAAATAATAATTCATAATAATTACTTTTACAGGGGGGCTTACACCCTACAAGCTCTGCTTTTTAGTCTGCCCTCCTATCCTTTCAATTTCATGTTTATTTTTTTAATGTATTGTATTGTGCAACTTGATCTATATGTATATAAATATGTGAATATGTTAAAACGTACCATCATTGTAAACATGAACGATTGAAAGAGGAAAAATAAATGAATTGAATTGAAATGGAATTGAAGATGAATTTGTAATGAGGCCAGAGTCTCTCCATACATGAATGCGGAATTACGTACGCGAAATCTACAAGTGACATCATCAAGTGTAGGTGTGTACACAGTATAATAAAATGAAAAACTAACCTAAGCTTGACAGCAAACTACTATTATTAGTACAGGAAAGCAGTAAAATCAACAAAATAGACTGGTGAAAGTTTTAATGAAATCGGGAAAAGAATTATCTTTGAAAGTTGTAATCAGTATACAGGTATGGGCTCTTCGAATTTGCTGAATCAGTAATGTCTTTGTGATGTAGTGGCGGACAACCACTGCCATTTGTTTCAACACACAATATGACTAAAATGTCAAATTCTCAAAAACGTATGACTCACTATAGGGTTTATCCTCTTTAGAGGACCTTTGATAATATGCATCCTTGCTTTTTTTAGTAATGCTCCAAGGGAGAAGGCACTAAGGATGAAAATATAAATTAACGACATTTTTGTACATGACAAACGGGAGAGTTACCCGCGACTACGTCACAACCTAGTGACCAAACTGCCGATATGAGATTTGCATAGACTTAGTGAATTAAATTTCATATATTCATAACTTTCTTATTATTGGTCCGATTTATTTCAAACTTTCGCCATTCTATGTATCTTATTTCGTTCTGCTTTCATACAAATGAACTTATTACAATGGTTTGATTGCCCTTTAAAACTAGGCCTCTGCCTTATATGAAATTGTTTGTTCAACTTTGGAATTAAACCCACATCGGGAGCCCCATAGGTCTATGAAAGAAAGAGCCTTTATATCAAAGTTGTCACTGAGGCGTCATTTTGATTACGTTATTACTTTAATACGCCATTGTAGCCTACGTAGACGATTAGTACTTGTTCCAGTAATTCAAAGCAATGTTTCCACTTATTTTGTTTTCACATTTTGTACGATTTCACCCTTATGCCAATTGTAAACAAGGCTTCATTTAGATTGCGTTATTACCTACGTAAAAAAGATTGTGAACGTAATCATCCTAAGCGCTAGTAATTCAAAACACTCTTCATTTTGCATTCACTTTTTGTACCATATCACAATCATTGGCGGGTCAGAGGTAAGCCGCTGACACGGTCCGAAGTTACCCGAAATGACGCCTTAGTGTATGCAAAGGGCACAAAGGCCCGAATTCACAAAGGAGGTTTGTCGACAAACCTAGGTTTATGTGCGTCATAAATGACGCGTTTCGATGCGTTTAAGACCAAGGCTCAGACAAACCTTGGTGTGAACGCGTCAAAACGCGTCATTATGACGCACTTCATGTTTTTAACTAATCTTGGAGCTGGACAGTATGCAATCAATTTCTAACGGTAGAGCCTACTTGATTTTTTTTTCTTCACCAATTCGTTAAATGAACTGATTGTTTCTGCCGATATCAAAACCACTTATAGAAAACGCTTAACATGCTTGAAAGTGGTCGGTAATTGGTAGATAATACTCTCAGAACAGCTACTGCCCCCGCTACAGCCTACAGATCATCACTTTTCTAAATTGATTGCTGATGACAAAGGCCTATTCGGTTACAATTAAAATACAAACGTATGTTTAATAATGCACCCCAATGGAGACAAGTTAGTTTCTTAATCTCAGTAATTACTGTTCCCATATCGACCGACCAAGAGCGGTAAACTTTAAATTAACGGCTGCTGTATCTAAACCATTATCGCTATCAATGAAACGGTGAAATGGGGGACGAAGGGAGGGGGGGGGGGGGAGATACCATTACTTTTGTGTCTTTCCGTGCTCACGAGAGCCATTCGTATTATTCAGATCACACATATTGTGTTGGACTATTGTTCGAATATCTGTGGCACAACCTTAATGTCATCATGCTTATCAAAAAATAACTTTTAAGCTTGATTTTCAATAAACGATTGAAAGACAAAAGTGGAAAGGAACTGTACCTACTGCATGCTAAACTCAACAACTTAAACCTGCAATGTGATTGCTATAGTTGGATCCGAATGTTGCGTTCACTATTATCATCATATTGTTTCCAGGATGTATTCATGGTAAAGCGTGCGCTTACAAATTGTATTTTGTAGGATATCAGTGGACGCACTGGGCATAACTAGAGTCCAAATCGCAACAAAACAACTTCATTCGCTGTTACAAGTTCTCGATGCTCCTTGCCTGAAGATGATGAACTCGACGTCATTCCATTTTGATCGTCCGACGGTCATTCTGCCGTTCGTCAACCTGTCCCTCTCCTTGCTCGCTAATGCATTCCTTCTGATCATTTTACGACAGCAGCAAACGATAGACGACAACACACGTCTAATGTATCGCGTTTCAACCGTTCTCCAGTTAAGTCTGAGTGTGACTTGGTGCAGTTGGGATGTCGTTTTTTATGTTTCCGACAGTGTGGATTTGTGTAAAACCATCTCCAAGATTTTCCCGTACATGACGTTTACAATATTATTTTCACAATTATTCTGCTACTGTTTCATCAGCATTTGCAAACTTCTCCTCATAACACGCCCTCTTCGTTATCACATATTTCTAACGCCCATCAAAGTAAAATTAGTGCTCTTCTTCATCATCTTGACATCCGTTCTATTTTCCACTCCATTATTGCCATTGTCGCATCTTTCATTTAATTACTACGCCTGGTATTGCGACGATACGTCAACAGACGATCTCGACTGGCTTTATACTTTTATCGACATTTTTGTCCACGTTATTCTGGTCACGGTCTTGGCAGTGGCCACACTCGTAAATATCGCTATCTTGAGAGTAATTTGTCAACACAAACATCGTCTTGGTGTAGCTGCTAGGATCACCGAACACATTGATAGCTCTCCCCGGGTCTGTGTCTATCGGCGGTGGCATTTCCCAGGAAAGGGTGTCGTAACGGTGCTTCTACTGACGATCTCGTTTTACACCTGCTGGCTTCCTTGGGTGGTTACTTTTGGCGACGATGTCGGAAACACTATGGCAGAACTGAACGGCTGGCTCCAACCTTTGATTTATATCGTGACAACAAAAGAGGCAAAAGGGATTGTTCGCTGCCATTTTAACACACTCAGAATGGCTTTCATGAGACGATGAAATGTACGTCTTGGTTGATTAACAGAATGACAACAACTTTTAACACAATTGGACATCTCAGTGATTGTGGATATACCAGAATGCAAAAGTGTTTTCCCTGTGAATTATGATGTCATGTTTTCGTTAATGAACCTAGGATATAGATGTCTAGATATGAATGTAATGAATTTGCCCAATGCACATGAGACGTTATTTCATTACCGACAATTATGCCAACCAGTTCAATTGAGCATTTTCGTAACGTAATCAAATATAATGCACAAATCTGTGTTAAGTGCCATGTTACAAATTATGGCATTAACTTGTTACGAATGATTATATTTAAATAGTTGGAATGCAAATTACATACATTATTTGTTGCTAGGTAAGACAAACATTATGGCTTCGTAATGTATGTAATTTGCATTGAAATTACAAAAAAAGAAAGATGGGTAATTGGACATACATGTAATCATGTAAATGTATCTAGCATTAAAGTATCTGAATCTCTTCAAATTAGACATGAGTATCTTTTGATGTATGGTGGAATCTATGTTGCACAAAAACAAAACACTAATATTGTTTAAGAATATAAAGACTGGGGAAACGTGAAAGTACGAGTGGGTGTGTACTAGTGCTGTCTATATTCGTGAAAAGAATAGTTAAGTTATAAAGAAAGGATTATACATCGTGCAACGACTAAATGTAATTTTATCGTGTTTACGTCCCCCGAAAATCAAGATTTCTGGATGCGCATCATCTTAATTTCTTAATCGATCGTTGATGGGCTAGCCCATTAAGAAGTTACAGTAAGAGGTGTTGCATGGACTTAATTTGTCTTCATTATAAAGGTTCAAGCCGGTACGTTAATGGCTACAATTAACATTGTAACTCGAGCGAGACTAATCAAAAGAGGAAAGTGTAGGAAAACACCTACCATGCCAATATAACCATTTTCGCTAAACAACCAGTCATCATGTAAACGAATCACTTATGATTCATTTTCCAATCGGCAAGGGGATATCGACAAAACAATTAATAAATCGCAAGGTGGAAAGGGGTTGATGACCCTTCCATCGTACCATCCTGATCGTAATGACCATATGCGAGTTTGACTGGCACGACTTGCTGCTGTTCAGGCAGAAAAGCTCTAGAGGTATTATTTTGATTTTTTTTTCAACAGTACCGAAATGACTGGACATTCGCACTATTCCTGTACATCCGATTTGGGAACCCCATTTTTAAATATGCAGAAAAGAAGAAGAGGCATTGTCTATCAGGAGTTCACTCAAGAGACTTTCATTCGTTAATCTATTCATCTGATTCGGTTCCTAAAACTCTCTGAAGTAGACGCAACATGTATGTAACCTACGCATTTACCTCCTACCCAAAACCAACAACTTTGGAATTATGTATTAACTAAAAACGGATCGTCTTCTTTTATCAGCCATGAATTCATCACAGATACAAATGCGAAGAAACAAATCTATTGTGAAAATGGCAGAGATTGTACAAGGAATCACCAACCGAGGTGAAAATTGGTTATAAAGAAAGGATTACACATCATGCAACGACTAAATGTAATTTTATCGCGTTTACGTATAGGGTGGCGTTTTCCCCGAAAATCAAGATTTCTCCATGCGCATCATCTTAATTTCTTAATCGATCGTTGATGGGCTAGCCCATTAGATAGTTACAGTAAAAGGTGTTTCGTGCACTCAATTTGTTTTCATTAAGGTTCAAGCCGGTACGTAAATGGCTACAATTAATATTAACCGAGAGCGAGACAAATTAAAAAACAACGGTATAATAAAGCGTCTATCATGCCTATAAAACCATTTTCGCTAAACAGTCAGTCACCATGTAGATATATATCACTTTCGATTCATTTGCGATCGGGAAGGGGTTATCAACAAAATAATTAACAAATCCAAGGATGAAAATGGGGTTGATGATCCTTTCATCGTATCATCCTTATCGCAAAGATCATACGTGAGTTTGACTAGCACGATCATTATGCTGTCAAGGTAGAAAAGCTCAAAAGGTATTATTTTGATCTTCTTCATCAGTACAGAAATGACTAGACATTCGTTTTATTCTTAGCCATCCGATTTGTGAACACAGTTTTAAAGTATGCAGAACAAAAGAAGAAGGCATTATCTATCAAGAGTTCACTCATGAGGTTTTCGTTCGTTATGTTATTCAGCTGAATCGGTCACTAAAACTATCTGAAGTAAACGCAACCCGTCTGTAGCCTACGGATTTGCCTCTTACACAAAACCATCGACTTTGGAATTATGTGTTAAATGCAAACAGATCGTTTTCTTTTATCAGCCACGCATTCGTCACAGAAACAAAAGCGAAGAAACAAATTCATTGTAAAAATGGCAGAGATTGTACAAGGAATCACCGACGGAGGTGAAATGTTGTCATTCTCTTCATTCGTTGACGAATATACGCTTTCTTCTGTAAACAATGATGAATTTAACGTTACGGTGTTCAAGACGACACTCCCAGTTGCAGCAATGTCCTTAACCAACATTGGATTATCTCTACTCGCTAACTCATTGCTCCTTGTCATTTTACACCAGCAGAAAACTGTAGACGACAACACAAGACTTATGTACCGAGTTTCTGCTGTTCTTCAGATGATTCTAAGCGTTGCCTGGAGCGGTTGGGATTTCGGGAAATACATCCTGAACGATGCAGAATCGTGCAAACTTCATTCCTATATTTTTCCATTCGTCACTCTTACCTCGTTCTTTGCACAACTCTTCTGTTACAGTTTCATCAGCATAAACAAGCTCTTGTTTATCACTCGGCCACTGCGATACCATATCATGCTAACCCTCACAAAAGTCAGAGTAACGCTTTTCGTCATTATCATGGTGGCCATTTTGATTTGCATTCCGCTGTTGCCATGGCCGAATCTTAAATATCATTACCATGTCCTGAATTGTGACATATCATTCAATACCGTATGGCTCGTTGAAATCATCATCAAGGCTCCCGTTGTTACCGCCTTACTAATAACTTCCGTTACCAACATCGGTATCCTAAGAGTAATTTACAAGCATCGGCGTCGCCTTGATGTAATTTCTACGGTCAGTGACACCGATGGTGATCCTCATCGCGCACCAGTTCGACGTTGGCGTTTGCCTGGTAAAGGTGTCTTGACTGTTCTTACGCTTTCGATCTCGTTTCATGTCTGCTGGTTTCCATGGTTAGTGGCGGTTGACGAATTGGGATTTTCTTTCGCTGTGATCTTAGGCGGAGTGAGTGGCTGGCTTCAACCTTTGCTTTACATCGGTACAACGAAAGAAGCTAAAGGGATCGTCTGCAGCTATATGACCAAGCTCAGATCGCTTATCATGTGTCGTTGATTCACTGCAGCAGGCTTCGGCCTACTTGATGTAGTTTAAGGCATCGGTTTACGTACTGGTCATTTTAATCGTACTTTAAGTCATTAAAACACTGTATTATGTTGGTAATGGAATTATTATATTTCGTTAAGATCTTTGTATTGAAATTGAAAAAAGTGGGCTTTAAGCAATTTTAAAACTATCACGCCGAGTCATCCCGACCAGCTTCATTAGCCCCTCTCCCCTCACCCCATCTTGCATCCAATCCACCTGGCATCCAACTGAATTATGTGTGAGGTGTTGTTGTTGGTGGTAGTAGTTTAATGGCGTTCATTCCGTACTGAATGTATACGCCATATCTTCAGTTATATAGGAATAATCAGCTATCTGTTAAGAAAATTGAAAATAAAAAATTGTAAAAATATAATTAATTAACCAGTATCGCAATTTGTTAGGAGTCTCTAGATGGTTTACAACTTCGTATTTTTGCTTTTTTGTTTTGTTGTGTATGTTTAATCTGGTCAGCACTGTTTCGATTGCATAGAAATCTAGCTTTGCTCGATTTGAAACAGGCTTCTCGGCTACTCCGCGTGCGTGCGCAGTGATCTTTTTATTTTGGAACTTATGGTGCCTAGACCACTCAGAAACACAGAAACACTTAATTGAGACACAACGTATAGAGACGCTCCTAACCGAAATTATTTTCCATTCGAGTAAATTGTTATACACATATATGTATATTTATTTATGTGTGGTGGCTGTTAGGTCTTCTTAAAAGGAAGATACAAACTTTATTTACATGAACCATTGTAGACGCTTTTTACATTTACAAGTAATTCTTTTAAATATCAAAGAGCCATTTTGGGGGTAATATTTTGTGATTGTCTTTCTCCAGAGTTTATGTTTGCTAAGTTCATGTTGTAACAAATGTACTAAACATTGACCTTACGCATCCTTTCAGTTAAACGGACATTATAATGTCAGCCTATAAGGCTAATAACTGATGCTCAGCTTGTTTTCTGCTAAAAGTTTTTATATTTCTCTCAAATACCTGAAAAGTAAGATTTTACGGTTCTAATGCCCATCATGCTTACATTTATATTTTATTTCGCTGCACACTGTTCCACCTGCTCTTAAATCAGAGGATGCATTGGGCTTTGGAATCTAATTCAGTTAGGGAGCTTCGAACGACTTCTACCATTATGCGTTCTGTGTCAACTAAAAAAATGACAAAAACAAAGAATTAATTTACGAGGATAGAATTCGATCTTAAAAATCATTTTAAAAAAAACAGCAGGCGAAAAAACAACGACAACAAAAACAATACTGCTACTTCAGATAATGATAATTATGATAGTAAAGTTGTCATAACGATGATGATATAGTAATAATAATAAAGATAATAAACATGATAGTAATATTAGTATTAACGAGAATGATATAATGAATGTAATACAAACATATCACCAGTGACTTAATTGCACGCAAATATTGTGTGCATGTTTTAGAGAGCTTGCGGACAGTGATAACTCACGCTCTGCGCAGTTATCACCAACGGGAGTCCAGGTGGTATGACCGTGAGGGACAGTTTTGCAATTACATTGTAAAAAACCGAACGGCTTTGAGAAATTGTTACATCGGATTTCAATGTCTTTACAAGGCATGGAAAGTCATCGTGAATTCGAAATACATTATTTCTGTGAATTATAGACGGCAATATGAGTGGTGCAGAGAATAATTGAAATCGCTTACACTGACTGAATTTCTTGCTAAATGTTTGCTTCTCATTGTGGAAGATGGCGTCAACGACATCATCTGAATCTACCAGTAATCATCCTGTGTCGATGATTTCTCTGTTCAGCATGGGCTTATCTGTCTGTGCTAACACGCTAGTCCTTGTCATTCTACACAAACAGCAATCTATAGACGACAACACACGACTTATGTACCGAGTTTCTACCGTTCTCCATATCATTTTGACTATTGGATGGAGTGGTTGGGAATTCGGCGCAAATATTTCAGATACAGAGAAGTCTTGTAAAAAGTTTGCCGATATTTTTGCCTACGTGACGATCGCCACTTTATATGCGCAACTTTCCTGTTATTGTTTCATCTGTATTTGTAAGCTCATATTTCTAATTCGTCCATTGCGTTACCACATTCTCCTAACGCCAGTGAAGGTCAAATTCATACTCTTTGTCATCATCATAATTCCGCTTCTAATTACTATTCCATTATTACCATGGCCGCATCCTTTGCTTGAAAGTTACAGTTTCGAAGTCGCTTACTTCATTTCTCCAATTGTAATCGGCCTACTAGTCACCACCACTGTCAACATTACCATCTTACGGATAATATGCCAACAGAATCGTCGACTCGATGTGATCCCCATGATCAACGGAGCACCTAGAGTTAGACTTTGGCGTTTGCCTGGAAAGGGTGTCTTGACCATACTGACCTTGACTATCTCGTTTTATGTATGCTGGTTGCCAGTGATAATTACGAATGGCGCAGACGGTGGCTATTCAGATTTGTTAGGTGTTTCCAGTGGCTGGATTCAACCTTTACTTTATATTGCTACAAGTAAAGAAGCGAAGGAGGTTGTTCGCTCTTATATTTCCAAACTCAAAATGATTATAACACGTCAGTGCAAACACTGCACATGTTGAATTAATCTCATACTCAAGAACATACCTTTCGAATTGCTATTCTTTTTCTTTGTTCACACAACTCGTATTTGTTTATTTTATGAATGTGTGCTTCACATATTAAACCATGATCACTATTAACTCAAGAGATATTTCATTTCTAGATTATGTGATAAGTTATATATATATTCTAGTAACTACTTTGTAGCTATTGTAATCGCATTTATTGATACGAAGTCATAATGGTCCCGTGGCTGTAATAAATGGCACAACCTATAATGTTGAGTCAAGAGGGAGATAGCATATAAATACCAGGGAGTAGAGCGTCCGAGTGGGGATGAAGAAAACTATTTACTTCATCTAAAAAATAACATACCCCACCCTTTCGAGTCCTTTCTTTCCATTTCTTCCTGACTTTCGTTCTCCTTCTCCTCTATATCTCTCCATTAATTTCTTCCTTTCCTCCTAACTTTTCAATTCAAGCTGAGCGCTTTACGATTTTTTTTACAATGTTGCTTTCTTTAAAGTTTTATTGAAGACGCACTTGTTTTTAGAATATTTGAATGTGTGTTTATGAAGTAGCACTGTTGTGAGTTTTTCTTCATATGGTAGCTGCGCTATATAAATTGATGTAATTGTGGATATGTGTCATTGTCATGGGTGTTAAATGTAATTACGGCATGATCGGGTCCGCGGCCATAATTAGTTTTTATATCTATTTTAATAAAGATCCGTCTAATTCGTCTGTTTCCATAAGCCTTCATAATTACAACAAAAATGACAGGCACTGACATTGCACAAATATGACCACGCCATATCGTTGCACCATTTAAGACGTATTTAGATTGAAACTATGCCAATATGTCGTGGTAATTGCCTATCGGTGTATGATGTTAATCAAGTAAATATGTAGTACTCTCTCTCATATTGTGTACCATAAAATGGGCTGATGAAATCGTGAACACGTTAAGTCTTAAATAGCTGTCAGTTGGAGGGAAGAATTAAACAATTGAGCATTTTTAACCACTGTATATATTAACATCAATATAAGACTTCATGTCAATTAAAACAAAATTATAACAAAACTAAACAGAGTTAAGAGGTTCTCATGACTGTTCAAAAGAAGTGTGAAGAATGTATTGATATGCTATTTGCCAATGTGCATGGCACCTTTGTTCAGCTAGTTGAAGTGATGCATTCCATTTTCATGTAGTTCAAAATAAACGTATCGTTAGCAAAGGAACCCTATCCATTCAGAGTATTAAGGTGTGATCATGAAATTAATTATGATGTTAGTATATGACCCCCGGCCCCTTTTCAGCAAAAGTCCGGTGTGTAAAGTCAATACGGGTGGACTTTTTCTTTTGTTACGAGCCGAAGAGTTTGGGAACACGCATGGTATCCCTTCATTCACGGAGTGAGTGGGGGGGGGGGGATATGAGCTGTGAAAAAGAATGTGTTCATTTCTAGATCACACGAGAATTTACATACTGGAGGAACATTTCTTACTTCAGATGACAATAGGCCATTTTCGAACTGTAACCCAATTTATACATATGCCTTTGTCAAGCGCCTCGAGACGAATTATTTCATTCACCTTTTACGAATAGCCAATAGTTAGAATGCGAATTGCATACATTACTTGTTGCTAGGTAGGACAAAAAGGGCCTTGTCCTACCTAGCAGCACGTAATATTTGGAATTTATATTCTGACTATTGAAATACAATTATTCGTATCAGTTGAATGAAATAATTAATTTCGAGGCACTTATGTATAAATGTTGGGCTTATCATATGAAAAAAGTATGGTAGAGCTGTTGCGGATCACGTCCATACCAATTTTTGTCTATCCATGCGTTTTTGGGAACACTCATTTTGTATTTACATTTATTTGTTTTTCCGGTCATCAGGGGATATTGAGACCCGATCATGGCTCTGGAATAGAACATCTTCGCTCTATCTTTCGCTCTCTCTCTTGCTCTTCCATGTAATCAAAGAATCCTGGATCCGCCACTAAAATATATGACGATGCATCGTCTTTAAACTGAAAGCATTTATGCCGATCACTGTCAATCAACGAATCAACGTTTGGGACGTAGAATGATATTATGCATACTTGACTATTGAAAACCATTTCTTAGCTATCTGCTGTTGGTATTTCATATGTTTTGACGATCATAATGTTTGTTGTTTGTATACATTTAATATAATGTTAAAGGCTACGAACTATACATGATGTACTTATGTTTTATTTTTCTCATTCTTGGATCATAATATTGGTATATTTGCCGTAACAGTACTATCCCTTGTCATTTATTTGTGTTTGTTCTACTTAATTCAATAAATGATAACTCCAAAAAGGATACAGAATGCGTTTCCAGGGTCTTTTTTCGAATCCGTAATGTCGAAAAACATAATATATAGATACATAAAGAAACAGGTTCTCTTGAAAGCAGGATACTTCCTTTTCATATACGGCGATTTAATATAAAAATCTATCCGACTCCATTTCAAGTGCCTGAAATCCAATCTTTGACATCCTGAACGTGCCAAATAGGTAATTAAACAGGTTACACAAGCGACGTGAATTGGAAAGTGCCATTTATCGGGTTTGTGATTTTCGTTCGACGTCCCATTAGAAAAAATCATTAAATCCATGACACACTTTGACAGGTCTCAAGCAAGCAATTCAAAAGAAACTATCGTCAGCAAGAACAGAAAGGATTAAATTGTCTTGCGCGCGTGTTCAAGGAACCGCCCTGGTAGATCTGTGCGAAATGCACTGCGAACATCGTATGCCAGATACTTATACTTTTTACGCTATGCAGAAACTCCGACAAGTTCGTTCGTCACTGTCCTATGACCTGAACTTATACATTAGGGGCCATATCATCGTGTGATGAACTTCTCTAGTTGAGATCCTCATTATTTCGTCACAGTGGATTGGAAACGTGAACCATCTCTCTTTCAAATCGTGATTGACTGCCGACCAGAACCGACGAAGGTTCGACGGAATACGCCATCTTAAATTTTAAAAAAAATCCATAGAATTTGTGTTTCATTCATTTATTCAAACTATTGCGATCGTAATTAACCATACTCGTGTAATCTCAAGAACTATTTTGATTTTGAACAGAACCGCAAACTCTGAATATACTAAACTTTTAAACCAAATACGTTCACGTATATCGCATATTATTTGAGAATATGAGTAACTCACCAGCACTTGGTTTGGAGAATATGACATACCCAATATCACTTGGTTTGGAGAATATGACGAACTCAAACGCACTTGTTCCTTTTTCATCCCATACTAATCATTTTTCTTTTCAACATGGGATCAGCGTTGTTAGTTAACATATTTGTCCTCTTCATTTTACAACGGCAACAAGCTATAGACGATACCTCTAGGTTACTTTATAAGGCATCCGGTTATATCCAACTGATATTGAGTTTGGCATGGGGTGGTTGGTGTATCGGCTGGAACGTGTACCACTTCGTTGAAAAGACATGTATAATAATCTATTATATCTCCCCTTTTGTAACAACATCTAGTTTATTCGCTCAGATGTTTTGTTACAGCTTCATCAGTATTTGCAAGCTCATACTGATAACACGCCCTCTGCGATATCACTTGATTTTAACGCCGCTGAAAGTGAAAATCGTGCTCTCTGTCATCATACTAGTTTCAATTATTAGTTGTATTCCTCTCTTACCATGGTCTAATACTTTCTCAAGTATCATTGTTTCAGATTGCCTGTCGCCTGACTCGTTGTCGAATGTGGATATATCGGTTTTAAGGATCACAGGATACTTGTCCAATACACCTGTTGTAATCGCGCTAATAATCACCACCATCACAAACTTTGCTCTTCTTGGAGTAACATGTCAACAGAAACGCCGCGTTGAAGCCGTGGCTGAGGTAGCTCCAAGAAATGATGGCCCACAAGGTGAACGACGTAGGGCACGAGTTAAATGTTTGCGGTGTCCTAGAAAGGGAATTGCGACTATTCTTACGCTTACCGTGTCGTTTTACGCCTGCTGGTTTTTCTGGATAGTGAGGACGAGAGCGGCATCCAGAGACATCATTCAAGTAACGGGCGGAGTGAGTGGATGGCTTCAACCTCTACTCTACATCGCCACGAGTAAAGAAGCCAAAGACATCACTAGCAGCTACTTGTCAAGATTAAGACGAACATTGTCGCTAATAGGCTACTGAAGGCTCTTTACACAATGTAAAGTAAACTACACCCAGCAAAAAAAGAAAGTGGACACTATTATAATTAAGATTTCAAATGAATATTTCATATGAACTTATCTTTCGTATATCAAGATAAACAAGTATTTATCCTCTTTTTAAGACTGTAATAATTATGTTTACGTATGAGTAAGCATAGCTTTTTAAAATTAAATGGATTTCGTCTGACTCGTTGTCGAATGTGGATATATTGGTTTTGAGGATCACAGAATTCTTGTCCAATACACCTGTTGTAATTGCGCTAATAGGGACTTTTAGATTCGCACGAAGACAATAGGTACTTTTAGATTGAGTGGACGAGAACACGACGAACGCCGACTGATCATGCGTGTCAACGTACTTTACTGCCCATGTTGACTACAATTAGAAATATTTTAGATTGCACTCGACGATATACATGCATGGAGGAAGAAACACTATGAACATCACGGGCAAAGAAAGAGGACAAAATGTATACAGTTCCTCATTCTACCCTCAACAAAAGAACATCCCTTCACTGCTATTATGTAAAAATGTGTAGAACAGGCGAATAAGCATGTGACACCTGTTCTACACATTTTTACATAATAGCAGATTAGGGATGTTCCTTTGTCTACCTGAGGAACTGTCTATTTTATGCGCACGCGGCATACTAGTACCTTGACCATGTAAAGGCGCTATAATATGTATGTATGTACTAGATTTAGGAAAATCAAGGTTGACGCATTCTCGATCGTCGACTGACACGACGTAACGCATGCACAGTGCCTTAAAATGACGTCACACGTTGCAGTCAAAGCTGTTGACGTGCAAATCTAAAAGTCCCTAATATGGATTTCTACGATCGACGTCCTTTTAATGCACTGCCTTGAATGGACGTCACACGTATCAGTCCACGCAAATCTAAAAGTCCCTAATAATCACCACCACGACAAACTTTGCTCTTCTTGGAGTAACTTGCCAACAGAAACGCCGCGTTGAAGCCATGGCTGAAGTAGCTCCAAGAAACGATGGCCCACAAGGTGTACGACGTAGGGCACGAGTGAATGTTTGCGGTGTCCTAGAAAGGGAATTGCGACCATTCTTACGCGCGCTAACCGTGTCGTTTTACGCCTGCTGGTTTTTATGGGTAGTGAGGACGAGTGCGGCATCCTGGCAAGAAATCATCAAAGTAACGGGCGGAATGAGTGGATGGATTCAACCTCTACTCTACATCGCCACGAGTAAAGAAGCCAAAGACATCACTAGCAGCTACATGTCAAGATTAAGACGAAAATTGTCAGTTATAGGCTTCTGAAGGCTCTCTGCACAATGTCAAGTACACTGTCATGTTGTAAACTACACTCAGCAAAACTCGGAAAGTGGACACTTTTTATAATTAAGATTTTCAAATGAATATTTGATATAAACCTACTTTCGTATATCAAAATAAACAAAGATTTATCCTCTTGAAGACGATATGCAATTGAAATGATACCGTTCACGCGAGTTAGCATAGCCATTTAACATTAAAGGCATCTCTGAAACAAAATTACAACAGTTGATCATAAATGTTGATCAGCATTCCCAATTTAAAGAGTCAAATAAAAACAATGAAAAAACATACCTACTGGAAACACAAAAGGAGAGGCATATTAAACGTTTTTTTTTATCAAAAACCACGAGGTCCTGAGACTACAGTTGAGATCAAGAGCTCGATTCTCCTTATTGTTGCTCATTCTTCGTTTCCATCGTTGAATATGAATATCTTACAGATGCACATGTTTATTAACATTTGAATGGCTACTTGCTCTATAAATGCAATTTTCTTAATAAGATCCGCAAACGGTGAAATGAATGTACCCATCCATCAAATAAAAGTTCAAAACTTGATCTTAAATGATTTTGGTAGGGTATCGATTTCCTTCAATATGATATATATTTTATAATATTTTAGTGACGACTTACATCAATATTGTGAACATTAAAGAGCGTTCATTTTCTCTTTTTGCTGATTGACAAACTACTAATACATGTATACATTTAATACATAATTGTAAATCAATGCCTTAAAATGAATTCTAAGTGATACAAAAAAAAATCCAGGTAAATGTACCGAGCAAACGCCATACACACCTATTAGAAATATGACCACCAACTGGACATTAATGGATCACAATGTCGTATTTTACAACTTTAGAACACGTTTTAAATGAGGCATTCGTACTTCGATACGGTGCTCGTCCATTGTATTCCTACAGCACCCGCGAAAACTTGTAAACAAACTGATAATTTTAGGATTTTCTACCACAAAACACCGAAAGAAATAATTTATTGCAATAACCCTTATAACGAGTTTTGATTGATCCGCATCAATCGCAAATATTTGTAATGTACATAGTTGCGATTGATAAAGTGAGAGAGAGAGAGAGAGATGAAAATGAAATGGGTACATATTTCCTACCTAATATTAATGGTCATCAGTAATAGTAATATTGATATTATTTTTGATAACCAGTTATTGCATTTCAAGTTATGGGAAAAACTTGGGATTGTTAGAGTAAAACATATTTTTAGACAAGGACATTGGAATGATGTGGATTACATGTGTCAAAAATATAAGTTTCCCAAACTGTTGTTTTCTTTAAACTTTTCAAAGGTGAAGAAAGCTTTTCCAAAAGTGTGGGTTGATCAATCACATAATGGTTTTCATCAAACGCATCACACAAATTGTATACAAATACCAACTTGTGATGATATTAATATTTTAAATATGAAGGCTAAACAGTTCTACTTATTCTCTGTGCAGGAACAAAACAAGAAGAGTATGTTGTATATAATGATTGGCAGCAACGATTAGTACTGTACTTCGATTTTAAATTGGGATCCGTTATTAACGTCTACGAGATAATGGAATTAAACAATTTAATTTCAAACTTTTGCATATGTTTTAACCGTCAAAATATAACCTATATATTAAATGGAAAATTAAAAAATGATTAGGTATGTGAAGATTGGAATACAATTGAAACATCACGGCATATTATGCTAGAGTGTAAGAAGATATTTTTTTTTGGAAAACTGTAACACGTTTGATATATCATTTTTTTGGATTATATATTAACATTAATGAGAAGACTTTAATAATTGGATATAATACAGGCAATTTAGCTAATTACTTGGTTAACATTTTGATTAATTTTGCTGCATATGTCATTCATAAGAACTACGTTTAACATTTAAAAACATAAAGCAAAATGAATGGTAGAGCTTTAGATGATCTGTAATTTGATTTGATGTCACATTTAAATTCTAAAACAAAAGCAAAGGTTAAAGGGATTTGGTAACATTGTTAAGATGAGAGAAAATGGTGCTAAGGTAGTGAATTCAATGCTAGATGTACAATAAAATATAATCTGAAAGTTTGAGTGAAAACAGACCATTATTAATTATAACTATTGGGAAAAACTGATATGATCAATCCTTATTATTACAATTTAACTACATCTTAGATGAATGTAAATCGTCACAAAGCAATGAATAGGCTCCATATAACATTCTAGATATTTAACTGTTGAATATTTTTAAAAGCATGTCTTGTGTCTTACTTTCATGGAAAAACGGTTGGAAAAATTTACTGTAAGAGGGTGTTGCACTGTGGCGCCTTCAAAGAAAACCATAAATATCTTTGTGGTTTGAGAATTGCTCAGGATATTTTGCATGTTAGAGGGTTAGTATATCTGTCAAGCGCTTAGAGACATTTGGATTAAGCTGTTGATAAAAGCAGAATATTATTAGTTCAGTAGAAGGCATATAATAAGTAATATTTCATACACAAATTTCGTAGCTTTTTCGTCAATCTTCAACAATGTTACCGAGTCACTTTAATGAAAAACAGGTACAATCTTTGACTCATATGCTAAAATTATGATTGCATTTTATTAGTTATATGTTATTGTGAACGTTGTAGATATGTGAAATAAAGTTCCCTGAAAGGGTTAAAAAGAAGAAAAAATTATAATGATTTGCACTATTATAATATTTATTCTTGTCACTGTGAAAAAATGAGAATGGATTGGGGATTCTAATATCTCCCATATCATGATTATTCTTTTATCACTGATAGATTTTTTG
The DNA here is from genome assembly GCF_000002235.5 of Strongylocentrotus purpuratus. Taxonomy (NCBI): domain Eukaryota; kingdom Metazoa; phylum Echinodermata; class Echinoidea; order Camarodonta; family Strongylocentrotidae; genus Strongylocentrotus; species Strongylocentrotus purpuratus. Next base: position 6,330,534 of record NW_022145607.1, read on the forward strand.
TGCAATATATTTGAATGACAATATCAGGCGCGTACGCAGGGGGGGGGGGGGGGGGGGGGAGGGGTTTGGGATTACCCCCCCCCCTACCACTTGAGTTTACTTTTATGTGTGTATTTTTGAGCAACCCCCCCCCTTTTGTGGATTTTTTGTTTTGTTTTTGTTTGTTTTTTAATTTAAAAAAGGTCAAATTCTCAAATTTCGAGACCAAAAAAAAGGAAAAAAAGTGTCCTCTCACCCCCCCCCCCCCCCGCTTATTCAACGGCTGGCTGGGTCGTTTCGATTTTTTGGGGGACCCCCCCCCCCCAAAAAAAAAAAAAAAAAAAAAGTGACCAAAGTAACCTCTTAGTAGAGTAAAGTAAAGTAGAGATTGTATTGCATTTCATCGCTCCTCATTAATCCTAAATACAATTGATCGTTCCAAAGACAGCTCATTGAATATAAGAACGGGGAGATCGATCAACTTTCATTCTTAATTGCTTTTTAAGTCAATCGAATACCACTTTGCTAGCCGCTGAGTGAATGGGCGGATGGCTTTAACCTCTGCTCTCATCTGCCACGATAAAAGAAGCGAAAGACTTCACTAGCAGCTTCTTGTCAAAATTAAGTAAAAACAATTTCTAGATAGCTCATAAAAAATGACGAAGTTACTATGACAAGTTCCCCGACGAAAAAATATGCACGTCTTCCATGAAATCATATGCCCAACTCATACTCTTTCCAAATATGAAAAACAATTGGGAGTCCCGTTGCATCCCAGAGAGCTATAATGGATTTGTTTATAGGTATGTTTTTCCCCGTATCAGGACACTTCCCCTTCGAAATCCACCCCCAGATAACCATCCCAGTCAACTACCCCCTTGAACAGCTACCCCCTAGGACAAGTACCCCCCTAGGGCAACCACCCACTAGGACGACTACCCCTTAGGACAACTACCCCGGACAATCACCCATTAGACAACTACCCCGGACAACTACCCCCTAGGACAACTACCCCCTAAGACAACTACCCCTGGAAAACTACCCCCTAGGACTTCTACCCCCGGACAACTACCCTCTAGGATAGTTGTCCGGGGAATAGTTGTCCTAGGGAATGGTTGTCGTAGGGGTAGTTGTCCTAGGGGTAGTTGTTCCGGGGAAGTCGTCCTAGCGGATGGTTGCCCTAGGGGGTAGTTGTCCTAGGGGGTAGTTAACTGGGGGTGGTTATCCGGGGGAAGGATGTCCAGGGGGTAGGTGTCCTAGAACCGTTTCCCCCCATACAAACTATGTATTACAAGAGCTCGCGCGCACGGACGCTCATTCCGTTATTAATGGTCATAAAGAGATAAACATGGTATCAAATTGTTCGGGAAAACGGGGTATAAACACGCGCGCATGCAGCGTGTGCAGGATTTGTATGGACAATGATCAAAATGGCCTGAAACGTATGAATTTGAGACGAATGTGAGCAGTTTAAAAATTTGAGCACGTACGCGCACGTTTATTGATCGACCTTACGGACATTGACCTTGATCGTGTTAAATATGAATGAGAAATGACTTTCCGTTACGAAGATATGATCATGATTTGATTTTCACAAAATGGCGCCTGGATGACGTCACGATAACCTGATGAACTTGAAAATGTTGCGGACACATCTAAGGACAATGACCAAATGACTGTGCTAAAATTTAAAGAAATTGACTGTACCGATCTCAGAGTTGTTATCGTCTGCATACAAAAATGGAGAAAAAAATAGAAAAAATAAAGAAGAAAGAACATTCTGACGAAATTAATACGTGATCTGTCGATGACGGACCACCTAATACATAATTAAGAATGATAAAGAAAGAAAATTCTGACGAAATTAAGATAGAGCTCAGGGAGATGATAATAATAATCATATCAATAATGATGATGATCATGATGATAATAATCATATTGATAATGACAGGCGCGTACGCAGGATTTTTTCGAGGGGGGGGGGGGGGGGGGGGGGGGAGGGGGTTAAAATTTGAAAATCACGCCGACAATTTCGCAACGACATTAGGAGGACATTTTTTTTTTTGTGTCCCGAAATTTGAAAATTTGGCCGATCGATATTGGGGGGGGGGGGGGGGGGGTAAGGTCAGCTTTTGGCGTCACCCATTAACAATTTTTTTCTTTATCTTATTTAACAAAAATAACAAATAACAAAATAACAAAGGAGGGGGGGGGGGATTCCTCCAAAACACACACATAAACAAAGTTAAGGGGGGGGGGTTGGGGGTTGAATCCTGCGTACGCGCCTGGATAATGATGATGATGATGATAATTATATTTATAAAGATGATGATGATGATGATATTATTATAATAATAATGAAAATAATAAAAAATAACATCATACCATTGACTTAAGTGCTCGCGAATATTGTGTGCACGTTTTAGAGAGATTGCAGACAATGAAACATCTCGCTCCGCCCAGTTATCACCAACGGGAAGCTCAGGTAGTATAACCGTGAGCGACCATTTTGCAATTACATTGTCAAAAACCAAACGGCTTTGAGAAATTGTTACCATCGGATTTCAATTTCTTTACTTGGCATAAAGAGTCCTCGTGTTTTCGAAATACATTATTCCTGTGAATTACAGACGGCAATATGAGTGGTACAGAGATTAATTGAAATCGCTTACACTGACTGAATTTCTTGCTAAATGTTTGTTTCTCGTTATGAAAGATGGCGACAGCGACATCATCTGAATCTACCAGTTATCATCCAGTGTCGATGCTTTCTCTGTTCAGCATGGGCTTATCTGTCTTTGCTAACACGCTAGTCCTTGTCATTCTACACAAACAGCAATCTATTGACGACAACACACGACTTATGTACCGAGTTTCTACCGTTCTTCATATCATTTTGACTATTGGATGGAGTGGTTGGGAATTCGGCGCAAATATTTCAGATACAGAGAAGTCTTGTAGAAAGTTTGCCGATATTTTTGCCTACGGGACGATCGCCACTTTATATGCGCAACTTTCGTGTTATTGTTTGATCTGTATTTGTAAGCTCATATTTCTTATTCGTCCGTTGCGTTACCACATTCTCGTAACGCCAGTGAAGGTCAAATTCATACTCTTTGTCATCATCATAATTCCGCTTCTGATTTATATTCCATTATTACCATGGCCGCATCCTGTGCTTGACTACCACACCACATTTTGCTCTGATAAAAGTTCCATCTTAATGGTCGCTTACCTCTTTTCTCCAATTGTAATCGGCCTACTAGTCACCACCACAGTTAACATCATCATCTTACGGATAATATCCCAACAGAATCGTCGACTCGATGTGATCCCCATGATCAACGGAGCACCTAGAGTTAGACTATGGCGTTTGCCTGGAAAGGGTGTCTTGACCATACTGATCTTGACTATCTCGTTTTATGTCTGCTGGTTGCCAGTGCTAATTACGAATGGCGCAGACTATGCAGATTTGTTAGGTGTTTCCAGTGGCTGGATTCAACCTTTACTTTATATTGCTACAAGTAAAGAAGCAAAAGAGATTGTTCGCTCTTATATCTCCAAACTCAAAATTATCATAACACGTCAATGAAAACACTTTACATGTCGGATTAATCCTATAATCAAGAACATACATTTTGAATTGCTATTACTTTTCTTTGTTCACAAAAATTATATTTGTTTATTTTATGAATGTGTGTGTCACCAATTCTGTTAAACTATGAAAACTATTAACTCACCAGACATTGTATTTCTAGATAAGGTGATATATATATATATACACTGTTGGTCATAATGGTGGAATATTTATTTTTACCCCAGTTTAGGGAAGGATTTTAAAAAATTACTTATTTCTAATAGATCTAGATAATGGCATACATTCTCAGATTTTATTGAATATTAATTAGCGAGTGTTTGTTTTGCGTGACTGTTAAATCATATGTGTGCTACTATGCTAATCAGCTAAGGGACCTACGTCCTTAAGTCATAATTGACAGTAATGAGGATTAATGCCTCACAAAAGGGCACTAATATATAGCTGATCGACACGATTTTTATCCTGGGGCCTCACAGTAACGGGGCCATTGCTTAGCCCCTGAATCATGACTGTACGCAGTGTTTGCTAGGGTACGCGGCCGCCCCAACAAATCCCCCAAAACGAAGAAAATGCAATAAATTGTCAAAAAATTCATTGCATTTTCCCCCGGCCCCCAACAGGAAAAATTTCTCTGTAGGGCCATGCATTATGGTTCGAGGCATGGCCACACAGAGGAATTTTTCCTGTTGGGGGCCGGGGGAAAATACAATGATTTTTTGACAATTTATTGCATTTTCTTCGTTTTGGGGGATTTGTTGGGGCGGCCGCGTACCCTAGCAAACACTGCGTACAGTCATGATTCAGGCGGTAAGCAATGGCCTCGTTACTGTGAGGCCCCAGGATAAAAATCGTGTCGATCATCTATATTAGTGCCATTTTGTGAGGCATTAATCCTCATTACTGTCATTTACGATTTAAGGACGTAGGTTCCCTAGCTGATTAGCATAGTAGCACACATATGATTTAGCAGTCACGCAAAACAAACACTCGCAAATTAATATTCAATAAAATCTGAGAATATATGCCATTATCTAGATCTATTAGAAATAAATAATTTTTTTAAATCTTTCCCTAAACTGGGGTAAAAATAATTATTCCACCATCATGACCAACAGTGTATATAAATATTCAAGTAACTACCTTGTAGCTATTGTAAACGCGTACATTGACATGATTATATAATGGTCTCATGGCTATAATGTGGCATAGTGTATAATGTCGAGTCATTAGGGAAGGTAGCACCTGAATGCCAGGGAGGAGAGCGTCCTAGTGGAGATGAAGAAAACTATTTACCTTATCTCAAAAATAACATACCCCACCCTTTCGAGTCCTTTCTTTCCATTTCTCACTGACTTTAGTTCTCCTTCTCCTCTTTATCTCTCCATTAATTTCTTCCTTTCCTCCTAACTTTTCAATTCAAGCTGCGCTTTACGAATTTGTTTCCAATGTTGCTTTCTTAAAAATGTTATTGAAGACGCACTTGTTTTTAGAAGATTTGAATGTGTGTTTATGAAGTAGCACTGTTGTGATTTTTTTTTTCTTCACAGCGCAGTTAAGTATATTTTATATAGTAGCTGCGCTATATAAATTGATCTAATTATAGATATGTGTCATTGTCATGGTTGTCATATTTTAATTTAGATCCGTCTAATTCGTCTGTTTCAATTGGCGTTCATAATTACAAAAAAAATGACAGGCACTGACATTGCACAAATACGACCACGCCATATCGTTGCACCATTTATGACGTATTTAGATTGAAACTATGCCAATATGTCGTGGTAATTGCCTGTCGGTGTATGATGTTATTTAAGTAGATTTGTAATAGTCTCTACGTGTGTAAAATGAGCTGATGAAATCGTTAACACATTAATTCTTAAATAGCTGTCATGTGGAGGGAAGAGTGAACTGATTGACCATTTTAACCACTGTATTACCATCAATATAAGACTTCATGTCAATTTAAACAAACTATAAAAAAAACTTAACAGAGTTAAGAGGTTCTCATGACTGTTCAAAAGAAGTGTGATGAATTTATTGATATGCTATTTGCCAATATGCATGACACCTTCGTTCAGCTAGTTAAAGTGATGTATTCCATTTTCACAGTTCAAAATAAACGTATCGTTAGCAAAGGAACCCTATCCATTCAGAGTATCAAGGTGGGATCATGAAATTAATTATGATGTTAGTATATGACCCCCGGCTCCCCCTCACTCAGTGTTATTTAGGGTACGCACATGCGTGTTCCCAGCGACCCCCCCCCCCTTCAGCAAAAGTCCGGTGTGTAAAGTCAATACGGGTAGGCCTTTTTCTTTTGTTACGAGCCGAAGAGTTTGGGAACACGCATGGCATCCCTCCGTTCACGGAGTGAGTGGGGGGGGGGGTGGGGGCGGGATATGACCTGTGAAAAAGAATGTGTTCATTTCTAGATCACACATGGATTTACATACTGGTGGAACATTTCTTACCTCAGATGACAATAGGCCATTTTCGTAATGTATCCCAATTCATGCATATTATGTTATGCGCCTCGAGATGAATTATTTCATTCACCTCTTACAAATAGCCAATAGTCAGAAGGCGAATTGCATATATTAGTTGTTGCTAGGTGAATTGAATTTTTTAAAAATGAATTTATTGACCATATATGCATATAAAAGCAAAACATACAATAGAAAATAGAATACATAAAACATACAAAATACAAAGCAAATATATGATCAGGACCACAAAGAAGCAAATTTCTTATAAATAGGGCCCCTACAAAAAAATAAAAAAATAAGTTTAATATAATTCAGTCACCATACCCACATATGCACACATACACACGCACCCATACACACACGCACGCCCATACACACATGACTACATGGATACTGTATTATAACAAACTTTGAAATAGGTAGGACAAAAAAGTGCCTTGTCCTACCTAGCAGCACGTAATATATGGAATTTATATATTGACTATTGAAATAAAATTATCCGTATGTGGTTGAATAATAATAATAGATCCTACATCGGTGAAACTGCCCGTCCGATAAAAGAAAGAATCACTGAGCATAAGAGGGACGTCAGAACTGGCAACTCAGCCGTAGCCGTAGCCGTAGCCGTAGCCGAACATGCTTGGGATAACCAGCATCAACCAGACTGGGACGGGGTTCAGTGCCTTTCCCAGGAACGGCATTGGTATACACGGAGGGTGAAAGAAGCTATCAATATCCGTCTCAATCCTAATAATTTCAACAGAGACAACGGGATCGATATCCCCGAATTTTGGATGCGGACGATACGCCGCCATGACACTCGCCGTCCTGCCAGCCAACACCGGTCGATTCCATTCAGCAGACGGTCCGAGCCAGCGGCCCGTTGATTGGTTGAGTACCGTATGCGTCGGCCAATAGGCCCGGTGCATTAGCCGAACCAGCGGCCGAACCAGCGGCCTGGTGATTGGTCGATCACCGTGTGCGTCGACCAATAGGCATTGTGCGTTATTGTTCCAATTATCGATCGAATTATGGACCGCTCCGCCGGTCCTCCCGTAGAGTATAAAACACCCTTGCTTACAGTAGTTATTATCACCAGACGAAGTGTTGCAGATAGCGCACGAAACGTCGTGAACTTTTAGATTCCTTATTGACCACATTGCGAGACAAACGAATATCACTAGCGATATTATTTTCGATACTACATCCGCAATGAGTAATATATTTAGCATTAATAATAATAAGATATATAAGTAAGGAAACAGAATTCATGAATGACATAATTCATTTCGAGGCAGTTATGTATAAATGTTGTTACATTACGAAAATGGCCTATTATGGTGTGCTTATCATCTGAAAAAGTATGGTAGAGCTGTTGCGGATCACGTCCATACCATTTTCTCTTTATCCATGCATATTTGGGAACACCCATTTTCTATTTACATTTATATGTTTTCTGGTCAGGGGATATTGAGACCCAATTATGACACTGGACTCAATAGAAAATCTTCGCTCTCTCTCTCTCTCTCTCTCCCTCTTCCATGTTTTCAAAGAATCCTGGATCCGCCACTAAAGTGTATGACGATGTATCGTCTTTAAAGTGAAAGCATTTATGCTGATAACTGTCAATCAACGAATCATCGTTTGGGACGTAGAATGGTATTATGCATACTTGACTATTGAAAACCATTTCTCAGCTATCTGTTGTTGGTATTGCATATCTTTGGAAGTTTAAAATGTTTGTTATTTGTATATATTTGATATGACATATAAAGGCTACGGACTATACATGATGTACTTCTGTTTTATTCTTTTCATACTTGTATCATAATATTGGTATAATTGCCCTAACAGTACTAGCCCTTGTCATTTATTTTTTGCTTGTTCTACTAATTCAATAAATGATAACTAAAAAGGATACAGAATCCGGGGTCGTTTTTCGAATGTGTCATGTCGTAAACATCATAGATACATTTAAAAAAAAATCTTGACAGCAGGATACATGCTTTTAATATCCGTCGATTCAACTGCCTGATCATCAAATCTTTGACATGCTGAACATACTGAATAGGTAATTAAACGTGTAAAAATCACACAAGCGACGTGAATCTGAAAGTGCCATTTATCGGGATTGTTATTTCCGCTCGACGTCGCCGAAGAAAAATCATTAATCCATAGCACACTTTGACAGGTCTCAAGCAAGCAATTCAAAAGAAACTGTCGTCAGCAAGAGTAGAAAGGGGAAAATGTCTTGCGCGCGTATTCAGGGAACCGCCCTGGTGGATCTGAGCGAAATGCACTGCGAACATCGTATGCTAGCTACGTATACTTTGTACGCCATGCAGACACTCCGACAATTTCGTTCGTCACTGTCCTGACCTGAACTTATACATTGGGTGCCATATCATCGTGTGATGAAGTTTGATTCAGACAACTCTCTAGTTGGAGTTCTTGTTGTTTCGTCACATAAAAAACGTGAACCATCTCTCTTTCAAATGGTGATTGTCTGCCGACCAGAACCGACGAAGGTTTGACGGAGAAAGCCATCTGAAATAAAGCGGCAATAGAATTTATGTTTAATTCATCTATTCAAGCTATGTTAACCAACATGACTTGTACCGCTTGCGATCATAATTTAACACACTCGTGTAATTTCAAGAACTATTTTGAATTTGAAAAGAACCGCAAACTCTGAATATACTATACCTTTAGACTACAGGGAAATTCTTTAATCTATAAAGTTTGTGACATTATTGCTAAACCAAATACGAACACGTATATCGCATATCATTTGAGAATATGAGTAACTCACCAGCACTTGGTTTGGAGAATATGACTTACCCAACATCATCCGGTTTGGAGAATATTACTAACCCAAACGCACTTGGTTTTTTTCATCCCATACTAATCATTTTTCTTTTCAACATGGGATCTGCGTTCTTGGTTAACATATTTGTCCTCTTCATTTTACAACGGCAACAAGCTATAGACGATACCTCTAGGTTACTTTATAAGGCATCCGGTTATCTCCAACTGATATTGACTTTGACATGGGGTGGTTGGTGCATCGGCTGGAAGGTGTACCGCTTCGTTGAAAAGACATGTAAAATAATCTGTTATATCTTCACTTTTGTTACCATATCTAGTTTAATCGCTCAGATGTTTTGTTATAGCTTTATCAGCATTTGCAAACTCATACTGATAACACGCCCTCTGCGGTATCACTTGATTCTAACGCCGCTGAAAGTGAAAATCGTGCTCTCTGTCATCATACTAGTGTCAACTATTGGTTGTACTCCTCTCTTACCATGGTCTAATACTTTCTCAAGTAACATAGCTTCAGATTGCCTGTCTCCTGACTCGTTGTCGAATGTGGATAAATTGGTTTTGAGGATCACAACAGCCTTGTACATTACGCCTATTGCAATCGCGCTAATAATCACCACCACGACAAACTTTGTTCTTCTTGGAGTAACTTGCCAACAGAAACGCCGCGTTGAAGCCGTGGCTGAAGTAGCTCCAAGAAACGATGGCCCACAAGGTGAACGAAGACGTAGGGCACGAGTTAAATGTTTGCGGTGTCCTAGAAGGGAATTGCGACTATTCTTACGCTTACGGTGTCGTTTTACGCATGCTGGTTTTGCTGGATAGTGACGACGGAATCGGCATTCGGAGACATCATTCAAGTAACGGGCGGAGTGAGTGGATGGCTGCAACCTCTACTCTACATCGCCACGAGTAAAGAAGCCAAAGACATCACTAGCAGCTACTTGTCAAGATTAAGACGAACATTGTCGCTAATAGGCTACTGAAGGATCTTTACAAAATGAGAAGTATAATGTTATTTTGTATACTACACTGAGCAAAAAGAAGAGGGTTGACATCATCTATCAAAACAAACAAAAATACAAGTAAAAAAGCAAAAAAGGTTGTTCGCTCTTATATCTCCAAACTCAAAATTATCATAACACGTCAATGAAGACACTTCACATGTCGGATTAATCCTATACTCAAGAACATATTTTTCGAATTGCTATTACTTTTGTTTGTTCACAAAATTATTTTTGTTTATTTTATGAATGTGTGTGGCATCTATTTTGCTAAACCATGACCACCATTAACTCAAGAGACATTGTATTTCTAGATAAGGTGATATATATTTTCTAGTAACTACCTTGTAGCTATTGTAATCGCGTACATTGATATGAGTTCATAATGGTCTCGTGGCTATAATGTGGCATAGCCTATAATGTCGAGTCATGGGTGAGGGAGCACCTGAATGCCAGGGAGTAGAGCGTCCGAATTGGGATCTTTATATTTAATGAATATGCTTTCTTTAAATTCTCAGATTCATAGTTATCCTACAAGAAATGCAAACAAATTTCATGGGTGGACATATAATAATGATTATTCAAGATACTCTTTGAGACATTCGGGTCCACTTATTTACAATAATGTAAAATGTAAGCAATTTAATATTTCATTTAATAATACATTCTGGAGGCAAGATAATAAACATTTATTCTGTTCATATTAACTTCTTTTAATTTGTTAAATATCTTTTCTTAAATTATCCTGTTGAATACTGTTTGATGCTTTTATATGCTTTAATTTTGTTTTCATGTTTATGTTCTCATGTTCTATGTTTTTATGTATTGTTTGACAAATGTCTAATTTTTATAATAATAATGTAAAAACAAACAAATACACAAACTAGGTGACACACCCTAACAAGCCCAAAACCTGGCTTTCATTGTGTTCACCATTTTTCAATTATCCACTTATGTTTTGTATGTAGTCTGTATGTTGTTTCTCAATTAATGCTATACTTTTTTTTTTTTTTTAAATATTCCTAATCGTTTGATCGAAATGTCATAGTTTTATCATTTTTTTTATTGCTCATTGACTGTTTTTTTACAAAATGTTTTTAATTGATGTTGGAATCGGAAATAAATGATTTGAATTGAATTTACAGGTTAATTCCTAAATAGCTGTCATGTCAGGTGAAAGGAAGACTGATATTAAACGATCGACCATTTGTAAGCACTATATATATTACCATCAACATAAGACAACGTGTCAATAAAAAAAATAAAAAATAAATAAACACTAAGAGGTTCTCATGACTGTTCAAAAGGAGAGTGAAGAATTGAGTGATATGCTATTTGCCAATGTGCATGGTACCTTTGTTCAGCTGGTTGAAGTGATGTATTCTATTTTCACAGTTCAAAATAAATTCATGGTTAGTAAAGGAACCCTATCCATTTAGGTAGGTGTATTACGTTGGGATCTTGAAATTAATTATGATGTTAGTGTATGACCTGTGAAAAGGAATGTTTTATTTCTACATCACAAGAGAATCTACATACTGGTGGAACGTTTCTTTACATCAGATGACAATAGACCCTTTACGTAATGTGACCCAATTTATGCATATGCCTTTGTAAATCGCCTCGAGACGATTTATTTCAATCACCTGTTACGAAAAGCCAATACTCAGAATGCGAACTGCATACATTGGTTGTTCCTAGGTAGGACAAAAGAATACCTTGCCCTACGTGGCAACACGTAATATATGGAATTTGTATTCTGACTATTGAAACACAATTATTCGTATCAGTAGAATGAAATAATTCATTTCGAGGCACTTATGTATAAATGTTGTTACATTACGAAAATGGCCTATTATGGTGTACTTATCATATGAAAAGTAGGACAGGGCTGTTGCGGATCACGTCCATACCAATTCTTGTCTATCCATGCATATTTTGGAACACTCATTTTCTATTTAAATTATTTGTTTTCTGGTCATTAGGGGATATTGAGATCCAATCATGGCTCTGGAATAGAACATCTTCGCTGTCTCCCTCTCTCTCTCTCTCTCTCTCTCTTGTTCTTCCTGTTTTCAAAGAATCCTAGATCCGCCACTAAAGTGTTTGACGATGCATCGTCTGTGTGCCCATGCCTTGAGCCATAATGCATGGCCGTCCAGAGGATTTTTTTATGTTGGGGAGCGGGGTAAAATGCAATAAATTAATGAAAATTTATTGCATTTTCTGAGTTTTTTTTAATTTATGGAAAGTTCCCCTACCCTAGCCCCCGATGCGTACAGTCACGGTTTAGTGACAAAACAATGGCCTCGTAACTGTGAGGCCCCAGGATCAAAACCGTGTCGATGTGCTATATCAGTGCCCTTTTGTGGGGCATTAATCCTCATTACTGTCATTTATGACTTGAGGGCATAGGTCCCCTAGTTGATAAGCATAGTAGCATACACATGCTTTAGCAGTCCTGCAAAACATACATTGGCAAATTATTATTCAATAAAATCTGAGAATGTATACTATTATCTAGATCTATTATTTTTAAATTATTTTAAAAATAATTCCATAAATTGGGGTAAAACTAAAATATTCCAACTTTATGAGCGACAGTGTACGTTAGAAGTATTTACTGCAACGTGAAGGATAAAACAAAACGAAAATATATGTGATATACAGACTTAAGTCAAGGAAATGTGGAAGGTAAAAACAAATAAAATTATATAGTATTCGGATGATACTGTCATATTTGTTGATTCCTTACGTTCAGCAGATATTGTTATGAGGGAACTTATTTGTCTTAGTAATTTTCTGGTATTTTTATTAACTGTGAAAAATCGGAAATGATAAATTTAGTGCTGGATTTTAAAAGAATTGAATGGAATGGGACACATTTTTCGGCTGAGCCAGTAAAATGTGTGGAGTTATTTGTAAGTAAAACTAAAGAAAAATTTGGGAAAATTTAACCAAAATATTAGAAATGTGGAGAATGCGTAATTTAACATAATACGGTAAAATTATGACAATAAAGCTTTTAGTTGTGTCACTAATTACTCACGTGGCGACTGCTATTCCAATACCACATGATGTTGATAAAGTCATAAATAAGATGATATTTTCAATTTGATAGGGGTCTTAGAAAGAGAAAATTAAAAATAAATTACTAAAGGGGTTTTAGGTATGGTTGAATACAGGTAAAAATGGTTCTATGCGACTTTCTTGGATAAGATGATTTCTTGACAATGAGAAAGCTGTTAAAGAATTTTGATTTTTTTTTTTGTTCTTCCCCTTTTGTTCAAATTGGGTAGGTGAAATTAAATTGTATAACAGAGACATAGAGAAACTATGTCGAATGTCAAGGATACCCCATTTTTGAGATATGTAAATACACCCATGGTTAAAAATATTAGAAATGAAATATTATGGAATAATAGTAATATTATTTTTTGATAACCAGTTATTGCATTTCAAGTCATAGAAAAACTTGGGATTGTTAGAGTGAAAAATATTTTTAGTCAAAGACATTGGAATGATGTGGATCTCACGTGTCAAAAATGTAAGTTTCCAAATCTGTTGTTTTCTTTCAACTTTTCAAAGGTAAAGAAAGTCTTTCCGAAAGGGTTGATCAATCAAGTAATGTTTTTTTTATCAAACACATCACACAAATTGTATACAAGAGTGGTGATGATATTAATATTTTAAATATGAAGGCTAAACAGTTCTATTTATTGTCTGTGCAGGAAAAACAAGAAGAGTCTTTTGTATATAATGTTTGGCAGCAACGATTAGTACTGCACTTCGATTTTAATTGGAATATGGTAATTAAAGTTCAATACTATACGAGATAATGGAATTAAACAATTTAATTTCAAACATTTGCATATGTTTTTACCGTCAAAATATAACCTATATATTAAATGGAAAATAAAAAATGATTCGGTATGTGAAGATTGGAATACCATTGAAACTTCACGGCATATGATGCTAGAGTGTAAGAAGATAATTGGGTTTTGGAAAATTGTAACACGTTTGATATATCATATTTTTGGATTAGATGTTAACATAAATGAGAAGACCTTAGTAATTGGATATGATATAGGCACGTTAGATAACTACTTGGTTAACATTTTGATCCATTTTGCTGCATATGTTATTTACAAGTACTACGTTAAACATTTGAAAACAAAAAGCAAGATGAATGGTAAAACTCTTTTAGACGATATGTAATTTGAATTGATGTCACATTTAAATTCTAAAACAAAAGCAAAGGTTAAAGGGACTTGGTAACATTGTTCAGATGAGAGGAAATGGTGCTAAGTTAGTGACTTCAACGCTAGATGTACTCTAAAAGATAATCTGAAAGTTTGAGTGCAAACAAACCATCATTAATGATAAAAATGAGGACAAACTAATATGAACGATTCCTTAATTCTCTAAACTTTGTTATTACAATTTAATTTAATTTTAGGTGAATGTAAATCGTCACAAAGCAATGAATTGGCTCTATATACCGTTTTAGACATTTAAGTGTTGAAGAATTCTAAAAGCATATATCTTATTTACATGAAAAAACGGTAGGAAAAAATTCAAAATGGTTGGGAGAATGTACTGTAAGAGGGTGTTGCATAGTGATGCCTTCAAAGAAAACCATAAATATTTTTTTAGTTTGAGAATTTGTTCAGGATATTTTGCATGTTATAGAGGGTCAGTTCAGGAGAAGGAATATAAAAAGTAACATTTTATACAAAAATTACGCAGCTTTTTCACTAATATTTAACAATGTAACCGAGTCACTTTAACGGAAAACAGGTAAAATCTTTGACTGGTATGCTGAGATGATGTTTTGGTTTTATATGTATATATGTTATTGTAAACGTTGTAGAAATGTGAAATAAAGTTCCCTGAAAGGGTTAAAAAGAAGAAAAATTATAATGATGTTCACTATTATAACATTTATTTTTGTCAATGTGAAAAAATAAGAATGGATTGGGGATTCTAATATCTTCAATATCATGATTATTCTTTTATCATTGATAGATGTTTTTTGCAATATATTTGAATGACAATATGCAATGAATCTTTAAGGTTCAATAGACTTAACATTTGTAGTATTCTCTTTTACAGTGTGATTTATACATTTCTAATGCAATAATCAGATGACCGGGGCAATAATATCTGTAAAGCGCTTAGAGACGGTATTCCGTATAAGCGCTATATAAATCCAGAATGTTATATTATATTATATTATATTATAATAACGAACAGGATAAAACACCTTTGTTTCCATGCTTGACTCTAAAGCTCGTATCAACTCGCGATTGAATACAATAAACCCAGACGGCAAACAAAGTAATACATATATGTATCGGGCTATAAGTAGAGATTGTATTTGCATTTCATCTCTCCTCATTAATCCTAAATACAATTGATAGTTCAAAAGACAGCTCATTGAATATAAGAACGGGGAGATCGATCAACTTTCATTCTAAATTGCTTTTTAAGTCAATCAAAAACCACTTTGTTAGCCGTTGAGTGAGTGATTGGATGGCTTCAACCTCTGCTCTCCACTGACACGACAAAAGAAGTGAAAGACTGCACTAGCAGCTTCTTGTCAAAATTAAGTAAAAACAATTTCTAGATAGCGAAGGCTCATGAGAAGATGACTAAGTAACTATGACAACTTCCCCGACAAAAGAATATGCATGTCTTTTATGAAATCATACTCCCAACTCATACTCTATCCAAGTATGAAAAAAAATTTGTGGGTCCCGTTGCATCCCAAAGAGCTATAATGGATTTTTTTAAAGGCATGTTGTTTTTTTTCAATACACGCTATTGTATCACAAGAGCTCGCACGCACGGACATTTATCTTGAACGGACGCTCATTCCGTTTTTAATGGTTATGAATACATAAACATGATATCAAATTGTTCGGGAAAAAATGAAGTACATCATGATAGAATAAAAAAAGAAGAAAAAAAAGTCGCGATTCTATGTTGCTTACGGCAGGCTAACGAAAAAGCTCGCGCATGCGCGTGTGCGGGATTTTTGACACATATCACTGAAACGGTTCTAGGACACCTACCCCTGGACATCCACCCCCGGATAACAACCCCCAGTCAACTTCCCCCTAGGACAACCAGCCTCTAGGACGACTACCCCGGGACAACCACCCCCAGACAACTACCCCCTAGGACAACTAACCCCGGACAACTGCCCCCTAGGACAACTACCCCGGGAAATTACCCCCCTGGACATCCACCCCCGGATAACAACCCCCAGTCAACTACCCCCTAGGGCAACCAGCCTCTAGGACGACTACCCCGGGACAACTACCCCCAGAAAACGACCCCCGGACAACTACCACCTACGACAACTATCCTCTAGAACAACTATATCTCGTCAAACTATCCTAGGGGTAGTTGTCGGAGGGTTAGTTGTCCGAGGGGTAGTTGCCCGTGGGGCAGTCGTCCTAGAGGGAAGTTGTCCCAGGGGTAGTTGTCCTAGGGGGTAGTTGACTGGGGTTGGTTATCCGGGGGTGATGTCCAGGGGGTAGGTGTGCGAATACGGCCTGAAACATATGCAAAATTAAATTGAGACGACTTGGAGCATTACAAAATTTGCGCGCGTATTGACGCACGGACACCCGCGTACGTGCGCTTTATTGACCAAAAAATTGACCGGGCGGAAATTGCCCTTTAGCATCATAAATATGAATGAGAAATGACTTTCCGTTATGAAGATATGAGCATGAGTCGATTTTCGCAAAATGGCACCTGGATGACGTCAAGATAACCTGATTAACTTGAAAATGTTCCGGACACATCTTTCGACAATGACCTATGCCTGTGCAAAAATTGAAAGCAATTGGCTGTAGCGAGTAATCGTCTGCACAAAAAAGTGGAGAAATAAATTAAAAGAAAGAATGAAGAAGAAAGAACATTCTGACGAAGTCAATAGGTGATATGTCAATGACAGACAAATAATAAAGAATAATAAACAGACCACCTAAATAGTGCTCAGGAAGATGATCATAACAATCATATCAATAATGATGATGGTGATCATGATCATGCTGATGCTGATGCTGATAAAATAATAATAATGATAGTAATAAAAATAACATCATATCAGTGACTTAAATGCACGCAATTATTGTGTGCACGTTTTAGAGAGCTTGCGGACAGTGATGCCTCTCGCTCCGCGCAGTTATCGCCAACGGGAAGTTCAGGTAGTATAACCGGATTTCAATGTCTTTACTCGGCAATAAAAGTCCTCGTGTTTTCAAAATACCTTTTCCTGTGAAAACAAAGTCATGAATTACAAACGGCAATTATATGAGTGGTGCAGAGAATAATTGAATTTGTTTACACTGACTGAATTTCTTGATAAATGTTTGCTTCTCATTGTGGAAGATGGCGTCAACGACATCATCTGAATCTACCAGTAATCATCCAGTGTCGATGATTTCTCTGTTCAGCATGGGCTTATCTGTCTGTGCTAACACGCTAGTCCTTGTCATTCTACACAAACAGCAATCTATAGACGACAACACACGACTTATGTACCGAGTTTCTACCGTTCTTCATATCCTTTTGAGTATTGCATGGAGTGGTTGGGAATTTGGCGCCAATTTTTCAGATACAGAGAAGTCTTGTAGAAAATGTTCCGATATTTTTGCCTACGTGACGTTCGCCACTTTAAATGCACAACTTTCCTGTTATTGTTTCATCTGTATTTGTAAGCTCATATTTCTACTTCGTCCATTGCGTTACCACATTCTCGTAACGCCAGTGAAGGTCAAATTCATACTCTTTGTCATCATCATACAGTGGCGGATCCAGGGGGGGGGGGGCCCGGCCCCCCCCCCCCCTGAGAAAAAATCATGTAAAATCACGTGATTTTTACCTTTTTTGGGGGTTGGCCCCCCCCCCCCCTGGCGCTCAAGGGGGGGGGGGGGGGGGGTGCAAATTGAATTTTTTTTGAGGATCAAAAAAAAAAAATGTGCTCACTACCCCCCCCCCCCCCCCCCCCCCCCCCCCCCCCACTGAGAGAAATTTTGGTCGGCGCGTTTTTCAAATTTTTGGGAGCAAAAACAAAAACAAAAACAAAACAAAACAAAATTGTGCTCTGTACCCCCCCCCCCCCCCACTGAGCGACTTTTCGGCCGGCGCGATTTTCAAATTTTCGGGAGCAAAAAAAAAAAAAAAGTTGGGCCCCCTCCCCTATGAAATCCTGGATCCGCGCCTGTCATCATAATTCCGCTTCTAATAACTATTCCATTATTACCTTGGCCGCATCCTTTGCTTGAAAGTTACAGTTTCGAAGTCGCTTACTTCATTTCTCCAATTGTAATCGGCTTACTAGTCACCACCACTGTTAACATCACCATCTTACGGATAATATGCCAACAGAATCGTCGACTCGATGTGATCCCCATGATCAACGGAGCACCTAGAGTTAGACTATGGCGTTTGCCTGGAAAGGGTGTCTTGACCATACTGACCTTGACTATCTCGTTTTATGTATGCTGGTTGCCAGTGATAATTACGAAGGGCGGAGACGGTGGCTATTCAGATTTGTTAGGTGTTTCCAGTGGCTGGATTCAACCTTTACTTTATATTGCTACAAGTAAAGAAGCAAAAGAGATTGTTCGCTCTTATATCTCCAAACTCAAAATGATTATAACACGTCAGTGCAAACACTGCACATGTTGAATTAATCTCATACTCAAGAACATACCTTTCGAATTGCTATTCTTTTTCTTTGTTGACACAACTCGTATTTGTTTATTTTTATGAATGTGTGCTTCACATATTAAACCATGATCACTATTAACTCAAGAGATATTTCATTTCTAGATTATGTGATAAGTTATATATATATTCTAGTAACTACTTTGTAGCTATTGTAATCGCATTTATTGATACGAAGTCATAATGGTCCCGTGGCTGTAATATATGGCACAACCTATAATGTTGAGTCAAGAGGGAGATAGCATATAAATACCAGGGAGTAGAGCGTCCGAGTGGGGATGAAGAAAACTATTTACTTCATCTAAAAAATAACATACCCCACCCTTTCGAGTCCTTTCTTTCCATTTCTTCCTGACTTTCGTTCTCCTTCTCCTCTATATCTCTCCATTAATTTCTTCCTTTCCTCCTAACTTTTCAATTCAAGCTGAGCGCTTTACGATTTTTTTACAATGTTGCTTTCTTTAAAGTTTTATTGAAGACGCACTTGTTTTTAGAATATTTGAATGTGTGTTTATGAAGTAGCACTGTTGTGAGTTTTTCTTCATATGGTAGCTGCGCTATATAAATTGATGTAATTGTGGATATGTGTCATTGTCATGGGTGTTAAATGTAATTACGGCATGATCGGGTCTGCGGCCATAATTAGTTTTTATATCTATTTTAATAAAGATCCGTCTAATTCGTCTGTTTCCATAAGCCTTCATAATTACAACAAAAATGACAGGCACTGACATTGCACAAATATGACCACGCCATATCGTTGCACCATTTAAGACGTATTTAGATTGAAACTAGGCCAATATGTCGTGGTAATTGCCTATCGGTGTATGATGTTAATCAAGTAAATATGTAGTACTCTCTCTCATATTGTGTACCATAAAATGGGCTGATGAAATCGTGAACACGTTAAGTCTTAAATAGCTGTCAGTTGGAGGGAAGAATTAAACAATTGAGCATTTTTAACCACTGTATATATTAACATCAATATAAGACTTCATGTCAATTAAAACAAAATTATAACAAAACTAAACAGAGTTAAGAGGTTCTCATGACTGTTCAAAAGAAGTGTGAAGAATGTATTGATATGCTATTTGCCAATGTGCATGGCACCTTTGTTCAGCTAGTTGAAGTGATGCATTCCATTTTCATGTAGTTCAAAATAAACGTATCGTTAGCAAAGGAACCCTATCCATTCAGAGTATTAAGGTGGGATCATGAAATTAATTATGATGTTAGTATATGACCCCCGGCCCCTTTTCAGCAAAAGTCCGGTGTGTAAAGTCAATACGGGTGGACTTTTTCTTTTGTTACGAGCCGAAGAGTTTGGGAACACGCATGGTATCCCTTCATTCACGGAGTGAGTGGGGGGGGGGGATATGAGCTGTGAAAAAGAATGTGTTCATTTCTAGATCACACGAGAATTTACAAACTGGAGGAACATTTCTTACTTCAGATGACAATAGGCCATTTTCGAACTGTAACCCAATTTATACATATGCCTTTGTCAAGCGCCTCGAGACGAATTATTTCATTCACCTTTTACGAATAGCCAATAGTTAGAATGCGAATTGCATACATTAGTTGTTGCTAGGTAGGACAAAAAGGGCCTTGTCCTACCTAGCAGCACGTAATATTTGGAATTTATATTCTGACTATTGAAATACAATTATTCGTATCAGTTGAATGAAATAATTAATTTCGAGGCACTTATGTATAAATGTTGGGCTTATCATATGAAAAAAGTATGGTAGAGCTGTTGCGGATCACGTCCATACCAATTTTTGTCTATCCATGCGTTTTTGGGAACACTCATTTTGTATTTACATTTATTTGTTTTTCCGGTCATCAGGGGATATTGAGACCCAATCATGGCTCTGGAATAAAACATCTTCGCTCTATCTCTCGCTCTCTCTCTTGCTCTTCCATGTTATCAAAGAATCCTGGATCCGCCACTAAAATATATGACGATGCATCGTCTTTAAACTGAAAGCATTTATGCCGATCACTGTCAATCAACGAATCAACGTTTGGGACGTAGAATGATATTATGCATACTTGACTATTGAAAACCATTTCTTAGCTATCTGCTGTTGGTATTTCATATGTTTTGACGATCATAATGTTTGTTGTTTGTATACATTTAATATAATGTTAAAGGCTACGAACTATACATGATGTACTTATGTTTTATTTTTCTCATTCTTGGATCATAATATTGGTATATTTGCCGTAACAGTACTATCCCTTGTCATTTATTTGTGTTTGTTCTACTTAATTCAATAAATGATAACTCCAAAAGGATACAGAATGCGTTTCCAGGGTCTTTTTTCGAATCCGTAATGTCGAAAAACATAATATATAGATACATAAAGAAACAGGTTCTCTTGAAAGCAGGATACTTCCTTTTCATATACGGCGATTTAATATGAAAATCTATCCGACTCCATTTCAAGTGCCTGAAATCCAATCTTTGACATGCTGAACGTGCCAAATAGGTAATTAAACAGGTTACACAAGCGACGTGAATTGGAAAGTGCCATTTATCGGGTTTGTGATTTTCGTTCGACGTCCCATTAGAAAAAAATCATTAAATCCATGACACACTTTGACAGGTCTCAAGCAAGCAATTCAAAAGAAACTATCGTCAGCAAGAACAGAAAGGATGAAATTGTCTTGCGCGCGTGTTCAAGGAACCGCCCTGGTAGATCTGTGTGAAATGCACTGCGAACATCGTATGCCAGATACTTATACTTTTTACGCTATGCAGAAACTCCGACAAGTTCGTTCGTCACTGTCCTATGACCTGAACTTATACATTAGGGGCCATATCATCGTGTGATGAACTTCTCTAGTTGATATCCTCATTATTTCGTCACAGTGGATTGGAAACGTGAACCATCTCTCTTTCAAATCGTGATTGACTGCCGACCAGAACCGACGAAGGTTCGACGGAATACGCCATCTTAAATTTTAAAAAAATCCATAGAATTTGTGTTTCATTCATTTATTCAAACTATTGCGATCGTAATTAACCATACTCGTGTAATCTCAAGAACTCTTTTGATTTTGAACAGAACCGCCGCAAACTCTGAATATACTAAACTTTTAAACCAAATACGTTCACGTATATCGCATATTATTTGAGAATATGAGTGTCTCACCAGCACTTGGTTTGGAGAATATGACATACCCAATATCACTTGGTTTGGAGAATATGACGAACTCAAACGCACTTGTTCTTTTTCATCCCATACTAATCATTTTTCTTTTCAACATGGGATCAGCGTTGTTAGTTAACATATTTGTCCTCTTCATTTTACAACGGCAACAAGCTATAGACGATACCTCTAGGTTACTTTATAAGGCATCCGGTTATATCCAACTGATATTGAGTTTGGCATGGGGTGGTTGGTGTATCGGCTGGAACGTGTACCACTTCGTTGAAAAGACATGTATAATAATCTATTATATCTTCCCTTTTGTAACAACATCTAGTTTATTCGCTCAGATGTTTTGTTACAGCTTCATCAGTATTTGCAAGCTCATACTGATAACACGCCCTCTGCGATATCACTTGATTTTAACGCCGCTGAAAGTGAAAATCGTGCTCTCTGTCATCATACTAGTTTCAATTATTAGTTGTATTCCTCTCTTACCATGGTCTAATACTTTCTCAAGTATCATTGTTTCAGACTGCCTGTCGCCTGACTCGTTGTCGAATGTGGATATATCGGTTTTAAGGATCACAGGATACTTGTCCAATACACCTGTTGTAATCGCGCTAATAATCACCACCATCACAAACTTTGCTCTTCTTGGAGTAACATGTCAACAGAAACGCCGCGTTGAAGCCGTGGCTGAGGTAACTCCAAGAAACGATGGCCCACAAGGTGAACGACGTAGGGCACGAGTTAAATGTTTGCGGTGTCCTAGAAAGGGAATTGCGACTATTCTTACGCTAACCGTGTCGTTTTACACATGCTGGTTTTTCTGGATAGTGAGGACGAGAGCGGCATCCAGAGACATCATTCAAGTAACGGGAGGAGTGAGTGGATGGCTTCAACCTCTACTCTACATCGCCACGAGCAAAGAAGCCAAAGACATCACTAGCAGCTACTTGTCAAGATTAAGACGAACATTGTCGCTAATAGGCTACTGAAGGCTCTTTACAAAATGAGAAGTATAACGTTATTTTGTATACTACACTGAGCAAAAAGAAGAAAGTTGACATCATCTATCAAAATAAACACAAATACAAGTACAGAAGCAAAAAAGGTTGTTCGCTCTTATATCTCCAAACTCAAAATTATCATAACACGTCAATGAAGACACTTCACACGTCGGATTAATCCTATACTCAAGAACATATTTTTCGAATTGCTATTACTTTTCTTTGTTCACAAAATTATTTTTGTTTATTTTATGAATGTGTGTGGCATCTATTTTGCTAAACCATGACCACCATTAACTCAAGAGACATTGTATTTCTAGATAAGGTGATATATATTTTCTAGTAACTACCTTGTAGCTATTGTAATCGCGTACATTGATATGAGTTCATAATGGTCTCGTGGCTATAATGTGGCATAGCCTATACTGTCGAGTCATGGGTGAGGGAGCACCTGAATGCCAGGGAGTAGAGCGTCCGAATTGGGATTTGTATATTTAATGAACATATTTTCTTTGAATTCTCAGATCCATAGTTATCCTACAAAAAATGAAAACAAATTTCATGGGTGGAAATATAATAATGATTATTCAAGATACTCTTTGAGACATTTGGGTCCACTTATGTATAATAATGTAAAATGTAAGCAATTTAATATTTCATTTAATAATACATTCAGGAGGCAATATAAGAAACATTTATTCTGTTCATATTAAATACTTTTAATTTGTTAAATATCTTTTATTAAATTATCCTGTTGAATACTGTTTGATGCTCTTATATGCTTTAATTTTGTTTTCATGTTTATGTTCTCATGTTCTATGTTTTTATGTATTGTTTGACAAATGTCTAATTTTTATAATAATAATGTAAAACAAACAAATACACAAACTAGGTGACACACCCTAACAAGCCCAAAACCTGGCTTTCATTGTGTTCACCATTTTTCAATTATCCACTTATGTTTTGTATGTAGTCTGTATGTTGTTTCTCAATTAATGCTATACTTGTTTTTTTTTTTTAATATTCCTAATCGTTTGATCGAAATGTCATAGTTTTATAAATTTTTTTATTGCCCATTGACTGTTTTTTTACAAAATGTTTTTAATTGATGTTGGAATCGGAAATAAATGATTTGAATTGAATTTACAGGTTAATTCCTAAATAGCTGTCATGTCAGGTGAAATGAAGACTGATATTAAACGATCGACCATTTGTAAGCACTATATATATTACCATCGACATAAGACAACGTGTCAATAAAAAAAATAAAAAATAAATAAACACTAAGAGGTTCTCATGACTGTTCAAAAGGAGAGTGAAGAATTGAGTGATATGCTATTTGCCAATGTGCATGGTACCTTTGTTCAGCTGGTTGAAGTGATGTATTCTATTTTCACAGTTCAAAATAAATTCATGGAATTTGTATTCTGACTATTGAAACACAATTATTCGTATCGGTAGAATGAAATAATTCATTTCGAGGCACTTATGTATAAATGTTGTTACATTACGAAAATGGCCTATTATGGTGTACTTATCATATGAAAAGTAGGACAGGGCTGTTGCGGATCACGTCC
This sequence comes from Strongylocentrotus purpuratus, assembly GCF_000002235.5. Lineage (NCBI taxonomy): Eukaryota > Metazoa > Echinodermata > Echinoidea > Camarodonta > Strongylocentrotidae > Strongylocentrotus > Strongylocentrotus purpuratus. The sequence continues at coordinate 6,354,923 of NW_022145607.1, forward strand.
GTACCAATTCTTGTCTATCCATGCATATTTTGGAACACTCATTTTCTATTTAAATTATTTGTTTTCTGGTCATTAGGGGATATTGAGATCCAATCATGGCTCTGGAATAGAACATCTTCGCTGTCTCCCTCTCTCTCTCTCTCTCTCTCTCTCTCTTGTTCTTCCTGTTTTCAAAGAATCCTAGATCCGCCACTAAAGTGTTTGACGATGCATCGTCTGTGTGCCCATGCCTTGAGCCATAATGCATGGCCGTCCAGAGGATTTTTTTATGTTGGGGAGCGGGGTAAAATGCAATAAATTATTGAAAATTTATTGCATTTTCTGTTTTTTTTTTTATTTATGGAAAGTTCCCCTACCCTAGCCCCCGATGCGTACAGTCACGGTTCAGTGACAAAACAATGGCCTCGTAACTGTGAGGCCCCAGGATCAAAACCGTGTCGATGTGCTATATCAGTGCCCTTTTGTGGGGCATTAATCCTCATTACTGTCATTTATGACTTGAGGGCATAGGTCCCCTAGTTGATAAGCATAGTAGCATACACATGCTTTAGCAGTCCTGCAAAACATACATTGGCAAATTATTATTCAATAAAATCTGAGAATGTATACTATTATCTAGATCTATTATTTTTAAATTATTTTAAAAATAATTCCATAAATTGGGGTAAAACTAAAATATTCCAACTTTATGAGCGACAGTGTACGTTAGAAGTATTTACTGCAACGTGAAGGATAAAACAAAACGAAAATATATGTGATATACAGACTTAAGTCAAGGAAATGTGGAAGGTAAAAACAAATAAAATTATATAGTATTCGGATGATACTGTCATATTTGTTGATTCCTTACGTTCAGCAGATATTGTTATGAGGGAACTTATTTGTCTTAGTAATTTTCTGGTATTTTTTATTAACTGTGAAAAATCGGAAATGATAAATTTAGTGCTGGATTTTAAAAGAATTGAATGGAATGGGACACATTTTTCGGCTGAGCCAGTAAAATGTGTGGAGTTATTTGTAAGTAAAACTAAAGAAAAATTTGGGAAAATTTAACCAAAATATTAGAAATGTGGAGAATGCGTAATTTAACATAATACGGTAAAATTATGACAATAAAGCTTTTAGTTGTGTCACTAATTACTCATGTGGCGACTGCTATTCCAATACCACATGATGTTGATAAAGTCATAAATAAGATGATATTTTCAATTTGATAGGGGTCTTAGAAAGAAAAAATTAAAAATAAATTACTAAAGGGGTTTTAGGTATGGTTGAATACAGGTAAAAATGGTTCTATGCGACTTTCTTGGATAAGATGATTTCTTGACAATGAGAAAGCTGTTAAAGAATTTTGATTTTTTGTTGTTCTCCCCCTTTTGTTCAAATAGGGTAGGTGAAATTAAATTGTATAACAGAGACATAGAGAAACTATGTCGAATGTCAAGGATACCCCATTTTTGAGATATGTAAATACACCCATGGTTAAAAATATTAGAAATGAAATATTATGGAATAATAGTAATATTATTTTTTGATAACCAGTTATTGCATTTCAAGTCATAGAAAAACTTGGGATTGTTAGAGTGAAAAATATTTTTAGTCAAGGACATTGGAATGATGTGGATCTCACGTGTCAAAAATGTAAGTTTCCAAATCTGTTGTTTTCTTTCAACTTTTCAAAGGTAAAGAAAGTCTTTCCGAAAGGGTTGATCAATCAAGTAATGTTTTTTTTATCAAACACATCACACAAATTGTATACAAGAGTGGTGATGATATTAATATTTTAAATATGAAGGCTAAACAGTTCTATTTATTGTCTGTGCAGGAAAATCAAGAAGAGTCTTTTGTATATAATGTTTGGCAGCAACGATTAGTACTGCACTTCGATTTTAATTGGAATATGGTAATTAAAGTTCAATACTATACGAGATAATGGAATTAAACAATTTAATTTCAAACATTTGCATATGTTTTTACCGTCAAAATATAACCTATAAATTAAATGGAAAATTAAAAAATGATTCGGTATGTGAAGATTGGAATACCATTGAAACTTCACGGCATATGATGCTAGAGTGTAAGAAGATAATTGGGTTTTGGAAAATTGTAACACGTTTGATATATCATATTTTTGGATTAGATGTTAACATAAATGAGAAGACCTTAGTAATTGGATATGATATAGGCACGTTAGATAACTACTTGGTTAACATTTTGATCCATTTTGCTGCATATGTTATTTACAAGTACTACGTTAAACATTTGAAAACAAAAAGCAAGATGAATGGTAAAACTCTTTTAGACGATATGTAATTTGAATTGATGTCACATTTAAATTCTAAAACAAAAGCAAAGGTTAAAGGGACTTGGTAACATTGTTCAGATGAGAGGAAATGGTGCTAAGTTAGTGACTTCAACGCTAGATGTACTCTAAAAGATAATCTGAAAGTTTGAGTGCAAACAAACCATCATTAATGATAAAAATGAGGACAAACTAATATGAACGATTCCTTAATTCTCTAAACTTTGTTATTACAATTTAATTTAATTTTAGGTGAATGTAAATCGTCACAAAGCAATGAATTGGCTCTATATACCGTTTTAGACATTTAAGTGTTGAAGAATTCTAAAAGCATATATCTTATTTACATGAAAAAACGGTAGGAAAAAATTCAAAAATGGTTGAAAGAATGTACTGTAAGAGGGTGTTGCATAGTGATGCCTTCAAAGAAAACCATAAATATTTTTGTAGTTTGAGAATTTGTTCAGGATATTTTGCATGTTAGAGGGTCAATTTAGGAGAAGGAATATAAAAAGTAACATTTTATACAAAAATTACGCAGCTTTTTCACTAATATTTAACAATGTAACCGAGTCACTTTAACGGAAAACAGGTAAAATCTTTTACTGGTAGGCTGAGATGATATTTTGGTTTTATATGTATATATGTTATTGTAAACGTTGTAGAAATGTGAAATAAAGTTCCCTGAAAGGGTTAAAAAGAAGAAAAATTATAATGATGTTCACTATTATAACATTTATTTTTGTCAATGTGAAAAAATAAGAATGGATTGGGGATTCTAATATCTTCAATATCATGATTATTCTTTTATCATTGATAGATGTTTTTTGCAATATATTTGAATGACAATATGCAATGAATCTTTAAGGTTCAATAGACTTAACATTTGTAGTATTCTCTTTTACAGTGTGATTTGAACCTTTCTAATGCAATAATCAGATGACCGGGGCAATAATATCTGTAAAGCGCTTAGAGACGGTTTTCCGTATATTAAGCGCTATATAAATCCAGTTTATTATATTATATTATAATAACGAACTGGATAAAACACCTTTGTTTCCATGCTTGACTCTAAAGCTCGTATCAACTCGCGATTGAATACAATAAACCCAGACGGCAAACAAAGTAATACATATATGCATCGGGCTATAAGTAGAGATTGTATTTGCATTTCATCTCTCCTCATTAATCCTATAGTTCAAAAGACAGCTCATTGAATATAAGAACGGGGAGATCGATCAACTTTCATTTCAAATTGCTTTTTAAGTCAATCAAAAACCACTTTGTTAGCCGTTGAGTGAGTGATTGGATGGCTTCAACCTCTGCTCTCCACTGACACGACAAAAGAAGTGAAAGACTGCACTAGCAGCTTCTTGTCAAAATTAAGTAAAAACAATTTCTAGATAGCGAAGGCTCATGAGAAGATGACTAAGTAACTATGACAACTTCCCCGACAAAAGAATATGCATGTCTTTTATGAAATCATATTCCCAACTCATACTCTATCCAAGTATGAAAACAAAATTGTGGGTCCCGTTGCATCCCAAAGAGCTATAATGGATTTTTTTAAAGGCATGTTTTTTTTTCTTCAATACACGCTATTGTATCACAAGAGCTCGCACGCACGGACATTTATCTTGAACGGACGCTCATTCCGTTTTTAATGGTTATGAATACATAAACATGATATCAAATTGTTCGGGAAAAAATGAAGTACATCATGATAGAAAAAAAAAGAAGAAAAAAAAGTCGCGATTCTATGTTGCTTACGGCAGGCTAACGAAAAAGCTCGCGCATGCGCGTGTGCGGGATTTTTGACACATATCACTGAAACGGTTCTAGGACACCTATCCCTGGACATCCACCCCCGGATAACAACCCCCAGTCAACTTCCCCCTAGGACAACCAGCCTCTAGGACGACTACCCCGGGACAACCACCCCCAGACAACTACCCCCTAGGACAACTAACCCCGGACAACTGCCCCCTAGGACAACTACCCCCGGGCAATTACCCCCCTGGACATCCACCCCCGGATAACAACCCCAAGTCAACTACCCCCTAGGGCAACCAGCCTCTAGGATGACTACCCCGGGACAACTACCCCCAGAAAACGACCCCCGGACAACTACCACCTACGACAACTATCCTCTAGAACAACTATACCCCTCGTCAAACTATCCTAGGGGTAGTTGTCGGAGGGTTAGTTGTCCGAGGGGTAGTTGCCCGTGGGGCAGTCGTCCTAGAGGGAAGTTGTCCCAGGGGGTAGTTGTCCTAGGGGGTAGTTGACTGGGGTTGGTTATCCGGGGGTGATGTCCAGGGGGTAGGTGTGCGGATACGGCCTGAAACATATGCAAAATTAAATTGAGACGACTTGGAGCATTACAAAATTTGCGCGCGTATTGACGCACGGACACCCGCGTACGTGCGCTTTACTGACCAAAAAATTGACCGGGCGGAAATTGCCCTTTAGCATCATAAATATGAATGAGAAATGACTTTCCGTTATGAAGATATGAGCATGAGTCGATTTTCGCAAAATGGCACCTGGATGACGTCAAGATAACCTGATTAACTTGAAAATGTTCCGGACACATCTTTCGACAATGACCTATGCCTGTGCAAAAATTGAAAGCAATTGGCTGTAGCGATCTAAAGGGGCTTTCACACCGGGCCTTGCGTAGAGTTGCGTAGAGTTGCGTAGTACGCCGATCATACGCAACCCTACGCCGATCGTACGCAACACTACGCAACTGTACGCGGAGGGACGCGAATGGGTACACGAGATGAACGCAACAAATTAAACATGTTTAATTTTTTTTGCGTACCTTCGGCGTAGACTTTACTACGCAACTGTACGCCAAGCCTACGCAACTGTACGCCAAGCCTACGCAACTGTACGCCAAGTCTACGCAACTGTACGCCAAGCCTACGCAAATGTACGCCAAGGCTACGCAACAATACGCTACCCTACGCCAGTCCGACGAAGCATTAAAAACGTATAAAGATTTTTTTTGGTATATACCTGGATGTAAACTTGGCAGGTTTTGATCATTATTTAAAGGGAAATGCTATTTTTGTTTACATGTGTGCGTTCTCACATTTATTCTTTTTTAATGAAGACAAAGTGTTTCTTTGACTTTATTTTGTATTCTTGCTTGTAATTCTGTTTGTACTACTACAAGGTATTTCAGACTGACATGTTTTGTTTTGTTATGGTTTATTCAATTTGTGATATTGACATCTCAGGCTGTTGATATTATTAAACAGAGATAAGATTCATAAACTGATGCCTCATGCGAAATGTTATTATGTTTTGTGGAAATCTGTATGTATTTGTGTCGGTTTGTTTAATAATAATAATGATAATAGCTAGTTTTTATATAACGCTTTTCAGGACCGAAGGCCCTCTCAAAGCGCTTTACAGATATATATATTATTACCCCGGTCATAGGATTCAGGCTTACCCGCACACAATGTATACACATTCTCCACTCCCTGGGGAGCATTCCAGCCAGGCGTCTTTTTTACAAGCGCACGTGTGTACGTTTGCTTGTGTGTACGTTTGTGGTCCTGTTTGTATGTTTGTAATATAATTTTGTTTAATTGAAATGAGCAAAGAAATAATTATGTCTCACTCTGTTAGTGAGACTGACTGAGTGTGTATGTCTGAAGTATTTCTTTTAAATCTAATAAACGACTAACATCTATATCATTACATTGTCGCACACAAATACGCTACGGACAAAGGACAACAGATATCGTCTTCAACTTTCAGGAAACTGTTATGGAATGATATTTTACAAATGAGTGAAAAAGGGGATATAGTCAACAAATATCAGACTTCTGTCCACATTTATTCACAAATCAAAGTAAGCGCTCTCTTTTGTTGGCGTTTTGAGGTATCAAATCACATCACGTGACCTTGCAATGTACATCAAAATAAAGTTAATTTATTAACCTTTGGAAAGATACATAGTACAATAATGTAGTACATCCACAAAAATGTCTGCATTTTTCGGAAAATAAAATCTTGAACAAATTAACATTACTGCAAGATAACCTCAGCAGTTGCTAATACCTACTAAAAAAACTGAAAATTTAACGGTCAAAAACGTGTACCAAATGCCACTTTTTACTATTAAAAATTATGGCAGGTTTATAAATGTTATTTTCTTCACTCACTATTTTACGCAAATGTGGCGTTTCAGCCCTATTTCACGCATGCAAAAGAGACCCACTGCCCCTTGGATGTCACAGTTTTTCAGAATGTTATTATTATACTAAGATCAAGTTATGTTCACATGTAAACATGTACAATTCTGCACAGTTCATTAATACAACAAATTGAACTGTCTTTTTAACATATTTTTTTAATATAGGTGTAGCGGCTCTTACATTCGCCCTACTTTCACCGTACATTCATGTCTCCAGTATTTTTCCATCTATTTTCCATCACGGTACTTATTTATATTCATTATTCGGACCACGTGTGTTTTTCCTCCAATCGAGCACCGTGGTTCCGCGCATCGTTCACCCGCGTATTTTCATCACCACGAGGTTTTCTCCACTCCCGCTTACACCTCGGTCGAGTCAACAACTCCTGCTTACATCTCAGTTGAGTCAACACGTTTCTGCATGATTTCTTCTCTGGGCTTGTTTCTACTGTGCCTATCACTTCTATCGGCACATCTTCACTTTCTCTGCCGTGTTCATCGGGCTGCAGTCTTCCAGTGGAACAGTTAAATCTAGTTCCGACATATATATGGTGCTTGGTTATCCGCTGGGAGCTGCCAGTTTCTTCACCGGTAGTCTTTCACTCACATGAGCTCGACTCACCGCAGCTCATCTAAACATTCACCATCAAAGTTCGGCTCATCAATCGAGCGACTCACCGTCTCAGCACCACTACCGGCTTTGATGACTGCATTTTCTTCTTTGGCCTCCGACATCAAGCGACTCACTGCTTTCGTCATCGAGCGCCACACATCTCTTCTCTTCTCCTATCTTCAGTTTTCATCATCGGACGTGTTTTATATAGGACGTTTTCGGATTATTCAACAAGCTTCTTCTCATTAGTTTTCACGTTATAGCGAGTTTCATCATCATCATTTTATTTGAGGACTAAATCGCAAATTAGATTTGTCTTCTATTTAATTTCGGGAAGTGTGAACTGTAAGGTTGTGTGCCTTCATCCTATTCGCGTTTCACTAGCTAGCTAGTCGCGCTCCACGTGCTGATTCTTCACTTCGCTTTATCGCTCTATTCTTCCTCTTCATGATTCGCCTTCCAGTTTCTTTCTATACTCGAGATATCAACGCTGAGGATTATTATTAACGGTAAGAATACTCATTTAGTTTCTACACAACATTAATTCCTACATAGGCTTATAAAGCGCCAATGGCTATACTCGCGGCTCCTACGAGCGTCTATTGCATTTTTACATGGCATTTTCGTACACAGTAAGCAACAGTACGCAACCGTAAGCACCCCTACGCCAGGCCTACGCAAGCGTACGTAACCCTACGCCAGGCCTACGCAAGCGTACGCAACCCTACACCAATTGCCTACGCCGTAGGTACGCGGTGCCTACGCACAGGGTACGTAACTATACGCCATCGTACGCAAGTCTACGCATAACCTACGCAGGGACTACGCCGAAGCATTAATTTATTCATGAGTACGCAGCTTAACTTCGGCGTAGTCGGTACGCAACACTACGCAACTCTACGCAGATCCGGTGTGAAAGGGGCTTAAGAGTAATCGTCTGCACAAAAAAGTGGAGAAATACATTAAAAGAAAGAATGAAGAAGAAAGAACATTCTGACGAAGTCAATAGGTGATATGTCAATGGCAGACAAATAATAAAGAATAATAAACAGACCACCTAAATAGTGCTCAGGAAGATGATCATAACAATCATATCAATAATGATGATGATCATGATAATAATAATCATATTGATAATGATGATGGTGATGATAATGATGATAATAACTATCTGAATAAAGATGATGGTGATCATGATCATGCTGATGCTGATGCTGATAAAATAATAATAATGATAGTAATAAAAATAACATCATATCAGTGACTTAAATGCACGCAATTATTGTGTGCACGTTTTAGAGAGCTTGCGGACAGTGATGCCTCTCGCTCCGCGCAGTTATCGCCAACGGGAAGTTCAGGTAGTATAACCGGATTTCAATGTCTTTACTCGGCAATAAAAGTCCTCGTGTTTTCAAAATACCTTTTCCTGTGAAAACAAGTCATGAATTACAAACGGCAATTATATGAGTGGTGCAGAGAATAATTGAAATTGTTTACACTGACTGAATTTCTTGATAAATGTTTGCTTCTCATTGTGGAAGATGGCGTCAACGACATCATCTGAATCTACCAGTAATCATCCAGTGTCGATGATTTCTCTGTTCAGCATGGGCTTATCTGTCTGTGCTAACACGCTAGTCCTTGTCATTCTACACAAACAGCAATCTATAGACGACAACACACGACTTATGTACCGAGTTTCTACCGTTCTTCATATCATTTTGAGTATTGCATGGAGTGGTTGGGAATTTGGCGCCAATTTTTCAGATACAGAGAAGTCTTGTAGAAAATTTTCCGATATTTTTGCCTACGTGACGTTCGCCACTTTAAATGCACAACTTTCCTGTTATTGTTTCATCTGTATTTGTAAGCTGATATTTCTACTTCGTCCATTGCGTTACCACATTCTCCTAACGCCAGTAAAGGTCAAATTCATACTCTTTGTCATCATCATAATTCCGCTTCTAATTACTATTCCATTATTACCATGGCCGCATCCTTTGCTTGAAAGTTACAGTTTCGAAGTCGCTTACTTCATTTCTCCAATTGTAATCGGCCTACTAGTCACCACCACTGTCAACATTACCATCTTACGGATAATATGCCAACAGAATCGTCGACTCGATGTGATCCCCATGATCAACGGAGCACCTAGGGTCAGACTTTGGCGTTTGCCTGGAAAGGGTGTCTTGACCATACTGACCTTGACTATCTCGTTTTATGTATGCTGGTTGCCAGTGATAATTACGAAGGGCAGAGACGGTGGCTATTCAGATTTGTTAGGTGTTTCCAGTGGCTGGATTCAACCTTTACTTTATATTGCTACAAGTAAAGAAGCGAAGGAGGTTGTTCGCTCTTATATTTCCAAACTCAAAATGATTATAACACGTCAATGAAAACAGAACGTACCTTTCGAATTGGTTTAGTATCTCTCTTTACAAAGTTCTACTTAAAAAAATGAATGTGTGGCACCTATTCTATTAAACCATGATCACCATTATCTCAAGAACAATTGCATTTCTACATTAGGTGATATATATATTCTAGTATAACTATATTTTAGCTATTGTAATCAAAACATTAATATGAGTTCATAATGGTGTCATGGCTATAATATGTTGCATAGCCTCTAATGTTGAGTCATGGGGGAGGGAGCACCTGAATGCCAGGTAGAAGAGCGTCCTAGTGGAGATGAAGAATACTAAATAAATTTAGTAAATTTGTAATACTCTCTTATATGTGTACACAAAAATAGGCTGATGAAGTCGCTAACATGTTAGTTCTTAAATAGCTGTCATGTGGAGGGAAGAAATAAACGATTGACCATTTTAACCACTGTATATATTACCATCAATATAAGACAACATGACAATTAACAAAATAAAAAATAAACATTGGTTCTCATGACTGTTCAAAAGTGTGAAGAATTTATTGATATGCTATTTGCCAATGTGCATAACACTTTTGTTCATCTGGTTGAAGTGATGCTTTCCTTTTTCGCAGTTCAAAATAAACTTATCGTTAGCAAAGGAACCGTATCCATTTAGATAGGTGTATTAAGGTGGGATCTTGAAATTGATTATGATTTTAGTGTATGACCTGTGAAAAAGAATGTATTCGTTTCTAAATCATACGAGGATCGATATACTGATGGTACGTTTCTAAACCTCAGATGACAATAGGCCATGTTCGTGATGTAACCCAGTTTATGCAAAGGCCTTTGTCAAGCGCCTCGAGACGGATTATTTTATTCACCTGTTACGAATAGCCAATAGTCAGAAGGCGAATTGCATACATTAGTCGTTCCTAGGCAAGATCAAAAAATTCCTTGCCCTACGTAGCAACACGTTATATATGGAATTTATATTCTGACCATTGAAATAAACAAATTCGTATCAGTTGAATGAAATAATTCAATTCGAGGCACTTATGTTTAAACGTGGTTACATTATAAAAATGGCCTATTATGGCGTGCTTATCATCTGAACAAGTAGGGTAAAGCTGTTGCGGATCGCGTCCATACCCTTTTCTGTCTATCCATGCATATTTTGGAACACCCATTTTCTATTTACATTTATTTGTTTTTTCTGGTCAGGGGATATTGAGACCCAATCATGGCTCTGGAATAGAACATCTTCGCTCTCTCTCTCTGTCCCCCTCTCTCTCTCTCCCCCTCTCTCTCTCTTGCTCTTCCATGTTTTTAAGGAATCCTGGATCCGCAGCTGAAATGTATGACGATGCATTAATGCCGATCACTGTCAATCAACGAATCAACGTTTGGCACGTAGAATAATATTAGGCATACTTGACTATTGAAAACCATTTCTCTAGCTATCTATTGTTGGTATTTCAGATGTTTGGAAGTTAATAATGATTGTTGTTTGTATATATTTAATATGATATAAGGTTACGAACTGTACATGACGTAAGCTACTTATGCTTTATTTTTCTCATACTTATATTGGTAATATTGGTCAGGCGCTGATCCAGGATTTCTTAGGGGGGGGGGGGGGGGGGGCCAAAATTTGAAATTATGCGAGCCAAATATTGGTACGTTATGGTGATCAACAGTGACGTAATGCGGGGGGGGGGGAGTTTCCCCCTCCCAGGCTTTGACGTTTCATTATATTATTAGAGAAAGAAGACGATTCGTTGTACCGTTCTCGAAAATAATTCTCGTGTGAATTTAGTTTTCCCCCCCGCGCGAAGCGCGGAAATTTTACGATTTATTAAATTATTAGAGAAAGAAGACGATTCGTTGTAGAGTTCTCGACTATTAATCCTTGTCTAAATTCAGTCCCCCCCCCCCCCCTCCTGCGCGAAGCGCGGAAGCTTTGACGTTTTATTAAACTATTAAAGAAAGAAGACGATTCGTTGTAACGTTCTCGACCCTTTATCTTCGTCTGATTTCAGCAGTTCCCCCCCCCCCTCCCGCGCGAAGCGCGAAAGCTTTTACGTTTCATTAAATCATAAGAGAAAGAAAACGATTCGTTGTACAGTTCTCGACTCTTAATCCTTGTCTAAATTCAGTCCCCCCTCCCCCTCCTGCGCGAAGCGCGGAATCTTTTACGTTTCATTAAATCATTAGAGAAAGAAAACGATTCGTTGTACTGTTCTCGACTCTTAATCCTTGTCTAAATTCAGCCCCCCCCTCCCCCTCCTGCGCGAAGCGCGGAAACTTTGACGTTTTATTAAACAATTAAAGAAAGAAGACGATTCGTTGTACCGTTCTCGACTCTTAATCCTCGTATGAATTCGGTTCCCCCCCCCCCTCCCGCGCGACGCGCGGAAGCTTTTACGTTTCATTAAATCATTAGATAAAGAAGACGATTCGTTGTACTGTTCTCGACTCTTAATCCTTGTCTAAATTCAGTCCCCCCCCCCTCCCCCTCCTGCGCGAAGCGTGTAAGTTTTGACGTTTTATTAAACTATTAAAGAAAGAAGACAATTCGTTTAACCGTTCTCGACTCTTTATCCTCGTCTGATTTCAGTTCCCCCCCCCCTTTTCCGCGCGAAGCGCAGAAGCTTTTACGTTTCATTAAATCATTAAAGATTCGTATTACCGTTCTCGCTCCTGAATGCTCGTCTGAATTCAGTCCCCCCCCCCCACCTCCCCTCCTGCGCGAGGCTTTGACGTAGTATTATTAGAGAAAGAAAACGAAGCGTTGTACCGTTCTCTATACCCTTAATCCTTGTCTGAATATCAAATATGTTCTTTGTCTGCTCCTTTTTCTTCCTAAGTCCTCTTCCGATTGGGTGACCGCCCCCCCCCCCCCCCCTGGCTACGCGCCTGCGGTCAGATAAACACATCTTGATACCTTGTCCGACCCCGCAAGCTCAGGGGTTTAAGGCGATAAATTACGGTCAGATAAGCATTCAGGGGCCCGCCTTAGGGCCCCTGGTGGGGTCGAGGCGGCGGAGCCGGCCCCGGAAGCTCAGGGGTTTTAGGCGTTTAATTAAGGTCAGATGAGCATATTTTTGTGTATAGCTTATTATTTTGTGACACTGGCAAGTCACTATTTGGCGTGGGGTCCAGGGGGCGGAGCCCCAAAAAATCAGGGGTTTTAGGTATTAAATTACCGTCAGATGATCATTTAAGGGTCCGCCGTAGGGCCCTAAATGGAATCCAGGGGGCAAAGCCCCCGGAAGCTTAGGGGTTTTAGGCATTTAATCACGGTCAGATGAGCATATTTTGATGCCTCATTATTTTGTTAACACTGGCAGTTAACTATTCTTACTTTCTTGCTCTCATTCTATTTCATTTCTCTTTAAAATACTTTTTCAAGAAAAAGGGGGGGGGGGGGGGCTCGAGGCTCTCGATCCCTGCCGTACCTCGGGCCCTGACATGTAGGAATCTCAAGAATCATATTTTTTGCCTGGTTGTAAATTTAAGAATTTGTCATTTTCCAACAAACACATACAAACGTATAATTTACTAAAAAGTGAGGAAAAATTTCGGAAATTATGTCATTTCAGCAGTATTTGTAATCCACCGTTGTGGAATTAGAAATAAACCACGTTTGAATATGATTTCCCCCAAGCCCCCCCCCCCCCACCCCTATCAGTACGCCAGTATCTCCTCTTTTCTCTTTTTTTTCCCCTTTCCTTCCTTCTCTCTTATTTTTTTTTGATTGGGGGGGGGGGGGTGGGGGGGGGGGGGGGTTAACAGCCTGGGAGGCAAGGCCCTTTCGGCCCCCGATCTCCTTCTTCCCCCTTTTCTTTTCTTCTTCCTCTTCTTTCTTTCCCTTTTTCTCCTTTTTCCCTTTCTCCCTTCTTTTCCTTTCTTCTCTCTTTTTTTTTTGCGGGGGGGGGGGGGCCAAGGCCCGCTCGCCCCCCCCCCTGGATCCGCGCCTGATATTGGTAGCCCTTGTCATTTATTTGTGCTTGTTCTACTCATTCAATAAATGGTAACCAAATATGATACAGAATGCGTTTCCGGGTCCTTTTTTCGAATCTGTCATGTTGAAAAACATCATAGATACATAAAAAAAAAAAAAAGCTCTCTGGAAAGCAGGTTACATGCTTTTCATATACGTCGATTTAATATGAAAATCTATCCGACTCTATTTCAAGTGCCTGAAATCCAATCTTTGACATGCTGAACATGCCGAATGGGTAATTAAACGTGTAGAGGTTACACAAGCGACGTGAATTTGAGAGCGCCATTTATCTGGTTTTTGATTAGCGCTCGACGTCCCCGCAAAAAGATCATTAAATCCATAGCATACTTTGACAGGTCTCAAGCAAGCAATTAAAAAGAAACTGTCGTAAGCAAGAACAGAAAGGAGGAAATTGTCTTGCGCGCGTGAGCAGAGAACCGCCTTGATGGATCTGTGCGAAATGCACTGCGAAAACGTATGCCAGATACTTTGTACGCCGTGCAGACACTCCGACAATTTTGTTCGTCACTGTCTTATGATGGGGGCCATATCATCGTGTGATAAAGTTTGATTCAGACAACTCTCTAGTTGAAATTCTCACTGTTTCGTCACAGTAGATTGGAAACGTGAACTATCTGTCTTTCAAATCGCGTATTGGCTGCCGACCAGAACCGACGAAGGTTTGACGGAGAAAGCCATCTTAAATAAAGCGGCAATAGAATTTATGTTTCATTCAACTATTCAAACTATGTTAACCAACACGACTTGTACCGCTTGCGATCATAATTTAACACACTCGTGTAATTTCAAGAACTATTTTGATTTTGAACAGAACCGCAAACTCTGAATATACTAAACTTTTAGTCTACAGGGAAATTCTTTAATCTATAAAGTTTGTGACATTATTGCTAAACCAAAAACGTACACGTATGTCGCATATTATTTGAGAATATGAGTCACCTACCAGCACTTGGTTTGGAGAAAATGACATACCCAACATCATCCGGTTTGGAGAATATGACTAGCTCAAACGCACTTGGTTTTTTTCATCCCATACTAATCATTTTTCTTTTCAACATAGGATCAGCGTTGTTGGTTAACATATTTTTCCTCTTCATTTTACAACGGCAACAAGCTATAGACGATACCTCTAGGTTACTTTATAAGGCATCCGGTTATCTCCAACTGATATTGAGTTTGACATGGGGTGGTTGGTGCATCAGCTTGAATGTGTACCGCTACGTTGAAAAGACATGTATAATAATCCAATATATCTTCCCTTTTGTTACCACATCTAGTTTATTCGCTCAGATGTTTTGTTATAGCTTCATCAGTATTTGCAAGCTCATACTGATAACACGCCCTCTGCGGTATCACTTGATTTTAACGCCGCTGAAAGTGAAAATCGTGCTCTCTGTCATCATACTAGTGTCAGTTATTTGTTGTATTACTCTCATACCATGGTCTAATACTTTCTCAGGTATCATAGCTTCAGCGTGCCCGTCGCCTGACTCGTTGTCGAATGTGGATACCAAATTGGTTGGGAGGATCACAATATTATTGTCCATTACACCGATTATAATTGCGCTAATAATCACCACCACGACAAACTTTGCTCTTCTTGGAGTAACTTGCCAACAGAAACGCCGCGTTGAAGCCGTGGCTGCAGTGGCTCCAAGAAATGATGGCCCTCAAGGTGAACGACGTAGGGCACGAGTTAAATGTTTGCGGTGTCCTAGAAAGGGTATTGCGACCATTCTTACGCTAACCGTGTCGTTTTACGCCTGCTGGTTTTTATGGGTAGTGAGGACGAGTGCGGCATCCTGGCAAGAAATCATCAAAGTAACGGGCGGAATGAGTGGATGGATTCAACCTCTACTCTACATCGCCACGAGTAAAGAAGCCAAAGACATCACTAGCAGCTACTTGTCAAGATTAAGACGAACATTGTCGCAAATAGGCTACTGAAGGCTTTTTACAAAATGAGAAGTATAATGTTATTTTGTATACTACACTCAGCAAAAAAAAAGAAAAAAAGTTGACATCACATATCAAAATAAACAAAATATTAATCCTCTTAAAGATACACTATGCAATTGGAATGATACCATTCACGCATGAGTGAGCATAGCCATTTAACATTAAATGCATCTCTGAAACAAAATTATAACAATTGAACATAAATGTTGATGAGCATTCCCAATTTCAAGAGTCAAATAAAAACAATGAAAACTCATACTAGCTGGAAACACAAAAGAAGAGGCATATGGAACGTGTTTAAAAAAGAAAAACACGAGGTCCTGAGACTACAGTTGAGATCAAGAGCTCGATTCTTCTCATTGCTGCTCACTCGTCGATTCCAACGTTGAACAAGAATATCTTACAGATGCACATGTTTATACATTTGAATGGCTACTTGCTCTATTCATGCAATTTTCTTAATAAGATCCGCTAACAGTGAAATGAATGTACCTATCCATCAAATAAAATTTCAAAACTTCATCTTAAATGATTTTGGTAGGGTATCAATTTCTTTCAATATGATATATACTTTATAATATTCTAGTGACGACTTTATACATCAATATTTTAGACATTAAAGAGCGTTCATTTTCGTTTGTTGCTGATTGACATACTCCTAATACATGAATAACCTAAATCCATAACTGTAAATCAATGCCTTAAAATGTATTCTAAGTGATAGCCCCCCCCCCCCCGCAAAAAAAAAAATATATATATATATAAAATCCAGGTACATTGTATTAACCGAGCAAACGCCCTACATACTTGTTAGAAATGTAATCACCAGCCGGATATTAATGGATCACATTTTCGTATTTTACAACTTTAGAACACGTTTTGAAAGGAGCATTCATACTTCGTTACAGTGCTCATCTAGTTTACTCCTACAGCACCCGAAAACCTTGTAAACAAGCTGAGAATTTTAGGATTTTCTACCACAAAACAAAGAAGGAAATAATTTCTTGCACTAACCCTTATAAAGAGTTTCGAATGATCCTTATCAATCGCAAATATATGTTATGTACATAGTTGTAATTGATAAAGAGAGCGAGAGAGAGAAAGAGAGAAAGAAAGAGGTGAAAATGACATGGGTACGTATTTACTACCTGTGCCAGGCAATCTGACGATTGTAACAATAATAGGGAAATGGTAATGATGTGCAAAAAAGGGCCCAAGACTCTTTTAAGTACTTGGCGACCTAAATCTTTAAAAAAATTAGATTACAAAATTGCAACTCATGCTTTGTCCCAACGATTAAAAGGAGTCATTAATTATATTATTTCGTTTGATCAATCTAGTTTTTTGAAGGGTAGGATGGTAACTGAAAATGTAGATTTGTCCAGGATTCTATTGATTAGTGTGAGTTTGAGCGTGTACCAGGTATTCTTATGTTCGTTGATTTTAAGCAAGCATTTGATAACGTGAATCATGCATATTTGTTTAAAAAACTAGAAAAATTTGGATTAAAAAATACTTTCATTTCATAGATTCGAACATCTTATAAAATGCAAGTAGAAACGTTGTCAATCATGATCGGATTTCAAAACAATTTTTCATGTAGAATGGGGTGCCCGGTGAGGCAAGGGTGTCACCTCTCTGCTCTGTCATTTGATTTGATTTGATTTTGATTTGATTTTCTTCTGCATTCATGTAAACATAAAGTTTTTCGATAACAATAATAATATGAAGTACAATAAGTATTTTTCTGACAATGAATCATAAATAAGCAAATACATATATATAAATTGTTATTTTCAAAAACGAAATGATAAACTGTCATAAATACTAAATTTCCTCAAACATGATAAAACATTATAAAATTATCTGCGACAGAAGGACTGTCATTGTAAGCAGATTGTAATAACGGTAGAAGTATTTACTGCAACTTGGAGGATAAAACAAAACGGAAATATATGTTGTATACAAATTTTAATCCAAGGTAATGTGGAAGGCAAACAAAATATATATATATATAGTATGCGGATGATACTGTCCTATTTGTTTATACGGTCAGCAGATATTGTTACGAGGGAACTCATCTGTTTTAGTAATTATCTGGTATTTTTATTAATTGTGAAAATCGAAAATGATATATTTAGTGCAGAATTTAAAAAGAATTGAATGGAATGGGATACATTTTTCGGCTGAGCCAGTAAAATGTTTGGAGTTATATGGAGGTAAACATAAACAGAAAATTGAGGCTATGAATTTGGATAGGAAAATTAGAAAAACATTAGAAATGTGGACAATGCGTAATTCAACATATTACGGTAGAACTTTGACATTCAACTTTTTAGTTGTGTCACAAATTACCTATGTGGCGACTGCTATTCTAATACCACATTCAGTTGAAAAAATAAAAAATGAGATGATGTTTTCAATTTTATAGGGGGTCTAAGAAAGAGAAAAATAGAAGGAGAAAAAATACTAAAGGGGTATCAGGTATGGTTGATTACAGGTAAAAGTCGGTTCTCTGCGAATTTCTTGGATAAGGACATTTTTTTTGACAATGAAAAAGCTATTTGGAAATTTTGATTTTCCTATTGGTTAAATAGGGTAGGTGAAATTCCATCAGTGTTTTAGTTTAATTATAACAACAGAGACATGGAGAAACTATGTCGAATATCGAAGATACCCCATTAGTAATTTGATTTACTTTGTACTTGGTCAGAATTGAGATATGTAAATACACTTATCTTGTGTATATAATGCTTGAAAAATTCTGCACTCCGATTTGAATTGGGATCCGGTATTAATGTCTAAGTTCAATGCTATACGAGATAATGGAATCAAACAATTTAATTTTAAACTTTTGCATATGTTTTTACCGTCAAAATGTAGCCTATATAAATGGAAAATTTAATATGATTAGGTACGTGAAGATTTGAATACCATTGAAACTTCACGGCATATGATGCTAGAGTGTAACAAGATAATTGTGTTTTGGAAAATTGTAACACATTTGATATTATTTTTTTTGGATTAGATATGAACATAAATGAAAAGGCTTTAGTAATTGGAGATGATATAGGCAAGTTAGATAATTATTTGGTTAATATTTTGATTAATTTTACTGCATGTGTTATTTATAAGAACTACATTAAATATTTGAAAACAAAAAGCAAAAGGGATGGTAGAACTGTTTAAATTATCTGTAATTTGAATTGATGCCACATTTAAATTCTAGAAGAAAATAAAAGGTTAATGAAAAATAGGTAAAATCTTTGACTAATATGCTAAAATAATGATTGCATTTCATTAGTTATATGTTATTGCGAACGTTGTAGATATGTGAAATAAAATTTCCTAAAAGGGTTAAAAAGAAGAAAATGTGATAATGATGTGCACTATTATAATATTTATTCTTGTCACTGTGAACAAATGAGAATGGATTGGGGATTCTAATATCTCCAATATCATGATTATTCTTTTATCTCCGATAGACATCATTGCAAAATATTTGAATCACAGTATATAATGAATTTGTAAGGTTCAAAAGCCTAACATTTGTTGTATTTTATTTGTTGTATTTTAACTCGTGATTGAATACAATAAACCCAGCCGGCAAACAAAGTAATTCATATATGCATCGGGCTATAAGTAGAGATTGTATTTGCATTTCATCTCTCCTCATTAATCCTAAATACAATTGATAGTTCAAAAGACAGCTCATTGAATATAAGAACGGGGAGATCGATCAACGTTCATTCTTAATTGCTTTTTAAGTCAATCAAAAACCACTTTGTTAGCCGCTGAGTGGATGGGTGGATGGCTTCAACCTCTGGTCTCCACTGACACGACAAAAGAAGCGAAAGACTTCACTAGCAGCTTCTTGTCAAAATTAAGAAGAACAATTTCTCGATAGCGAAGGCTCATAAGAAAATGACTAAGTTACTATGACAACTTACCCGACAAAAGAATATGCACGTCTTCTATGAAATCATATCCCTTTCGCATACTCTATACAAATATGAAAAACAATTGTGGGTCCCGTTGCATCACAAAGAGCTATAAACGACCTTTTTACAGGCATGTTTTTTTCCAATTCACGCTATTGTATCACAAAAGCTCGCACGCACGGACAATTATCTTGAACGGACGCTCATTCCGTTTTTAATGGTTATAAAGACATAAACACAGTATTAAATTGCTCAGAAAAAATGGGGTATATCATGATAGAAAAAAAAAATACAAAAATCGCGATTCTATGTTGCGTACGCCAGGCTAATGTAGAGGTCAAGAACAAAAAGCGGAGTGGGGAACGGGTCTCAGTATCTGTATGAGCAAAGCACAAAGAGGTCTTGACAGTAGTAATCACATTACATATAACTTAATGCTGATTATCATGGAGATTATGCATTTTCCAAAACTTGTCATTTTATCAAACATAAATCGAGTAAATTTGCCCTTAAAAACCAATTGCCACAGTAAAATATAGCTGAAACTCTCAACATTAACACAGGTAAATACCTGACCAAAATACTTAAACAAATAAGTAACATTCAATATAAAACTCCTATAACTAAAGCAACACAATCACAAATTTGAATAAACCAACACACCAAGCTAGGTTGAACAATCTTATCATGTGACCTCTATATCACTACTGAATAAATGATTTAAGCCATCTTATCCTTAATTATTGTTCAATAAACTACGATACCTTTAACTTGTACTTTTTAATATTAAGACATGCAATGCAAATATCCTAATAATATGAACTTAAATAGGGCTATCCTGGTTCCCCATTTTCAAAATAAGCACCTATTATATAAGAATAATGAAAATAACAATATCATACAATGGAATAAAGACAAATATCTCTGCTTTTATAGTTTTAAATATCAGAATATCCCAAGACCAGAAACATTGATATATCCTGGAAACTATATCTGCACCGACCGGTGTGTGGCTCAGTCAGTAGAGCGTCGGCCTCACAACCGGGAGGTCGTGGGTCCGAACCCCGGCCGCGTCATACCAAAAGACGTTAAAAAGACGGGAGTTGCTGCTACCTTGTTTGGCGTTCAACAATAAGGGATAGAGCAACGTCGATTTGGCGCTGCTCAGTGGCAGCCCTAAATTCGCCAAAAAATGTACTGGAAAAAAGGGGCGTGCCCACCAACGGAGCAAAATGTCTAATTTAAAAATTTCGTGACCAAAAAAAGTGTCCTGTTACCCCCCCCCCCCCAACCCACACGATACATCAAAATAATCACTGAAATCGTTCTGACACAATACACATATGTACATATCAGATATTTAGCATAACAATATTAATATTAAATAAACAAAATTAGTTGAACTCACCTGTACGAGCAAAGCCCAGAGAGGTGCCCGTTCCAAAATTAGGAGGCCCTCTATAGTACTCTACGAATGAATCCAAGGAACTCTACACGAAAAAGCGCGCGCATGCGCGTGTGCGGGATTCTTGACAAATGATTAAAATGGCCTGAAACGGTTCTAGGACACCTATCCACTGGACATCCACCCCCGGATAACAACCCCAAGTCAACTACCCCGTAGGGTAACTACCCCCTAAGGCAACCACCCTCTAGGACAATTCCCCCCGGACAACTACCCCCTACGACAACTATCCTCTAGAACAACTACCCCTCGTAAAACTATCCTAGAGGGTAGTTGTCCGAGGGTTAGTTGTCCGAGGGGTAGTTGCCCGGGGGGGGGGGGGGATCGTCCTAGAAAACGATAACTTGATGAACTTGACATTTTTGCGGACACATCTTTTGACAATGACCTATGACTGTGCCAAAATTGAAAGCAATTGGCTGTTCCGATCTAAGAGTAATCGTCTGCATAAAAAAGTGGAGAAATAAATTAAAGGAAAGAATAAAGAAGAAAAAACATTCTGACGAAATCAATATGTGATATGTCGATGACAGACCACCTAAATAGGAAGATGATCATAATAATCATATCAATAATGATGATGATAATGATAATAATAATCATATTGATAATGATGATGGTGATGATGACGATGATAACTATTTTTAATAAAGATGATGATGATCATGCTGATGCTGATGCTGATGATGATGATAAAATAATAATAATGATAGTAATAACATAACATCATATCAGTGACTTAAATGCACGCAATTATTGTGTGCACGTTTTAGAGAGCTTGCGGACAGTGATACCTCTCGCTCCGCGCAGTTATCACCAACGGGAAGTTCAGGTAGTATAACCGTGAGCGACCGTTTTGCAACTACATCGTCAAAAACCGAACAGCTTCGAGCAATTGTTATCATCGGATTTCAATGTCTTTACTCGGCAATAAAAGTCCTCGTATTTTCGAAATATCTTTTCCTGTGAAAACAAAGTCATGAATTACAAACGGCAATAATATGAGTGGTGCAGAGAATAAATTCGTTTACACTTACTGAATTTCTTGCTGAACGTTTGCTTCTTGTTATGAAAGATGGCGACAGCGACATCAACTGAATCTACCAGTAATCATCCAGTCATTCCAGTGTCTATCCTTTCTCTATTCAGCATAGGGTTATCTGTCTTTGCTAACACGCTAGTCCTTGTCATTCTACACAAACAGCAATCTATAGACGACAACACACGACTTATGTACCGAGTTTCTACCGTTCTCCATATCATTTTTAGTACTGCATGGAGTGGTTGGGTTTTTGGCCTATATATTTCAGATGCAGAAAATTCTTGTAGAACAGTTTCCGATATTTTTGCCTACGTGTCGTTCGCCACAAACTTTGCACAACTTTCCTGTTATTGTTTCATCTGTATTTGTAAGCTCATATTTCTAATTCGTCCATTGCGTTACCACATTCTCGTAACGCCAGTGAAAGTCAAATTCATACTCTTTGTCATCCTCCTAATTCCGCTTCTGATTAATATACCATTATTACCATGGCCGCATCCTTTGCTTGACTATCATACCTCATTTTGCTCTGATAATGATAACAGTTTCGAATGGCCAGGCATCTTATTTATCCCATGGCCATCGGTCTACTAGTCAGCACTACTGTTAACATCATCATCTTACGGCTAATATGCCAACAGAATCGTCGACTCGATGTGATCCCCATGATCAATGGAGCACCTAGAGTTAGGCCACGGCGTTTTCCTGGAAAGGGTGTCTTGACCATACTGATCTTGACTATCTCGTTTTATGTATGCTGGTTGCCATGGATATGTACGAAGGGTGAAGACGCTGGATATTCTGATTTGTTAATTGGTTCCAGTGGCTGGATTCAACCTTTACTCTATATTGCTACAAGCAAAGAAGCAAAAGAAATTGTTCGCTCATATATCTCCAAACTCAAAATGATTATAACACGTTGGTGAAAACACTTCGCATTTTAGATTAAAGATAAACTTGAGTTAAGGTAATGCGATTGCATTGTGAAAGAAAAGGTGTGGAATGGATCAGAAAAGTTGATCATATAGCATGTAAGTAATGGTGTGTAATGCAAGGTTCTGGAGTCATCAAAATCATCATAAATTTGGCAGAGTCTTGGTAAAGTAACAATCCCTTACACAGAAAGATGTATATGGGACAACACACATGGTGTCGGGGCTAGTACTACCCTGATTTCCTTATCTTTCTATGCTCATTACTCAGCCAGTATACATTTTCTTCCAAAATTGTTTGGCACATGACATTTATTTGTTATCTTGAACATTCAGTGTAAGTTTCGTTAGATTCTGTGAGAATTCATTTTCTTTTTTTACCAGAACTAAGGTTTATCTTTAATCCCATGCTCAAGAACATACTTTTCGAATTGCTATTATTTTTTCTTTGTTCACAAATTTCTACTTGCTTATTTTATGAATGGATGTGGCACCTATAAACCATTATCACTATCAACTCTAGAGACATTGCATGTTTACGATATGTGATATATATTTTCTAGTAACTACCTTGTAGCTATTGTAATCGTGTACATTGATATGAGTTCATAATGGTCTCGTGGATGTAATATGTGCATATCGTATTATAGGGACTTTTAGATTGAGTGGACGAGAACGGCGTGAACGTTCACGAAGCATGCGTGTATATGGCAAGCCGTTTTAACATTTATTCCTATTTCTTGATATCAAGAATTCAATCCTTAAAATCAAGAATTATCAATGTTTTACAAAAAGAAAATCATTTCTTGATATCAAGAATTACCATTGCTTTACAACAGAAAATCATTTCTTGATATCAAGAATCAAATTCTTGATATCAGGAAATAGGAACAAATGTTAAAACGGCTTGCCATGGACAAGCATGATCAGTGGACGTTCATGCCGTTCTCGTCCACTCAATCTAAAAGTCTCCAATGTCGAGTCATGGGGAGGGATCACCTGACTGCCAGGGAGGAGAGCATTCTAGCGGAGATGAAGAAAACATTTAATTTCACCTTTCTCTCCATTTCTTACTAACTTTTGTTACTCTTCTCTCTTATACCTCTTCTCTATTTTCTTCAATTACTACTTTTCACTTTTCAATTCAAGCTCAGATTTTTCGTTTTTGTGTGTGTGTCAATGTTGCTGTCTTCAAAGTTAAGTTGAAGAACCAATTGTTTTCAGAAGATTTTAGTTGTGTGTTTATGAAGTAGCACTCTTGGGACTTTGTTTTCATTACAGCGCTGTCAAGTATATTCATATAGTAGCTGCGCTATATAAATTGATGTAACCAATGGAAACATTTCGTTGTCATGGTTGTTACTTACGACATGATCGGGTCCGCGGCCATAACTCGTTACATCTATTTCGATATAGATCCATCTAATTCGTCTGTCTCCATACAAAATATTTGAACAAAGACAGGCACTGACATTGCACAAATATGACCACGCTATATCATTGTACCATTTATGACGTATTTAGATTAAAAACTAGGCTATTACGTTTTGGTAATTTCCTGTCGGTGTTTGCTGTATGATAAGTAAATTTGTTATACTCTTAATGTGTAGAAAAAAATGGGCTGATGAAGTTGTTTAACACATTAATTCTTAATAATAATAATAATAATAAAGATAGATTTATTGAGCGCATAATAAACCGAAGTTTCTCTATGCGCTTTACAAAGTAATTAGCTGTCATGTGGAGGGAAGCATCAAATGGGTGAACATTAATGAGCTTCGGAGGCCCTTTTCTCCATCGCAGCTTTGTAATGATTTTTGATATTTTATGTTTGCTTTCTATATTAGCCACATTTTGGCATGAGTGACTTTGTCTGTACTTTTATGTAAATTGTACGATTTTTTGTTGGTTTCTTTTGTTGGTTATTTAAAGATGCCTGCATTATAATATGATCGTATAAGGTCAACTTATGGGTGTTAAGGAGCTGGTGGTTATATTTTGTTTATATGTTTTCCTCCACAAGTTTTAAGTACAGGCGAGTAAATAAGCGAAACAAAGAGAAAAAATCAATATATTAAAGACAGCATGTAAATAACCCCCCCCCCCCAGCAAAATAAACATTGTTACGAGGTTCTCATGACTGTTCAAACGAATTGTGATAATTGTATACATATTTTGATTGCCAATGTGCATGACACATTTTGCTCAGCAGCTAGTAAAAGTGACGCATTCCATTTTCATAATTTAAAAGGAACCGTATATCCATTCGTAGTATTTAGACGGGATCATGAAATTAATTATGACGTTGGTGTATGACCTGCTAAAAAAGATTGAACTAATTTCTAGATCACACGAGAGTTTGCATACTGGTGGAATATTTCTTTACGTCAGATGACAATATGCCATTGTCGTAATGTAACCAAATGTATGCATATGCTTTTGTGAAACGCCTTTAGACGAATCATTCTTCTCTCTCTCTCTCTCTCTCTCTCTCTCTCTTCAATGTTAAAAAAAGGATCCTGGATCCGCCACGAAAAGTTGTGATGATGCATCGACTTTAAACTGAAGGAATTTATGCCGATCATTGTCAATCATCGTATGGTAAAGCATACTTGACTATTAAAAAACATTTCTTTAGCCATCTGCTATGTTTGGAAGTTCACAGTGTTTGTTGTTGGTATATATTGTGATAAAAGTTATGATCAATACATGATGTACTTATGTTTTATTTTTCTCATACTTGTACCATAGTATTCGTACATTTGTCGTAACAGAACTACTACTACTAATAATATTATTTAGCTTTTATATAGCGCTTTATACAAATGTCTCTAAGTGCTTTACAAATATACTAGTTCTTGTTATTTCTTCGTGTTTATCCAGCTTGTTTAATAAATGATAACAACAAATTATACGGAATGTGTTTTCCATGGTCTTTTTTCGTATCGACTGAGACGATTAAAATCTGTCATGTCGAGAAAAAAATAATGGATACACAAGGATACAGACCCTCTTGAAAGCAGGATACGTCGATTTAATATGAAAATCTATCACGACACCATTTCAAGTACCTAAAATCCAATCTTTGACATGTTGATCATGCCGAATAGATAATTAAACGTGTTAAGATCGTTCAAAAGACAACTCATTGTATTATGAACGGGGAGATCGATCAACCGTCATTCTTAATTGCTCTTAAAGTCAATCGAAAAACACTTTATCCACTTCACATTTTGACTTTTTTCCGGCACTGGTATCTAACATAAAGGTGATTATATCTCGGAGAGACTTGAGAGTTGTGAGCATGCAATAGACAACCGCCGAAAGCAATTATTAATGCTGGATAAATGCAAATACTGGCGTCATTGTAAATTATTTTCTTACCAATTCATGCAATTTATATTAATATCTCCAACTCTTGTTTGAGCAAGAAAAGTATTTTCAGAAGTTTCTCACTGCAACATTAGACGAACTGCATCCCTGGAACATCAATATTAAGAACAATTCCTCGACAGTGAAGGCTCATAAGAAGATGACTACCAGTGACAACAGATTATAAACGTCTTCTCTGTATATATTCGGACTTGATTTTTTGCATTCTCCATGAATATAGGCTAGTAGAGATGTTGTGGCCTAGTGGATAAGTTGCCAGATTGTAGATCACTAACGTCCTTTGGCAAGACGTTAATCTACATTTGCCAATCTACATCCAGGTGCTAAATGGGTACCCAGTAGGATGCTCAGCATAGAGCGGTAAAGTGTGACGTCATCAAAATTCTATTTGTAGAATTTCTTAATTTTTTCTTCATTTCCCGAAAAAGCCTCAAAAATAATGTCTAAATGTCAAAAAACCAATTGAATATGTTAAGTTTTGGCTGAGATATGACCATCTGAATATATATATATATTTCCTATAGGAACTCAGTGTTATATGCTCTGGCTCCTAACCATTACCAACAAAAAAACACTAAGGGGGGGGGGGGTTCCTCCAAAAACACAAACAAACAAAAGTTAAAGGGGGGTTCACCCCCCCCCCCCCCTGCGTACGCGTCTGGCTGGTGTAATAATATATCTGCAAAGCGCTAAGAGACATCGTCGATGTTTTAAGCGCTGTAAACACGCGGAATATTATTATTATAATTAATCAACTTTTAGGGTAGAAAATAGGTGAATATAGAAAGATAGATAGAGAGAGAGAAAGAGATAGAGATGTATAGCGCTTAGAGACTTCGGTGGTAAGCGCTTTACAAGTAACGTTTTTATTATTTTTTTTTATTATTATACCAGATTCATTCAGTCTCTTCTCGTTTTGTGTTATCACGTCATTATATTCCCAGCTCACATGCATCGGCATGTTTTTTTTTTATAATACTGATATTGCATTTTGCGCATAAACAATAACATATTCGGACAGTTGCCTGAAATCACCAACTGTTTGGTTAATGGGAATTGATTTTCCATTTCAATTTTACCTGAGTGAACAAAAACACTTAGCAAATCTACGATTACTGGGTGACGACCCGACACTGTTTGATAAGAACATATAATTATAAAGAATAATAGCAACAAATATAAACGCAAGAATGAGTCCAATAGGTTGCTATACTTCGATTTTGTACCACCACTCGTACCTTTAATGATAGAGAATATAGATTTCTAAAAGTTGAAATTGATAATAGTTGTGGGGAATCTCTCAAAGCCAATTTGTGATGTGTGGTGTTATTGGTAAAACACTTCCTTTTGGTGTGAACAAGGAACTTTATTTGAACCATTACTTATTTCCATCTCAATAATAGAATTTTTTCCCATCACATGGGAAGACTTATATTAACATAGTATGTACATATCCTTCGGTTGAAAATCGAAAGAGGAAAAGTGAGTATTTTTCGATTAACCTTCTGAGACATGTATTACTGTATCTGAGGACCTCTATTTTTATCGATGTAAAAGTAACTGTTATCTTGTCGGGAGAGTTGGTCTGATACCGACCTATTCGATCTAGCGACGTGCATGTAAAGCGCTATCACACAAAGTAAATAGTTGGTATATCAGTTAGTTTAAACTTGAATTATTATCTCCTCCTTCTCAAAGTTTTGGATATCGATTTTAAAGAATTAAAATGTACATGAATGATTGTAGGATTATTGAGCATCACATTAAAAGTATATATTACAAATATTTATAGTTTGTATGCAATGTGATGACAGAATCCAGAATTTTTCAAACTGCAGTACGATTATGGTTTGGATAAATTCGATGTCTACTTGTGATACCCTGCATTACAAATTATGTATATGAGAGGCCTCTTAATTTCAGAGATGTGTTTATTTGCACCTGTATCATCTATACAAATCTATACAAATCCTCCAAAACTTACAATTCATACAAAAAAAATAACAGGACGCATTTACATACCATTGTAACTGATCACACAAACTTATTATTTATGCCTGTTTATATTAAGACATAGGAATAGTAAAGATTGAGACACAGGCATTAATTCCTCGAGTACGTTTTCGATTAGAGAGAAAGAGTAAAGAAAGTGAAAGAAGATAGAGTGTAGAGTTTGGGAGACAGAGGAAGAGGGGTGGATATAGAGAGACAGTGAGAAGAAGAACAGGAGAGAGTGATGGAGAGAGAGAGAGAAAGAAAGAGAGTGATGGAGAGAGAGAGAGAGAGAGAGAAAAGAGAGAGAAAGAGAGAGAGAGAGAGAAAGAGACAGAGAGAGAGAGAGAGAGAGAGGGGGGGGGGGGTGGGTGGTGGACGATAGAGAGCCATGTTGAGTGAAAGAAAGAAAGAAAAAATGGAGCAGAAGACAGAGGTAGAAAAAAAAATCTTAATGAAAATGATTACATAACCCTACTCGGGATGACCACACATTCAATGAATATTCGTTTCTACATCTAGGCTAGGCCTATATATGCAGAACAATATGAAAGAATTATGTCTGAACGCCTGAAGGAAATTTAGCATGCAATAACAAATTATACATTTCTGAAGTTTTTATCAATCAAACCATGGATATACTGTCGCGAGAATATCTTTGATCAAAAACATATGGGAAAATATTTAATTTCCTTTTTTACGCACCTATCAATTGTTTTGGTCAATAAAATCTCTAATATCTGATTTCTGCAAACACATATTTCATCATACCTGTCTTTAGACACAATTATATACACATGATTTTGTTTAGTACTCTTGTTTATGTTGGGGCATGAAGTATAACACACATATGGTTCCCTCTGCATCTTCTTATAATAGTTTACTTGATAGTATTGTCACATGCATAGGGCGGACATTTTAGATACAAGAGAAATTAACGTCAGGGTCGAAGTAATTACATTTGTGTTTTCATACCTTTTCTTAAGTTAGAATTAAACTTATACGTTTACACACCACCCTCTGAAATATATTTCTCTATCTAGAAGTAAGGAGAGTGCTGTTTGGGAAGGTCTTTTTCATTATAACTGTATCACGATCGAGAAGGGCATTTCTTGTAGGAATACAGTTACGCATGCGTGTAGAAAAAGGGAAATTCCCTTTCCCAGTGTTTCGACGTTGAGGGCTATTGACTTCGTGGGCGACGATTTGAGTTCAATGCATATGCGTGTGCATAGTTCACTGTAGGCTATGTCCATTCAGCGCGAAAAGCAAAATTCGATGCGGTACTTCATGTTGTAATGAGATTCGCTGCCTTGGCCTTGTCTCTGCACTGCTCTCGATATCTACGTCTACTACCTCCTGTTTACAATTGTGTCAAAATGTCGTCTATCTCAAGACCAGCTAAACTGTCTTTTCTTGACTTCGATGCAGTCGGTGTGGATTTGGACCACACACTCTGTAAATACAAGCTGGATAACACCTTTTCGGTAAATCATTCAAGTTCTCACAATTTCCATTTGAACCCAATAGATCTAGATCTAGACTCTAGTCTAGGTCTAGGCTAGACCGAATTTTCCGTCTCTTTCGTTCGTTAGCCTCTTATTGGGGTAGGGTCGGCTCTCTCTTTAGAGACGGAAGCCGTTTATACACATGTCCTTGCTAACGCCACGGCCAGTCCTGGTCGTAGCGTTTTGCCCCCAAAATCCCCCAAAATGTCATTTTACCTCGAGCATGTTATATTGTAAATTAGGCCTAGGCTATAATAAATCAGTTCCACTTACCAACTTGACTGAAATAATCAGTTTAATAGTCCCTTTTTAGGAAATTATGGGTCAAAATCGAAATCCATTTTGAAAATCTTTTTCAACATGGATTAGCAAGGACATGTGTATAAACGGCTTCCGTCTCTAAAGAGAGAGCCGACCCTACCCCAATAAGAGGCTAACGACGGTCGAAAGAGACGGAAAATTCGGTCTAGGTCTAGGCCTACTCGGCCGCAGACGAGCCTAGGTCTAAGTAATATTAATAAGCTTGCTATAAAGTAAATAGTCGTGATGATGATGATGATGATTTAGCGTAAACTCGATGAGGGTGTGAGAGTCGACTAAGGCCCAGGGCGTGTAGATATCTATTACTATTAGACCGAATTTTCCGTCTCTTTCGTTCGTTAGCCTGTTATTGGGGTATAGACCGAATTTTCCGTCTCTTTCGTTCGTTAGCCTCTTATTGGGGTAGGGTCGGCCGGCTCTCTCTTTAGAGACGGAAACCGTCTATACACATTCCCTTGATAACGCCACGGCCATTTCAGGTCGTAGCGTTTTGCCCCCAAAATCCCCCAAAATGTCATTTTACCTCGTGTTTATCCAAATGTAAATTAGGCCTAGGCTATAATACATGCGCCATCTACACGTTCGTAATGGCGTTATCACAGTTTTTCCTTCATAATCATTTTTGCCTTCGGCGTAGACTAGAAGGGATGAGATTGATTTAGATGACTCCGGCAGCGAGAGTTTAACACGGCTTGCAAGATTTTCAACATGGATGTCGATTTTGACCCATAATTTCCTTAAAAGGGACCATTAAACGGATTATTTCAATCAAGTTAGTAAGTGGAACCGATGTATTATAGCCTAGGCCTAATTTACATTTGGATAAACACGAGGTAAAATGACATTTTGGGGGATTTTGGGGGCAAAACGCTACGACCTGAAATGGCCGTGGCGTTATCAAGGGAATGTGTATCTAGACGGTTTCCGTCTCTAAAGAGAGAGCCGGCCGACCCTACCCCAATAAGAGGCTAACGAACGAAAGAGACGGAAAATTCGGTCTAGGCGTGTATATGCTTCACTTTTGAAGGCAGAATGAGCGATTTGTAACGCTCATCGTAAACGCTCATCGTAATCGCAGTTCCACGGTGTACTGTTTATGCTCACTTCTCAGGCTCCTCCAGGCAATTCTCCCTGTGTGGCCTTAATTGGTCTTCCAGCTGGATTCGCAAACCTTCACTGTGCATGCTACGTAGACCCACTAGAGGTCAGTGCGTTGACCCTATTTAAACGCGTTTACAAATTGTAAACGCATCTTTTTGTGAGTTTACAATCGGCGATCATGATCGCCGTTTTTTGGGTGATTCCACAAAAGTGAGCATGGACGCAACCGTGTTTTAAACTAAACTCGTAACAGATGCCTGATTCTGGCCAGAAAAAGTGAAGCATAAACACGCCCTAAGATAGACATTAATCAAGGAGAGGGAGGACCAGAGTCTAGATGTAGATCTATCTACTATAAGAAAATGTAGGCCTAGACTTAGTCACGTTCTAAGTTTCTAACAAAACAGTTAACAAAACTGTTCAATAATGTTATTATCACACCTTAACTTCAGGTTTAAAAGAAATGCAGAATTCATTGTGAATTAGAATACAAAAAGGTCAGGATGGCCTGGGAGGGGGGAGGGGGTGTGTTGATGTTGAATGAGGTCTTACTTAGCTGTGATGTTCAGCAGTAGAAACCCTGATGGTTACCATGATTCAGTTCACTTGTCCCTTGCCGGGCACAGGTGATGCCAAGTAATTTATAAATTATAGGTCTAATAGTATTAATAATGCTAGTCTATACTAGTAAAACTTATAAATTTAGATCACCCTTTAAACAACATATTTAATGAATCTTCTTTTCTTGCAGCTGATTTATAATAGTTTAGCTGAGGTAGTCGTTAGCAGAAAGGGGTACAGTAAAGAACTTCTGGAGCCTTTCCATAAAGACAGAGATTTTTGGTAAGTACATTTCGACCAGAGATAACTTGTGTGTCTTTTAGTAGTGCTCCCAGAGACAGACATTGACAAAAGGCTCACTAGACTGACAGCCCACAAGACCGACAGCTCATGAGGCTGACAAAACAAAGACATATAAAAGAGAAGGCAGAAATATGTCTCGTTGGTCTTTTGAATCCTCTGAAAAAGTTGATAGAAAGCCAATGGGACCAATATTGCTGGTGTCTTAGGTAGTTGGTCTTGTGGGCTGTTGATCTAGCAAAGCACTGAAGTTGTCAGTAGCCCATGAGAACAAAATAGTTTGTCTACTGCGCTGTCTCTCTTGTAAATTGGTCTTGTGGGCTGTAGCCCTTTAGAATGGTATAATTGATCATTAACCCAATCTGCAGCCTGACTAGCAGACCAATTTATTGATGATTAAGAACTGTAATTGTATGGCTGTAATTCACAAGCCCACCAAGGACTGAATTCCAGAACTATATTGTACCTCAGAACAATACACGACCAATGACTGACTACTTCTATAATGAACGTTCTTTGTATAGCTCATATCATTAACACAAAGAAAGTCCCTGTTCTCAGTACCTTGTAAGGCCTCATTGATGTACGGGTTGTTGGAAATTGGAAGCAGTACCTGTACCTTAGCAACCTAATTGCATAATTAATCATATCACATTAAACAAATTCAAAGAATTAATACATGACATTTTATTAGGTAGCCTACTATTCATTCCAACTATTACGCATGCGTAACCAATCTGAAACATGAAATTTTATTGTATAAATAAGATTGTCTCATGTGACGGCAAAATGGTAGTCTAACAAGTAGCCAAATGACTAGTCTAGCAATTTCTACAACTTTCAAGCTAAAAAAAATCAAGTTAATTCATAACAAACAATGTTTCTTAAAGAAATGTTGCCATTCAAACATAACATCAAACCATGTCAACAGGAAATGGACTTGAATTGTCACATGACCCCTTCCACCATTGGTCCCAGTTTGGAGCTGCCATTCTCCGATACTTTCCATATCTGACAGATCTATCATCATCGAGGAGACGTTCCACAACCTGACACATCATCGTGGGCTCCAGGAGACGCTTCTCGGGGATGCTCTCCACTCTCCATCTCTTCTTCCATTCAAAGAATTTGTTGTAGATGTCATCGTGGCTATCTAGATGGCGGAGGTAGTTTGCCAGCTCCTTCAAAGTCGAGAACTGCTGGATGTGAATGAAGGAGCCTGGAGGTAGGACAAGATCATAGTCCTCCTTTGGTGGACCATAAACAACTGGTACTAAATTGTCTTGAAAAGCATCCCAGGCCTTTGTGATAAAGTTACGGCAATTGCAATCTTCAAGAGCAAGGTAGAATTTGTGACGCTCAAAGTCCTTCTTGCAGTTGTGTGTATTGCATTCAGGGGTCCTACCACATGTTCCATAGATATCGACAGGGATGAGTTTGGCAAGTTCCTGGACAAATGTCAATCGCTCCCACTTAATGTAAGAGCCGCTGCATTCTTGTTCAATCCACACGGCAAGCTTGTCCTTTCCTTCTGCCCAGTTTGTCGAATTCTGAGAAACTTTCTCCATCTCTGTAACTTTGCCAAAATCTCCAAACAGATTTCTCTCATACAACCTGTAAGACATGATGTAGTCGTATGTGTTATTATGGTACTTGACGGGTGGTATGATGTTCCTCTGGGTTCGGACTGGACTCTGAGCTGAATAGAAGATCCATTTCTGCCCTAGTTTCTTATGCTTGTGCATCTCAGCCCAGTCCCAGGTGGAGAGATAATGAAGAAGGACTGCATCACTTGTCTCCATGGTTTCAAAGCGGGTATCCTCAATTAGCCGAAGACTACAAGGTAGCCCTTGACAGGGGAAGTCCGTTCTCTCAGTAGCCAAGTGGAAATCGTGTGTCCATATTTGGACCTGTTTAAAGCAAGGTTCTTGCAGCTCAACAACTATCCTTTTCTTTTCATATCGTCGTCTCCTTGATGTTTGTGTTAAGGCTATGCTGTCATTCAGATCACTTTTTATTCCATGTTGAGCCGAGATTCGTACCCTCCTGTGCTGACTGGGATCTCCTTCGAGCATGTTGCCATCTCCATCTTTCCCCTTTGCCGGGCCTCCAGGATGGATTCTATAGTCTCTGCTCGGAAGGGCCACTTGAGAGTCAGGCTGAGAGAAGTAGTCATGTTGATAGAGGTACAGCAGGCATAGCATCATGCAGTATAGGATAAACAGTGATCCTTGGCAGCGCCGCATCCATCGGGGTACACTTGCCATTGCACTGGGATTTAAAAGATGAGGGAAAACAATCCAAAGGGTGTCTTACAGTTGTAATTAATTGTGAAATTGTATGTGAGAATCGTTTCTCCCTAATTTACAAATCATGATTCTTTGAAGCTCCCCTGTATATGTTGCTGTAAACCACATACATGCAGGTTTTTAAATACTGACATGATAAAGCGTAATGTGATAAACTTTTCTGGATCCTATATCTTACTGATAAGTAAGCATTGTTCCATTGTTGTGCTCAGATATTTTTTTTTTCATCCCCACTTGTCATTCATCTGTATGTTATACAATATAGTGCCACAGGTTCCCCCATTTGGTTTACCCCCTTATGTGTGATTTGGACTTAAGAAGTGAACTAGGCTCATTGATTGCAGGACTCTCAGGGAGTACAGTTTTAACACTGATCTGGCTACTATTGTTATTTTTGTTGTTATTATTATTATATTTTGTATTACTTCTATTAAAATAAAATATCAAATAACATAGAACCCCTTCTCTTTTTCACAAGCTATAGATGAAGAATTTGGGTTCATTTCAGTTTTATTTTGATACCTGCTAAAATACTGAAAAAAAGAAGATGTAGGCCGCAGGAACATAAACTTTGAGAAACCTAATCTTATTGATGAATCATCTGAGTTTTCATAAATATTTGTCTGTCTTATGAAATTCAAATATTTTTGATAACAAAACAAACTTACAATGATTTTGCACTGATTAATCACACATGGGCAAGCAGAAGCTCAGTCACGAAACGGTCATCCATTGTTAATGTTTTTCCATGATTGAAATCTTTTGCAAATGTTCAGTCATCCAATGTTTATGGCTCTCATTCAACCTGGTTTTCCCAAGAGCAAATAATCTTTCTGTGAGAGTTTTGGCTGTATTGTTTTATATGTACCCAGTTCTGTATGACTGAACCAGAAACCAACACACATGCAGAAGTTCTGACTGTGCGGTTTTGGATGAAAGTCACGCTTGAGAAGGCTGTGAAGTTGACAAAAAGTTGAATTGGAAAGAATTCTATAACAAGTGGCATGGAAAGATATGTGTCATGCATTCTGACTTGGAGGTCATTCACACAAGTCCCTTTATCTCAGCCATGTCCACTTCACACGTAGCCATTGAAGTCACTACCATTGCGCTTGTACTGTACAGCTTGTAACTTAAGCACAAATTTTTAAACATTGTTGCAACAAAAACTTTTGTGGATTGCAGAAATGTCCATGTACATGTACATGTATGTCACACAGGCATGTAACTGTTGATAATCTAGATAACACTTCACGTGTGATACGATTTTATTTGATCATTAATTACCTGAAATTGATGTCACATAAATACAACAATTAGAATACATACACCAATTAAAATACATACACATAGAGAGAGAGAGAGAGAGAGAGAGAGAGAGAGAGAGAAAGAGAAAAAAAAAGGGGGGGGGGGTTGAGGAGAAGGGAGATTGAGATTTTTGAGATACTATTTGTTTATATATTCTCTAATGATCATGACCACAGTAACATTGTAGTTTTCTCCTCCAAAATAATTCATAATATCAAGAGTAGCCTATAACTTTAAGAAGCCTTTGAGAGAGGGCAGCCATCACCAACTTTACATTCATTGTACTCTTGTTTTGTCTTTCCACTCTGTCCTTAATAGCACAAAGGGGCTAGTCTTCGATGCCAAGAAGGGGAACTTCCTGAAACTGTCCAGAGAGGGCGACATTCTCAGGGCGAGCCATGGGACCACACCCCTCAGCCAGGATGAGGTGTGTCGGATCTACGGTAGTCAAGCACGATGGGAACACTTTGATTTCTTGAAAGATACGCTCAAACAAACAGGTGGGACTTAGGCTAGGATGTACGATACTTTATTCAACATGTTAATAACTCTCTCCTTCCCCTTTGTTTGATACAGGATCTACTTGGTTCCTGGAGGCAATGTGTTAAGTGCTTAAATTTGCCAAGTGGTGTTGCCCTTAAAAAGATTAGATCTTTCCTCATTTTAAAACTCTTAAAAATCTGTTAATATTTTTTATTTCTGGTTCATACTCTTTTGAATACTTTTTTTCAAAGTTAAAGAAGGCTGTTTATATTGCTACTTGTCATGTATTTCTTGCATGATTGAGATAAGGATAACACTTTTTGCGAATATTTTGTGAATATTTTGTTTTATTTCTTAAGGGGCTTGTGATTTTGTGCAATCACATGATCTGTATAGACTTTGAAATCCTGCAGAGCAACTTGCTGGTCTACTTTGACCTTGTTTGCTGCCATCTCTTGGCCTGTATCCTGACTTTTACACAGCTGAAGGCAAAGGCCTAACAAAGCAAGTTCATATTTGCACAGAATCAATTCTCGAGTTCAGTCAAAGTCCATACCCGTGTCACACAATAGTATACTTTTTGTTGTGCTGTTTCCTTAGAAACAGTAAGGAGGTTAATTTACGATAACAAATATCCCCTTTTAGCTCTCAGTAGATTCAGCAGAAATTAATGTTGTACAATCTAAAAAATAATTGTTAAAATCTCCATTTAAAAGGGCTATTAGGAGTGAGCACTTAAACAATTTCAGTTTAACACTTTTAACATTGTAGATCTAACCTTTATATTGTTGGATCCAGCTTTTTCACAGTGTTACCCTATTATTTTTTTTAAGTAGTGGTCACGTCTCGTCAGCCCTTTTAAATATTGATTTTAGTTTTTAGGTGTACATGTAGGATCATTACTACCTGTCTCACTCCTTGTTCAAAATAAGAGGTTATGCATTTACCAGTTATACCGATGTGTGATTTGACTCTTATTGAAACCATAGTCCACATCAACAATCATGTCAATTAGCATTCCCAAACACCAGTACCATCACCATCATCACCATCACCACCATCACCAACACACAACACGACTTGAAGTCACCAGTACCATTCCCTTCACAACATATGGTCAGCTGAGTGCTGTACGAGCTATGTATTATGAAAATAACAGCTTTCTTGCAGGCAGGCAGTTCTTTCTTGTTTTTTTCTCCATTTTGTTTCTCCTATTGAATTGAACACCAACTTTCCCTCAATGCATGTTGATGATTTGATCTTACAACTTTGATGGACATCTTTTCTGACATTCATAGTTCATTTAGTAAACAGTTGACTACTTTCATAACCCTGTCAATATGTTTCTTATATAGGACGTAATCTCTATGTATGCTACATGTACATGTATGTGGTTAACATCTTCATCAACTTCATGCATCACACATTGAATATACTACTCTCAACCATTTCAGAAGTTTAATTAATAAATGACAAACACCATGTGTCATCCAATATCATTGATTTATTCAGTCTCTTTAGTTGAGTCACAGGAAGAAATAACATACACACATATATAATAAATTATGTACAGAGGTCTTGTACAGTGCCATATTAATTTTCATGATGTGAAACATAAATTTGCAAATATGATTTGTGTTTTTGCGGCAAGGAGCTTCATGAACTGCATAGTTTACATAGCGATTCCATCATTCGCAGTGTGAACCATTCGTGAGTCCGGAACATTTGCTCTATTTACAAAAGTCTCTTGCAAGTGAAATATCTGGTTTTCTATATACACACTTCTCTCAAGATTTTTCTCTTTATTGTATAAATTAATAGCAGAACCAGTGATATGCAAAAGGATACAGTAAAAAATCATGTTCAAAGTTTTATCAAGAGTTTTGATTAAACCATCAGTTAGTTTTGCTTACAAAGAGAAATGTTTCTTTAGTTTTGATTACCCTGTCAATGGTACAATATTGTCAAATGCGTTCAGATCTGACTCCTGGATATGATATGAATCCAAATTAATCTTTGGTTTCAGACTAATATCAATGTGGATAGTTCCTCATCTCTGTATTGCAAATTCAGGAAATTTGCATCTTTCTGAAAGTTACTGACAGTATTTCAAAATAAATTTACTTGATAAGCTGATGATAGCCAACATATGAAGATTTGATTTTATATTTATTGTTGAAGTGGAAACTTGTTTGGGGAGGGGTATACAAATGAGGAAAATGGGTGAAATACATTTTGAAATCAATAACGTGCATTACCATGAAGCAGTCTATGGGTACAGCATATATTTGAAATACTATAACTAAATTTCTGACTTTACAGTGATATTATAATACAACTAATTACATTTTTGTGGTTGATTTTTGTTTTGTAGAACCCTTTGATAACATCTTCATGGTATAACATACTGTACATCTTTAAGGGCATTGCCATTCACATGATCTTCATTTTGAGTAATAGGGTTTCAGTTTGTACAGACGTGTATCAATCGGATATGATTATTTACGTCTGAAAACTGACCTGACCTAATAACGTCACCATCCGAAAGACATGACTTAGTTTTGAACCTAGGATTGCCTGAGCCAGCTTTTAGGCGAAGACAGATAGCTGATTGAGACCAATTCACATTTGAAATTCTTTCAGATTTCATGATTTGATTTTTGACTAAGCTAATACCTTAACGCAATTATATCAGACTTGGCAACATTGTGATCATGATGTCCATGTGGAAAGAATTCAACCTACATGTAGGCCAATTTTATTGCATGCATGTAATGTATTTCAGATTCAGAACTCTTGCTGCTTTATGGGCATGAACAAACTCATACTGAAGATAATGCAGTGAAGGGTCCCTTTTCTTTGCTATCTGAAACATACTTTTTAGGTTCTCGCATCCATATTTTGAAATGATATATCATGCCAAAAGGATACAAGAAGAGCAGGACAAATAGGATACAGCACATGACACCAAATGTTGCCCTGTTTTCAGACAACCAGTTGTCAGGGTACGGAATACCAGTTTCTAATGGCACCTCAGTTGTGGTTGTGTTTTGCGGTATTGTTATGTTCTTTATTGAAACAATGGTCGTAGTAGTTTCAACTTGAGGAAGAGCGTACAATACAAACTGAGTACAGTTTCCTGGTGCAAAGACAAAAGGGCTGCTTTCTGTGCAACAGCCGATGGAAGTATCCTCAAGAAAGAATTTGTATTTTGCTTCAATGGTTTCAGAACCCTCCCCTAGTAGGATATTCTGTAGCTTCTCACTCCCTTCATAACAGCTAATCCTGCCTCCACTTGGGTACCCTTGAGTGGCATTGCAGGTGATGGTGTCGTTGATAATGTTACACTGTGGATCTGAAGGCATGTAGAAGACTTCTAAGTCGATGTTCTCCTCCACAAAAGAGTCAGTTGCAGGATTCACGTGCAGGGTATATGTCCCAGCATCTTCTTTCTCCGCACTTTGAATGTTCACATGCACACTGGATAGTGTGTCCTGGATGTCCAATCTGCTTAGCTGTTTGGCAGGAAGAGACCCTTCTACAGGAGAGCCATTCTCAAAGATGATCACATCATTGAAGAGGATGGAGTAAACACTGGTCTCTTCAAGAGCCTCCTGAAACACCAAGGAGATGGAATCACCCTCATAGACCTCACTAGCAAAGATGGTTACAAATGCTAGCAGAACAAGCGTTAGAGTATATAACAGCCTCATTTTGTAGAAAGGTGGTTCACTCTGCTCTCAGCTGGAAATTGAGCCCTAAATTGAGGAAAAAGTATACCATTCATGAATTACACCATTTCTCTTGAAACTTGTGGTATATAGTTCTTCCAGATTATCGGTGAGAAAATCCTAAATGAATTTACTTTTATGATTGGAATACATAGTCAAATAAAACGAAAAGAGTGGTAGATTTAAAACAATCAGAGAGAGAATATGATTTATTTGACTAAATTGAAGATGCATAGCACTTACAGCATTTCATCTCTATTGATACTTGCTGCAAAGGTGTTTAAAGGTATTACAAAGTTTTGGGAAATTTTGAAAAATGGGTGGATAGTGATTCTTTACAATTTCGATATATTTGGATGCCCCTGTGGATGTATTAAAAACACCAGAAATTTTAGCTCCTAAAACACTTCTGCTTTTGAGAAAAATTGAATATAAAGATTTACCGGTGCTCCCGGTAAATTTTGATACATTTCAAATAGCTCCTACGGCCGTACAATGGTAGCTGCGACCATAAAAATCTCAGAGTATGTAGTTGTGGTACATTGTATATCATTTCCGAACGAGAATAGCTAATCGGTCGATTTTAGTCAATGAACATTGATTTATAGCTTAATTAATATCTTGACCTTGAGAGGGAGCTATTCAACATTAAGTGTTAATTATTTACAATTTCATAACTTTAGAGTCGATTTCGACCGCGACAACGATCACTGAATATTGTAGGCTCGTATATGCTTCCAATATGTTCATTTGAACCAAATTCATGACCCCATACCAAAACTTTGCATTACCTTTAATATTAAGCATTAATCCAACAATAAATTTACCATGATGCAAGGTTTTTCTTACATATATCTTCTATTATCCAGACCTATTCAAAGCTCACAGGAAATTTCATACAAATTGCATTTTGTTGAAAAAAATCTTACCTTTTTTTCTCCAAGCAACATGGATGTCCAAAGGCTCTGTTAATGCACTGGAAATCTATCCATTGTATTCTGCTACTGAGGAATACCGTTTTATCTTGAACTTTGTGCTCAAATACAATACAAGATTTTCTTTGCTCTGCATGAGGTGCACTCCCCCTTAAAATGAACTTTGGTTTGAATCTATTTGAATATGAATCATATTTGGATTATATTCAAAGTAGTGATGAAGCTGAGGTTCGAGGTCTTAGTTTGAATGCACACAAAATGCCCTTGTCTTTCTGTTTGCCTGCAGATACTTGGCCAATCAGAGATTGAATACAATGACTCTAGTTCAGGACTACTTTAATGAATCTGTATGAAGACTTAGTGCGTGATACTGAGTTGACTTTTCTTTTAGTGAACTGCATGTACATGAGCGTGATAAATTTAGTTAATTTACCCATTTTTTTACTCTTGTATTATTCTAAAAAAGAGCATGACTCCTTTTTATTAAAGGTACTACAGTGTATTCATGATATCACTTAGTCTAAACCTTGAGTTAGACTTGTGTATCAACTAAAATGTACATGAAAAAATGATAAATGTTGAGTGTAAGTTAGGAAAGATGACTTTCAGTAATATGGCCTTTTCATTGCTTCAAGTTGTTTAAAGTATATTCAAAGTGGCCTGTGTTGTCCATTTCATTGTTTCAACATCCTCATTAAATACAAGTGACGGATCTGTGAAACACATGCCCTGCATTTTATGTTTTAAATTAATGCAGTCATAAACACACAACCTTGGCTTACATTTTCAGCTATTATTCATACATCCATAGATATTTTGATATCTTATACGAGGCTTTTTATATGTCGTAATACGGAGTAAGACTATATAAGAATTGAATCCACAAAGAACTCGATCAAGCAGCTTGTATAAGAAGAGTGGGTAATGAGCCCATTTATTTTTTGATCATCTACATGTACATGCACTTCATGTAGTAATTGAAAGCCCTGCAAATCAATCAAGAAATGACAAACATAAAGGCAAGTACAGATTCTCATCAACATGTATAAACAGTAGGTTTTGCAGGAATATCATATATCACTGACAATTAACAATGTAGGCGAGGTTACCAGACAGTAACATATTTTCATCGTAGGCCTACATGCCAGGCCTGATAATTACCCTATTTAAATCGTTTTCTCGATTATTATTTTTTTTTCCCTGATTTTTTTTTCCCCATTTTTTTTTCTCCCTTTTTTTTCTTTCCTGATTTTCTCCCGATTTTTCTCAATTTTTTCACAATTTTCTTACTCAAAAAGAGGGAATGTTGTTGGATGCCATTTTTTTCTCCTGAATCTTTTTTTTTTTTTACCCAAGGAGGGGGTGGTTAAGGACATTTTTTTAAATATTTTTTTTTCAGTGCTCACTATCACTCCTGATGTATACTCTATAGGCTACCTGTTGCAGCCTGCAAACATAATAAAATGCTCCAATCCCAACCCCCCAATACTGAGTTGCAGTCTATTGTTCTCTGTGTTACATTTTACAATAAACTAACAATTCAATTCAATTCAATTCAATTCATTTTATTCATTTCCATTTTCAATAAAAACTATACAAAGGTATATACAAATATAAGCATTTGCAATTAACACAATTAACTTTTGGTTTACAGTAGAGATATTATTATAATATTAGTCTACATAAACTGTGGCATTAATGTTTTCAAAGTAGATCTGCATGTCCATCAATAACAATGTAATAACAAAGATCCTCTCAAAGTCTTTATTTAGAACAGCTCCCGGCTCCCAACACAGTCCTAGATGGACCACAATCTGAAACAGTGACAACTAATGCACCGCACTAGCATTTTCTATAATAAATCATTACAGCATTCTTACAGTATACAAATAGCAAAGTAACACACCAAATCCTACGAACATACAAATTAGATAGCTAGGCGCCGCCATCTTTATCCCAATGTTTACATCATGTGCCCTTAATGGCAAAATCATTACGATCAATAATTCACACACTAAATACAGGTACGTTATGAACCATTTAATTGACAATTTCTCTAATCATGATGTAAAACCATGACAAGATGCAATGTGTGTCCTACGTACACTGGTATGTCAGGCAGATTTCCGCGCCCACATACAAGGACCTATCACAATATTATAAACAAAATGTCCTTCCTCTTCTTGCTATTTTTCAACCAACACCTTCTGAATAAAGTAAACATTACTTATCTTGTTCCTTTTTTTACATAGACTCAAAATATAACAATTCTTCTTCAAAATCAGAAAAAAAACTTTTAAATTGAGTAGTTTTATGCAAATTTTCCAAAGTCATTTGCATAAGAAAAAATACGTACAAATCTAAATTCCTACATTTTCCCCTCTTGGGAATCTTTTGCCCACAAGAGACCAAAGTAATTTGCATAAAATATGGACAAATCCATATTCCTACATATATACAATAGATTTTATGAAATTTATTTGTTTATTTCATGGCATTCCAACTCAGTTCAAATTTGTTTCACATTATGTTCATGTAAAGCATTACATTTGTTCTTTGGTATAAAAAGACAGTAAATAAGTTTTGTTCATAGTAATATAGAATGCAATAACTAGATGACTTGATATTAATACAAATTAAAGATTTCTTTTTTCCTTGTGGAGTATGATGTGGTAGTCAGTATGTTTAGTCTAATTTAATACCAATTTAAATACAATAATTGAGGGCAAAGAATACAGATGTAATTTAATACTATTTTAAGAAAAGATGTTAACATAGTCTGTAATATTGGACCTCGAGAATTTTAAATGTTTTCCTTATGTCACATATGCATAAACTTATCAAGGTACAGGTAGCAAATGTTTTGTGGGTAAAAAATAAAATACTTCAGTCATTAAACATGCATATTGATAATACTGGTAAAACCTACTGTTGTAAAAAGGGATATCTCATAGTGTTTATTGCATCCATGTCTATTAAATTCAATTGGGTTGGTGCAAGACCATTGACACATTTGACAACAACAAAAATGGCAAGAGAGGTAGAATGTCTGGACATTAATCAGCAGGGAGAAAATACATGGGGGCTTGGGCGAAATTGCCCCCTAATTGCTAAAAAGAGCCCCCGAAAGTCATAATAGAGCCCCCCCAACAAATTACAGAGTGTTATTTTCATGCAAACAAGCTTGAAAAGTAGCCCCCCAAATCTTTTAATATTTTCCCCCCTGTTAATCAGTGTGACAAGAGCGAAACCACTTGATTGTTTATTTCGTTGCGCTCTTGCTTGGGGGTGTAAATAAGCACACAGTCGCTGTACTGTCTGAAACTCCACTCTCTTCATTAAAGGGATCCGGTAACTTTGTCTCAGATTCTGAAACTAAATTCTGGATTTAGCTCATGATGCAATGATAATTATAAACATTTAGGTCAGTCAGGAACCCCATTACTTTTACAAGCCAATCGCCTGTCTGATTATCAAGATATTTATGATTGGAATTACAAATTTTGAAAACCGTTCGCCTGACGCTTTTCATAACACTACAGTCTATTGGGGAAAACGAGTATGGTAAAACCGGTCACTCAAAATTTGTACTTTTTTGAGGCACTTCTTGATCATTTTGAAGCGCAATTTTTTAGGGCTTCAATAATACACCATAATCACAGACACTGATAACACGTAGGGCCATGTATCTCAGATTTAACTTTGTTAAACGATCCCTTTAAGATACACAAGATAGCTACACGTTGGGATGCATGTTTGATGAATTTTTCAACCTGCGCATCCCTGGAGCCATTTTAGGTTTTGACTGACTGTTGAGACCGATATGATAATTAATCAATGGTTGAGGTTGGCCATTGCATAGGAACCTAACATGCATCACCTTGCACTTTTCAGCCGTTGGGGGTATTTCTTGTTTTGCATATATTTCAAATTCACGCTTTGAATGAAAAATGATGTTAAAAAAAGATTGAAGAGAAGTA
The DNA here is from genome assembly GCF_000002235.5 of Strongylocentrotus purpuratus. Taxonomy (NCBI): domain Eukaryota; kingdom Metazoa; phylum Echinodermata; class Echinoidea; order Camarodonta; family Strongylocentrotidae; genus Strongylocentrotus; species Strongylocentrotus purpuratus. Next base: position 6,399,716 of record NW_022145607.1, read on the forward strand.
CACTGGACAGAGAAAGTGACTCATTGAGTTTTCTAAGAAAATCATTGCTCAGAAACTGCCCAGTGCAGATTATAACTAGTTACTAGTAAACAGTGTCATACAAAGACTAAAACATGAATATTAAATACTAAGGCTCATCATCTATCAAGGTGAGAATGGTTGGAATTGTGATTGTAGCCAAAACAGAAATTATAGGCGCAAATTTAACCAGATTTGATACAAAATGCATTTTAGTTTTGGGAAACCATTCATGAAGAACAGTTTTCTCTATTGCTTGAAATGATGTAGTCTCTGGCCTCGTGGATACTATTTCTGTGCTCGGGACGGTGGGCCGGTGCTGGGAAGGGACTGCAGTTACAGGACATGGATCCTGGTTTGTATCAGGTGGATACACAGTATCATTACAAATACATCGACCAATGACTTGAGAAGACAATGAGGCACAACAAAATACAGGAAGTGTAGGTTTTCTTATCTGTATGGTCTGCTTAAAATCTTTGAATATCTTGATAACTAATATATTTGTTACATTTTGATAACACTCAACCTTCCCTGACAGCGTCCCTGCATCTGCTGTACACTCTAATGTCGTCCAGACGTCATTTTTATCATTATCTAAAACACTGCCTATAAACAATGTTCCAACCTCAATTTTTCATCATATCGAATTGCGTAATGCAGGCGAGACCGCCGAGAGCGTTTCACTTGTTAATTACATCAAGTTATTTTAGAAAATATCTTCGTGTTCAGTAAGAGAAGGCATTCATTTCATTTTATTTAATTTGATTAGATTTGGTCTTTATTGCACATACCATGATTAAAAAACACATAAATATACATATATCTGGTGGTATAGAAAGTACAAATTGCACAAAACAAAGTAATACATAACAAAATATAGGTAAAATATATATGGGGGGGGGGGGGGGAGGTACTAATGAAATTGTGTTCTACAATAGAAGTGTTGTACATGTATATGAAGGCAAATGACTGTAGGCTAGGTAGGCCATGCAAAAATAGATGATAGTAAATAAAATAGAACACAATTAAGGTTAGAGCTTTGACATAAACAATATGCATCTGCTTAAACTTATCAAGGTACTGGCAGTAAATATTGCAAATGTAGGATGAGCATATGCCATGGGCTTATGCCATGGCGTGGCGTCCGTCCGTCCTTCCGCCACAGTTTTCAAAATGCTTCTTCTTCGTTATTTTTCATCCGATTTTGATTCTGGTTGTTTCATATAATAGGGCTAGGAGGGGGATTTAAAACTTCTACACAGAATCGTGAAATTCATTATCTATGCTAATTTATGCAAATTTATTCGAAATCACAAAAAATGCTTCTTCTCCTTCATTTCTCTACCGATTTTGATTTGGTTTGCCTTATCTGGTAGAGCTAAATTTGGAACGCTAAAGTTCTACACAGAATTTTGAGATTTTGCTCCATTTATTAATTATGGTAATTTATGCCAAATTATTCAAAAAATAATTTAAAAATCACCAAAAATGCTTCCTCTCCTTCATATTTTGACCGATTTTGATTTGGTTTGCTTTATATCGTAGAGCTAACTTTGGTACACTAAAAGTCTACACAGAATTTTGAAATTGTTCTCCTTAAATTAACTATGGTAATTTATGCAAATTTATTCCAAAAATAACAAAAATTGCTTTTTCTCCCTCATTTCTTGACCGATTTTGATTTGGTTTGCCTTATCTGGTAGAGCTAAATTTGGAACACTAAACTTCTACACAGAATTTTGAGATTTTGCTCCATTGATTATTTATGGTACTTTGTGCAAATTTATTCCAAAAACAATAAAAAAAATCACAAAAAATGCTTCTTCTCCTTCATATTTCGATTGATTTTGATTTGATTTGCTTTATATCATAGAGCTAACTTTGGTACACTTTACCTATATGCAGTCCTGCTTGTCATAAAACTATATAATTTTCCACCAATTTTCATTCCATTTCCTTTAGTTTCTATTTAATCTTGTACAGCTATGTCCCTTCCATGTCCCTTCCAGGGCATCAAATTTTTATATTTTGACCAGTTCAAAAGTGTACCACATAACATTTTCGATATTTGTTGTTGCAAGATGCGGATGAGCAATACGTCATTGACGTTCTGGTTAAATATACCAGGCTAAAATTTAACCTGCTAAAACATGTAAGACTGTTTTTTGCAAAATACAGGCTAAAACTTAACATGCAAAGGAATAATTTGCATTTGTTAAAGAATGCAGGCCAGACGCAGGTTCAAAGCAGGCTAAATAAGCCTGCTTTTTCAGTTAGGGTAATCAGTCATTCAAGCAAAACTTGGCTATTTTTAATACTAAAGCTCACCATATTTCCAAGCAATTATGGTAGCAATCGAGAACATTACCAAAATAGAAAGTACAGGCGCAAGTTTGGCCAGAATTGATTCAAAATATGCATTTTCTTCTATTTGAAACCATTCATCAAGACAAGATTCCTCTATTCCTTGAATCGATGTAGTCTCGGTCCTCTTGGATACGTTTTCTGTGCTTTGCATGGTGTATAGGTCCTGGGAAGGGACTGCAGTTACGGGACATGGATCCTGGTTTGCATCAGGTGGATACACAGTATCATTACAAATACATCGACCAATGACTTGAGAAGACAATGAGGCACAACAAAATACAGGAAGTGTTTTCCTTATCTGTATGGTCTGCTTAAAATCTTCGAATATCTGGATATCTAATATCTTTGTTACATTTTGATAACACTCAACTTTCCCTGACAGTGTCCCTTCATCTGCTGTGCACTCTAATGTCATCCACACTTCATCGCTTTCATTATCTAATACACATGATAGCTTACTGGGAGGAAAGTCTATTTGTAGCCCAACCCTCTGTGTATAGTTATCGTTTAGAATGTGACCATCCATGTATACAGATGTAAAGTATGTCCCTCGATCATCTTCCATTAGATTACTAATTTGAAGAGTGAGGGAGCAATTGGGAGATTGGTTTATGTTCTGAACTGTCAAACGATGCTCCTGAAATTTTTTCAATGAATATACTTCCTCATCAGTAGACTGATATTGATAAAATCGCTGTCTGGTAGAATGCCGCAATGTGACTTCTGTACTGTCACATGGGTATGGGAATACAAGTTTAACACTCTTTCCCTCCAACTCTGAAATACTGGTATGTGTTGAACAAAAACATCCTTGAAAACTTAGAAATAACATGAATCCCACGGTTAAATTATACAGAATCTCCATGGTTATGGATGATGAAGAGTCTTAGTAAAAAAAAAATATATCTTTGGATCGATTGCTCATGTAAGTACTGTGTACAGTTGTATAGTATTGAAGAGATTACAAATGGAACACAGTATTAAGTATAAACACCAATACAAACATGTATTTCAAATTAAGTGAGAGAAGCAGCCTTTCTGGTCAGATGTGCCTAAAAAGTAGTCAACTGTAGAAGAAGTCAGGATCTTTTAAAGCATCTCATTGCCCTTTTGATTATGGAGAATGTAAATACTATTGGTTCAAGATGAGGTCCCTTTTATAGTTCTGGTGGAAAATGTGCAGAATTACCTCCTTCTAAATTTTATCATCGAAGATACTCTCGAGTCCTGATGTATATTTTCTCCTAAAATAAGATAATAATAAGCCGGTGGGTTTGTTTGGAATCTAATTTTTAAACAATTAAAATGTGAAAATTCCTGCTGGACTAGTACTAGTAGTAGTTGATGGTTTGCAGGTGATGAGTTGGTTCATCCAAGGAGTACAATTTGTGATGAAGGCATAGTAGTATGAAGAGGTGTTGTGGTCTAGTGGATAGGTCTCTGGACTAAAACTACAAGGTACCATGTTCATTTACATTCTCATGCCACTCCTCTGGTTCGTCAACTCCATCCAAGAATATGATCTCCTTCAAACTTGTACTGGTGTTCAAAGTGGTCAATTACAAAACACCAAAGTGCGTTGAGGAATGTGTTGTGAGACATTCTCTTCATGTCACTCCAGTCTAGCAACGTTGGTGACTTTCATTCAACCACTCAACAAACTAGTTGGATGCAGCTCTCTTTCCACTGCTCCCTCCTCATCTGAAATGATCACCAACAGTAGAAAAATTCAAACAGAATTTAAAGATGTACAATGTATCTATTCTGAAATCCTATGATTCCTTGAACTCACATTGACACCTCTTGGTAAATTTTCAAAGTTGACCGCTGACGTAGGGATGGCAGTGTTTAAACAAATCAAAACATTTGAGGAAACAGGAACAGCTTCAGATGACCTTTAATTGTCATAATAATTCAAGAACCAAGATATTGCAGGATCCATCAGTTAATACATGTAGCTGTTGCCGGTTCTAAAAATAGCGTTGAGTCAACTAAATCAGATATGTCTGAAGAATCAAGGAATTTGCTGGATGACCGTCTTCCCTTGATGCAGTTTGATTCTGGAAACAGGAAGAAAAAGAAAATGTTATTGTTGTTATTGTTGATTAATGTCAGGTTCTTGACAGTTTTCCAAGTGCTGAGGAGTCCTCTAAACACACTGCAAATTATAAAGCCTTTGTTAAAGGGAGTGTAGAATGATGAGACTAAGGGTGCGTTTATTGGGTCTTGCCACTAGATATGTACATATCGAACCCCACTATATGAATGTGATTTTCGGGATGTCTCTTCACGATTCAAAATAAAGGCCTTGTCTCTGCGCAGCTGCTTTGCGCCGTTCGACCCGGGAAGCAGAGAGTTGCTCGGAGGTCAACTAGGGCATAGCACATGGTGCGCACTATTTCGCTGAACCGGAAATTAGCCGGGGAAGGTCCAATTTGTATGTGGAGTTTTGCGTTTATCATGTCTCAGAATCGTGATTCAGATATGCCCATATCTAAAGACGTTAAAAAAAGGCTTTGCGTTTATCAACTTCAAAATTTGCCTGAAAGACGTTTGAGAAACCTGATTCTAGGCAAAACTGATTTGGTCAATAAACACACCCAAAGTGTATTTCTCGTGGCCTGACTACGCAAACACAATGGCGACATTCCGAAATCTTCAGGGTCACGAAAGACGAAAGATTCTGAAAAAGAGCTATACAGTACATCCTCCCTTTCGTCAAATGTATGACGTTTTATATTTTTCAGATAAATTTTAAATGGCCTACAAACTGAAATTAACATGTAGTTTGAGGTTAACTCCCCTTTGATCTGAACAGTGGTGTTAAAGGTAATACAAAGTTGTGGGAAATTTTGAAAATTGGGTGGATAGTAATTCTTTACAATTTTGATACATTTGGATGCCCCTGTGGATGTTCAAGTTCAAGTTCACTTTATTCAATACTTTCATTAAAAATATAACAAGGAAATATTATAAGCACTATAAAATTTAGCCCCTCAAACACTTCTGCTTTCGAGAAAAATTGAATATAAAATTTACCGGTGCTAACAGTAAATTTGGATAAATTTCAAATAGCGCCTACGGCCGTACAATAACAATATTGGATTCTTATATAGCGCACGTATCGACCTTGCAAGGTCCTCAAGGCGGTCCAACATTACCCGGCTATGCTAGACTGCCGATTTCGACTCTCCCAGCATTTAAGGAATTCCTTCCTACCGATACCCATTTAACACCTGGGTGGAGAGTGGCAAGTGTGGATTAATGTCTTGCCAAGGGAAATTAGTGCCGCGGCAGAACTCGTACCACGGACCCTGTGATTCACAGTCCAACGATTTATCCACTACGCCACACTGGTCGCTGCGACCCTAAAAATCTCAGAATATGTAGTTGTGATACATATTCCAAACAGGAATAGCTAATCTGTCGATTTGAGTCAAGAAACATTGTTGTATAGCTCAATTAATATATTGACCTTGAGAGAGAGCTATGCAACATAAAGAGTTTATTATTTACAATTTCTTCACTTTAGCCTCGATATCAACCGCAACAATGATCACTGAATATTGTAGGATCGCATGTGCTTCCAATATGTTCATTTGACCCAAATTCATGACCCCATACCAAAACTTTGTATTACCTTAAACTTTAAAGTGCACTAGTTTAGCATATGTGTGAACAAGCCTAAGTTGTGAAAAGCACCCAAAGCTATTATACAAAAATAATTCAGAAACCCTTCTCTTTTGATCCTCTCAGGCATACAGGGCCCTTTGTTTGGTACATCTTACAATACATGACCTTATTATTTGTAACGTGATTTATGAGGTTATAGTTGACAAAACATAGAAAGTCACATAATAATAATGATAATCTGGATTTATAGCTCTCGATACAGAATACCATCACTATAGGCGCTTTACAGATATTATTACCCCAGTCATCGGATTCAAGTTCATTCATTATACATCATATCAGATGTAAACTAATAATCATTAATCTTAGGAAATGAATAGACTGCGGAACAGAGAAATATATCTGGCAGCTTCTCAACTTACTTTCTTGAGTTGATGATTCAATAATAGTTCACCCTTCTCTTCTCAAGATCTTGTTGAAATTCACATATGGCAGCTTTCTCAGAATGATGTTGAATGTACAGAATGATATCTTGTTTTGATGTGGGAGTGAGATTAAAGCAAGGTTATCTTTTGACTGGTGATGCGATTTGTGATACGCAATGAACTTGGCAGTGTGCCAATTACTTTCAACAATGCAACAGTGATATAATGCACACTTTTGTTGTATAAGTGATGATGCGGCGAGCGGTTTTAACATGCGCAAAGGCTAAGAAAATAGATGTACATGTGCGTAACCCTTGCGAGATTGGGGTACCGGTACGGACAATTAAACAAAAAAAATTTGAATATGATTTTACACAATTAGTAATAATATTGAATGGCCTTTCCCTCGTGGGCCACAAGGGTACATGAAATATCATACCCAGGCAGATAACTGAAGCTTTGTTTTGTTTAAGGGGGTGTAGCATGACGAGACTACGTGTCTTTCCCATGGCCTGACTCGAGGCTTATAAGGTAATACAACTACGGAAGACACGACCACAGTACTCACGTGTGTGCAACATACGTAAAACAAAGGCATGAGGAGAACTTTGGTCTGTTTCGCAAACTCTAGCGCGTGCTGACCGTTAATCAGGTCCAATTTTGTACGTCCAGTTGTCTCAGTAGATAGCATTAACCATTATTACCCGTATCAGACATCTGAGCTGGTCATTTACAAAACCGTATTGCCCTAGTTTTCACAAGCAGTGGGAACGGAGGGGTATATTCTTTGTATTTTCCTTGGTCTCCCTACGCGTATTGACTTTGCGTGTAGAGACGAGTGAAAATATACCTTGGTATTTTCCACTGTCTCGCATTTTCATTGCGCATCTATTATGCGTACGAGAACCTGCGCACTTTGCGCGCACTCTATTGTGACGTAATGATCACACCAAATACACACTGTTTGTAGTGTATCGAAAATTTTGTCAAGCACTGGATGCACAGTGTTGGTTTGACAAAGTTTGTTCAGTTCTTGAGATTGTCATGGTGGATGTCTGTATTTGCTCTAGATGTCTGATTTGGATAACAATAAAAATATTGACTGGCTTTACTTTCGGGGGATATCAGAAATATTGACCGCGCTAAGACCATATTGCCCTCGTCTTTCGACACGGGGCAATATGATCTGAACTTGGTCAATATTTCTGATATACCCCTCAAGGCCAGTCAATATTATATAAGTATTTGCCATGTTACACCCCCTTTAACGTGCCCCTCCCCTGTTTCAAAGCCACAGGCTATGTTACAGTGGAAAACACCCTTAATTCCCACAGATAGGACGATACATGGAGGCCCTGTGTAAAGGAGAATCACCACCTTTGCAAGAGAAGGGGGGAAACCCTGGTGTACGTATTGGTCAATCTTCACCCAAATCATTTATACCGGTAGGAGAGACTGGAGGGCTAGAGTTATTCAGTTTGCTTTTCGCCTCCCATTCACTGGTGATAATCATAATAATGGAAATAATGATAATATGGCTACATTATGAGAATATTTTACTTGACATGCTAATTATTCACGAAATATGCTCATCAGCTCTTGCGATATATCCTTTTATCCCACTCACGGCTATTCGCACCGTGGCAGTCATGTGTTTGTCCATTGTATGGGAAGCTGTCATACGTGAAAATTTCTCACTGCTTCAAGCACGACCGAACACAGTTGCAAAAGCAGACAATTTTGAAATCAACATTGTGTCACACTAATAGCCATAGGATAAAAATGCATAATCCAAAATGTATGATCTGGGTGTGATTTTACTTAAAAATGAAATTTTTACCCAATAACCCCCAAATGAGGAATGGCCATTACATTGAAATATAGTGAGCTTTAATTAAAAACATTAATTGGATCATCAGTTAGGTGATAAATGGAAAGAATTAGAAGTGATGAACTTCAATTCTTTTCTCATATCGAACAAAACCAAACTAGCAATAATGATGATAATAAATAACCATAATAATAGTAGTAGAAGTAGAAGTGGTAGCATTAGAAGTAGTAATAGTAGTAGTAGTAGTAGTAGTAGTAGTAGTAGTAGTAGTAGTAGTAGTAGTTATAACATAATACACTTATATTTCACCATCTTTCTAGTAAAACTATTCAGAAATGCATTGTGAAATAAAAAAATTATGAAATAATGGTGATCATGTGTACATGCAAGTTTAACTCTGATGAGTATAATATACTCATCTTCCTTATAAAGTAATGAGCATTACAATTTCCTATCAGATTTTTTTGCTTGTACATACAAGTTTTAATAACATACATATAAAGCACGTTCCAAATGATAAGAAAGTAAATGTATAGAATAAAAGTATAGACAAACTGTTGGATAGTCCCTGTTTAGGATCATTTTCAAAATGTTCCTGTTGTTCCATGTGGTCCAAAAGCAAAAATTTATATTAATTGACATACATGTACATTTACAATATCAATTTTCAATCATTGTAATTTACCAGTGCACTACATCCATAATTGGTCCCCCCCTTATTGGTCCCCCCTCACCTCGCCACCCCTCCCGCAAACCTCTTTTCTTAATCATAAATGGGTATTAATATTATCTAAAAACATATTTCTCTGTCATAACATTTTAGACTAAATTTGTTATTTCTTTATTAAATATAGCCAAACTTCTTGAATGTACTTCTTACTTCCGCGATACAGAAATGTACACTTACAATTCTGTGTTTTTGGTTTTGGCAAACTATATTAGTACGTCTAAGGCCATAATTTTTAGTCTTAAAAATAAACTTCTTTTTCAAATATACAGGTGCCAAATCGTGAAATATTTCATACATTAAAGAATAACTGCCTAACTTGCCCATTTTCTAAAATTTCCCAATTCAAAATATGAATTTCACCAATCGGTTTATATTCAGATAATTTAAAATTAACAACAATTCTACCATTTCTATTCTGTAATTTTTGTAAAATGTCTACTCGAGTCTTAAGGCCCGGTCACACAGGGAGGACGCATGGGGAACGCACGGCCAGCGCATGGGAAATTTGCAATTTTGGCCAGTGCGTTGTCGTGCGCCCAACTTTTGACACCAAATGCATAGCGTGTTGCTAGCGCGCTGAGCGCATACAGGGCGCATACAGTACGCATACAGACCGTACCCAGAGCGCACATGATAACAACTTCCACGAATGCACAGCGTGTTGCTAGCGCGCTGGACGAATGGTCCACGCATGCACCGCGTTCTACGACGCACGGCCAGCGCATTGGAAATCGGAAAAGGTCGTGTGCCTAACTTTTGTCATAATTTTGGAAAAGCTAGTGAGCTGACACAAAATGCACAGCGTGTAGCTAGCGCGCTGTGCGTATACAGGACGTGTGCCCCGCGTATGTCTGGCGCTGGTCTAGCGCGCTCAACGCACGTCTGGCGTGCCTTTGGCGTGTACATTCATGCGTCGAGCTCCGCGCACACTTTTGAGCATGCTCAAAAAATCCCGACGCACACAGCGAATGACGACGAATGCATAGCGTTGGTCCAGCGTTGGTCCAGCGCGCTCGACGAACGAGTAACGAGTGATGACGCACGCCTAGCGAACGACAACGCACTGGCCAAAATTGGAAATTTTCCATGCGCCGGCCGTGCGTCCCGCATGCGTCCCCTCTGTGTGACCGGGCCTTAAGTGCCAGAATGCCGTTACACGTCACCATAATCAAAATATGGCATAATTGCAGCATTATATACAAGTTTTTATTAAAAGAGAAGGTTCATTGATTTTGAATTTGACTGAATTCGGTATCATTGCGATCGTCAACATACACTTGAGTAATAATATCACATTTGTTTAACTTTTAAATTCAATCAAAAGTTATAAAAGTTATTCAAATCAACCCACTCAAGACCCCCGAAAATGATCGTCATACAGCTGAATTTTCAGTGACGTCAATGAATGAACAATATGCCGCTCAGCTGAACTAATTGAAGACAGTGCACGTTGCAGTATACGTGTGTGTGTGCAAATCACTTGTATCGCATTGCGTACCGTACCCATTCATAGCCGACATAGTTTACCTTAAAACAAAACCTCAAAATATCGATATAGACGAAAAGATACTTGATTGAGTTTTGACAATGGAGATTTGGGAGATCTCAACCTAGAAGTAGAACTAGAAGATTTTGCTGATGTCGCTTACGTACGGTACTATAAAACCTGCATGCAGCGCATGCATGATACTGAGCTGTCTTGCCATATAGCTACATAGCCAAGTATCTAATTGCATTTAATTTATTCCTCACACTACTTAGGGCTTAAAAAGTATGTTACACATTTTCTTAAAGTTCTCAGCAATAGGTAGAGGTATAATTTACCTATTTTTTAAAGGCCCACTGCACTACTTGTAGCTACTTGCGCCCTCTATATAACAAACAATGCCTAATCGGTAACCATTGGTCCCCCATGATCCTCTTTTTCTTATGTTAACTGAGAGCTGAGTTGATGAGATAACCACTTGTCCAGTGACCTTGCAGGGCGGTCTAATCCCTCCTGTAAACTATGGCAGATAAGCTTTAAATTTCAATGAACCTTCTCTTTAACCCAGTTTCATTAACATAATTCACAATCTTCCTAGGAAAGTAATCATTTTCCAACCTTTTTACATAATTCACCAATGTGTATAGTCCATTTTAATTCACAATCAATAAAAATACCTAGATATCTAACTTTGTCAACTTTAACAATATTATTATCATTTATTCTTCAGTTCAACCTAATGGCGCACGCAAACCAAGGTTTGTCGACAAACCTCCTTTGTGAATTCGGGCCAATGTGTTTATTCAACATATATTTAGTGCCTATAAGCAAACTAACAGTCTTAGTACAATATAATTTTATCTTAATACAATTCATCCAAGAATATAACTTATGCAATTTAATATTCAAAATATTTTTCAATATTTACAAGGGTCTTTTTCTGAATAATATATAAAGGTGTCATCTGCATAAAGGTAGACTTAAATATTTTTTCAAAACAAGAGGGCATATTATTATTAAATATAAGAAAAAGTATGGGGCTGAGCATCTATCCCTGAGCTACCCCATGTGTAAGGGGTAGCTCTGAGGGCAGTGTATTATTAATCAAAGTTACTGTGCATCTACCATTTAAATAGCTTTTCAACCAATTCAAAGATGTACCTTGTAGACCAACACAAGCGGTTAACTTTGCCGAAGAATTCTGTAGTCCACTTAGTCGAAAGCCTTTTGAAGATCTTCAAAAACAGTGCCTTTGTTCATGCCCTTGTCCACTGACATGAGCCAATCATCCATAACATTTATGAGTGTAGTGATCATCAAATGTTTAGATCTTAACCCCTATTGTTGTTTGGCCAAAACATAATTGTTCGATGAGAAACGGGTGAGTTGCCATGTACAACTTTTTCTAACACCTATGACACACAAGGTAAAAGAGCAATCGGTCTATATCAGAATTGTCAGAACCTTGACTGGTGCTTCTATGGAACAGATGGCATTGGCTTTTCATTTATATTCATGTCACCCTTTTGCCTATTTAGGGACTTTGTGGATGATTTTTGTCTTTTAAATGTATGCATTAAGATAACACTTTCATTAAAATAGGGAGATTCTGATGTAACAGAGGTGTCTAGATGGACATGACTTTCTCCTGGTAGTGTTGAAGTTGATCCCTTGGAAGTATCACTTGAAGTTGTCCAAGAAGAACGTTTGGAAGATGAGCCGTTGACAGATGTAGGAGCTATGTCCGAAGCGTAAGTGTGCGTGAGGCCATAGTACGGGGTCTCCTCAGGATATTCATCATCGACAGTTTTGTGATTCAAGTCAAACGGTATTGTTGGCACTTCGTAAGTTGGGTCAATGATGGAGTTGTCTTTACTGCTCATACTAGATTGGTCAAGACCTTGGTGATCGCGATTGAATTTTGTACTGGTGACTTGGTTGACTGGATGAAGCTGTCTTTGAACAAACCTAACAAGCACTGCCACTACACAAGCAATTAGGACGATTGCTGCAACTACACCTGCAGATGCTATCATCACCATTTGCCACCATGGAAGCTGACTTTTTTGTGATGTTTCAAAAGGATTAAGCGGTTCTTGGAATTGACCTTGGTCAAGGTTGAAGGAGAGAAGAAGCGACGATCGTTGTATGGTATTGCAAGATGTGATCTCACATTCCACTACCTTACCAAGATCTGATTGAGAGAGATTGAGGATGTGTAGAGAAAATGTAGATTGTGGAAGTTCTTCCAAGAAAAATCTCTGACTTGTTGAATGCAATAGACTTCTGTCAAAGTACCACAGTATTTCTGCAGAATTATTTTGTGTCTTAAGTATTTTGCAGTAAACTGTTACTTGCCGTTGTTGATTAATAAGCCTGATATGTGAGGACATGTTCAAGAAAATACCTCTTCCACAGCTTTCAGGAGTGTCAGGTTCCCTTTCTATGAAGATTTGTGAGGAATTGGTTGCATTTCCTACAAAGTTGGAAACTGTGCATGAGGCGGTAATTTTCTTTGCATTCCTGCAAGAAGTTTGTGATTGATTACACTGGAGAGAAATATTTGCAATTTGAGATGTTGTGTTGCATCCGTAGACGAACTCAGAGGGTGAGCATGTCCAGGAAAAATTAAAGGTATCAGGGTATCCGTGTGCCTCACAAAACAAATTGGCTTGCTGGTTATCTTGTAGGACTATGCTACCAGGGTGAACAGTCACTTGTGGAGGAATGAGAACCTTGATAGGACCAATGGTGCAGTTCATAGCTCTTCCTATAAATGCAAGATCACTTGTCACAACACAAGTTATTGTCTTACCATGCATTCCTCTAGTGATAGGCATGATGTGAGTGAGATATCGTACCCTACCATCGTTGTCAGGCATCAAGGTTGGAAGCGGAGGACCTCCGTCATCAAAACTCCAGTTCAGATCCACTGCTGGCTTAGATCGTGTTACATTACAGTTCACCTGTAGGAGTTCTCCTTCTCTTACGTCTGTGGATTTGTTTGGGCAACATTTTAATTCACTTTCATCAGGAAAGTAGTGAACAGTCAGTTTAGACCTTGATGAATAGCAAATGGAACGTTGCTTGGTGAACTTTTCAACACTGCAGGCTATAGAATAGTCAGCTCTCCCAATCACCTTGATCATTAGGGTTGATGTCACTGTTCCACTCATGTCATCAGAGAGGGTGGGGTCTTTTTGCTCTGTACTAGGAGCAACACGCCATGTAATAGTATCATGGTCTTGGTCAAAGTCATGAGGGGAGCAACTGAAATTGGTCCAGCTTCCTTCATGGGCGATACTGTTCTGTGGCGTAACTAGGAATTGGTCTGGTGCATACTGGCATGCTGTTAGTACCATCCTGACTCTGGCAAATATCAGGATTTCCCAGCATAATATCCTCAACCACATGAATTTTCTGCACAAAGCCATTTTGTAATTAGTGCATTAGTGAAGAGAAATTAAGACTTTTAACACTGTGTATTCTTCGGTAGTAGAAAGTTATGAAGGAAATTGCCTTTGTCAATAAGGCTGATCGATAATGAAAGAGCACACCGTAGAGTCCTCAGGAAGTATAATGTGCATGTACGTGCGTAATATATGTAATCATAAATTGTCTTTCTTAAAATCAAGTAACTAGGCTGATCAAAACTAAGCTGCTTGAGTGTATTTCTTTTGAGCATGCTTGAATATAATAGATGATAGATCACTTCCTTTTGGTGCTTGAAACTTTCAAGCTTCCTTTTGTATGCATATTAAAGAAAGGAGGATGAATTACTTTAGAGAGAGAGCATGAAATAGGAGAGTCTTCCATTATTTGAATAAGATTAATTTGCAAAAGAGTTTTACAATTGAATGAAATTACATAATTTCTTTTTGAATTTTGAATCATCTAATTGTGACCACAGGTAATGCTCATTCCGATAAATAAATGCACTTACTGTAACTTATTTACTTTATGGAAAATAACAAGAAAATTATGTTTTCTGATTTTGCAGTAGATTGTGATAGGAAATAGTGTGAACTTATTGATATTCATCATACCAAATGAAAGCAAAGAATTCATTTTCTCCATGTAGTTTTGGCAGTGGCACTTTAATATGAATTTTCCCATTAAGATTATTGATGATGAAGTGCAAAGAACCTCTTAAGGATCATCAATCAAAACTGCATTGTATTTTGTTTGTTTTGGTCATTTGACAGTGGTATTGTTGTAGGTAATCAAAACTAGAAGATGCTTTCATTTGAAGTGATAAATCATTGCTGGTCCTAGTTTCATCTAATCCTGATATCATCAATCATCTTACAACTAGGAAAGCTTTAGATCATGAGAGGGTCCTTAATATGGTTTCAAGAGCATGGTCTGTTCTTTTGGCCATCTCTGCTTTCTCAATCCATACATTTTGATAAAAAGGGTAATATTTGGAAAAACAAGTTGCTTTTTTAACCTGCTGACTATGATTTACATTTGATGTATATTTATCTGTCTCAGACCTGGTTTTCTCCAGCTAATGATTTAATTGTAAAAAGTACATTTCTTTTGTTTGTTTTTGTTTGTTAAAGTACATGTCTGATGTGATAGGATTCCAAGTGTATAATGCCTTTTCGTTGTTCAGGGCATGATTTCAACAATTTTCTAGAGGCAACTTCAATATCACCATGAATATAACAAGTAGGGTCTGAATCATTCTTGGTAGATGTAACTTATTTATTCCTTTTTCATTTTTCTTTCTGGGAGAAGGAATTTCCTCCTTTGTCCCAATACATCCACTTTATTATACTTATGGTAAATTTGAAGAGTCTAAAAAAACTGTAATTCATAACAAAAAAAACAGTATTGTCATTTTTAGGGTAGGACAACCTTTATCATTCAGATAAGCTCCTCATACAGACACAAAGTATTCTTGGTATACTTCACTTATTA
Organism: Strongylocentrotus purpuratus; assembly: GCF_000002235.5. Taxonomy (NCBI): domain Eukaryota; kingdom Metazoa; phylum Echinodermata; class Echinoidea; order Camarodonta; family Strongylocentrotidae; genus Strongylocentrotus; species Strongylocentrotus purpuratus. Next base: position 6,415,135 of record NW_022145607.1, read on the forward strand.
TCAAATATTCACATACCTGCTAAAGTACACATTTATCACATGCTTCAAGATGATGTTGACTCGTGCCATTTATTTCATTGGTGTTGACAGGATTTATAGCCTGTCGAATAATCTCTGAGATTGTCAGATGTATGCATGTTTTCAGAACATTTTTCATTGTTTTATGGAGCTTTTGTCATTTCAAAAGGCTTCTATAAGAGTCTAAAATGAAAAATTACTTCCTGCCATAAACGTCGTTACTTTTTGTGAGTAAACACTTGAATGATTTATGCCTGGTAATTTTGCAGACTCTCACTTCTAGTACTCTCATATTCAAAATCACTTCCTGTTCAAATTAATGTTATCCCTTTTTTCTGTGTAGTTGCACCACCCTGGGCTTTCTTGCTCTCTCTCTCTTCCTTCTCTTTCTTACTGCCTCTCTGCCTCTCTGCCTAAACTAGTAGCTTTCACTATCAGGAATGTATTTAAAATGTTTTTTAACCATAGGTCCTGTTCTCATGATTAGAGATGCGTGATTGCACCATCTATAGGTGTGAATGTGACTAAAAAAATATCACTCCTCTGATGGCAACCAAAATGGTGGACATCTGGTGCTCTGATAAGTGGCCCAGAGTCCACACATGAAAACAGTATGTTACTTGTAGGGAGGAAGTTTAATGTTGGCATATAGAAAAACCACATGATTCGTCATGAAATGGGCCTGGTGCCAACTTATCTGCACTACATTAACCTAGGGCTGAACATTCTCCACTTCACCCTTTGTCCCTGGACCAGAGCAAATTCTTCATGCTAAGTGTATACTACACATGTTACATGACATTTAAAAAAAAGTTTTTAGGGGGGGGGGGGGTTCTTTTGCTTACCCGGTATGCACCAGTCCCTTATTAATATCAAGTCCTGATTGAATTATATTTTTGTACACGTGAGGCCTGTATATTTTTGCACCATTTTTACATTCTTGAAGGGTAGCCATCATTTACCAAGACAATAAAACAAAAATGTGGATACATGCACATGCCCTTATTTAAAAAGTGAAGTAGAGTACATTAAACAGTTTTCAATTAAACATGCATTTTATGTCATCAACACCAGCTAATTATTTAGACCCACTTTTTGCTTTGGCTATGATCTAGTACATATATATATATATATATATGTAAATACCTGGGCCCTTTTGTTTAATTAGTTTGATTGTTTTACTTTTTATATATCATAACTATATTTATAATAAGCAGGGGAAATTGTTGAATATATTTCGAAATTCCAATAAATCTATTTCATTATTTGTTATTATTAACAAATATTAATTAAAAAAAACCTACTGCTCATCAGAATTTTACTATTACAAAAAATATATGATTGTAGCTTTAAGAGAACAGCAATCTTACATAATTTTTACAAAATTACAAAGGTCGAAGCAAGAAAAAGATGTATGTGAGACTAAAGATCTACTTTTATGTCACAAATCTTCACTTGAGAAGATTTTTTTCTCTCCATCCAATTAGATTCAGAATATTTGCTACTAATCTTTTGCTTTTGTAAAATATACATGTATGATTATGTTTGACAATCAATTAATATTTGAATTAGATTCTGCATAGTTTCCAATATATGTATTTTTCATAGATATGTACTTGAAAATCAGTAATAGTTTCCTAACAGTAACAGTTTGAACCAACTGAAAAGTAAAGTAACAGGATGATAAACATTTATATTCCATCATACCAACATTTTATCCTTTAGATTTGGAATGATTACTCACTTAAGTCTTGAAGATTGAATTATAGTACAGTATTATATATGGAACGTAAGCGTAATAATAATTGTTGTGGTATTTCCTTATGCTCTTTTATACAGTTATTTCACAAATCACAATCCTTGTTTATTGTACTTTCTAATTGGTATTTTTTAAGGGAAATAGAGAGATATAGGGATATAGAGAGCAAGGAAAACAGAGAGACACGGTGAGAACAGAGAGAAGAGAGAAGGGAGAAGAGAGAGATAAGAGAGAGAAGAGAAGAGAAGAGATGTGAGAGGGGGGGTGAGATACAGAGAGAGGGGGTGGGGAGGGGAAGAGAGAAAGAGAAGGAGAGGGGGAGAGAGAGGGAGAGAGAGAGAGAGGAACAGAGACAGAGAGAGACCATGAAGGCATTCATTCATTCATTTTTTAGTTCATGCATTTTTACAATGTCCTGATTAACATACATAGGGGTCTTCAAAGTATGGGTTGTGTGACCAGGAAGTTGTCCATCTCTTTTCCCTGGAGGGCTGACTCCCATGTAGACATCACTGGAACTGGTCCATGAAGAACTCTGAGGTGGTGTGCTCGAGAAGGAATCCCTGATGATCTCTGAGGCATACGTGCCTTGCAGGCTGTAGGTAGAAGTGTCATCTGATTCAGTGCTGATAGGAGACACATTGGCAAAGGAAGCTTCTGCTACATTAGGAACTTCATAAACTGCACCTCCTGAAGGAGACACTTCACAGGTTGGTCCTTGTGGTGGACCTTGCTTGGAAGCGTCAGTGTTGCTGTTGGTAAGATGTCTGTACAGCAGGATCGACACTACTGCAACTACACATGCTGTGAGCACGATGGTCAATAGAACTCCAGCGATTGCCATTGCTACAATCTTCCATGTGGCAAGTTTTCCTGGTTGTAAAACTGTAGGCAGAGCAGGTGTCCCAGTTGTCCCAGTTGATGGGATTTTGTGTAAATCCAAGTCACTAAACTTGCTTGAAAAATGCTCAGGGTAGACAGAAAGATTGGCTGATGACCTTATTGTATGACCACAAGCTGTGACCTCACAAAGGACTTCTTTGACGCCGTGGTCCTCTGAAACATGGAGGAATCGCAATGCAAATGATGACATTGACACATTTTTCATGATGATATCCTCATTTTCTGTGATGAGAAGGCCATTATAATACCACTTCCATTGTATGTCATCAGGGATATTTCCAGTGACATTACACCAGAATGCCATCTGTTCTATTGGTCCTGTTATCTGTTCATGTAACTGAAGGGAAATGCTGAAGGGCTTAATTGTACCCCCTGAACAGCTATTAGGTGTTGTTGCTTTGCGATCGGAGTATGTTGCAACATTTTTTTGTTTTATCATTAGATTTGATGAAAATGAGTTGGACCCTACTGTGTTCATAACTGTGCATGTAATAATGGCATACTCTGTATCGGTGGAGCCAGAGAGTGTGGATATGTGAACAACTGAGGTGTTAGTAGATGTGCTTGTTCCATTACAGCCACTCAGTTTCACATTTGATGAGCAAAACCAAGTGAAGTTGAAAACTGTTGGGTAGCCATCTGCAATGCATGTAAATTCAACTACCATGTGGTCTTCCAAAATTGCATTTCTAGGATGCACATCAACAGTAGGAGGTGTAAGAACTTTGATAGGACCAGTAGGACATTCAAGTGATCTTCCTGGAAAAGCCAGCTCACTTGTGACAACACAGATAATTCTTTTATTGTGTAGTTCTTGACTTACTCTTACTTTATCTGACAAGTTCCTCATGAGCCCATCGTCCTGTATCTTTGGTAATGTTAGCACAAACTCATCTTCTGTTTCCAGTCTCCAGGTCAGGTCAACTGCTGGTTTGCAGCGTAAAACTGCACAATAGACATGGAGGAACTGCCCTTCTTGTAGGGATATTGCATCTTGAGGTGAGCAGTTCAGCTCACTCTGTCTTGGAAAGTATTTCACACTTAGCTTTGCTCTTCTGGATGAGAAATTTCTCCCTTGATACTGGCCGGAAGTATAAGATGCATGGCTGACACTGCAAGTTATGTAGCAGTCATATTGATCAATATCTTGCACTGTTAGTGTTGATGTCACATGGTGATCAAATTTTTCAGTTGTCTCATTGTTCTTATGATCAGGTCTCACAGTCCAGGAAATGCTTGCTCTGCCCGAATTGTTGACAGAACACAAGAATGTCACATCATCACCCTCATTTGCTGTGATATCTTGTGGTTGTGTAATGAAGACTAGAGGTGAAGAACACACAATGATTGTATAACATAATACCACTAGCAAGGTAACAACATAAAGCTTAAGACATTTTTCTGTAGCCATTTTTGATGGAGAGTTTTTTAAGGTAAGCCGTGCCTTGGAACTGAAAATATTTACAATGGATGAGACCTGTTTTCATTTAAGATGTAATAACTTTATGACATTCAAGTGATAAAGTGAAACCGGAAATCTCATAAAGAAGTAGCTAGCTCTTCTCCAAATTACTTTCCTTGTTGATATCTTCATTAGATTAACCTGTTGACTCCTGAATTATCTCATTGCCATAGACTTAATACAGGAACCACTTGGTTCCCTTATGCGGTGGGTTAATACTGTACTGGATAACAACTTTCTCACATCCAGTATCTCTTGATACCATGTATGTGTTATGAATTTCAAGTATCTGTAGTTTACAAGTATCAAGTAACACCTTCCCTCTTGTCTCATGTTGAAAAATGTTCAACAATTACCATCAGTATTTATCTTTCCTTGTTGGACATATTATACATTTTCATGTTCTCATTTGACAATACATTTATTTCTACCAATGAGGTGACCAAAGATCATCAAAGATCTTCATGATTGCATGATTATGACTGCCAATCAGTTTGTGTCTGGGAGGTGTTTATTATCTAAGCAAATAGGATGGCAGTCCATTCTAGTACAGAAGGGTCATCATAATTTCATAAAATATGGCAGCTAGAAAAATTAATGGGAAATCCAACCCTTATTAGTAAACTACTCCATAAGGAAACAAAAAAACCAGAGAAGCAGACTGTCGAAATCGGACTTAAAGATAAGAAAGTTATGAATTTTCAAATGTTGTAATAAATAAAGGTTGTAGCACTTCAAATTGGCCGAATCAGTAATGTCTTTATGACAAATTGCCTGAATTTTTTCCATTTGTTCCAACACAAAAGGACTAAAATGTCAATTTGTTAATATACATGTATGTCTCGGGTGTGTCTTTTATTTAAAGAGTACCTCTAATAATATTCTATCCACATTATATTTTGTAGTTCCCCAAGAGACAAAAACAGCAGAATTACAGAAGAGTTAAATATGTGACTAGGTATTACAATCCAGTAACCAAATTGCAGATTTGAGATTTGTATGGCTTTTATAGCGATCTCATATTTCAATAAAAACTTTTTTTTATTATTGGTCTGATTTATTTCAAACTTTTACTATTCTGTTTCCATTTCCCACTCACATACAACTGAAGTTATTATAAAGGTTGGGTTGCCTTTTAATAAATTTGGGCTAGGTCTCTCAGATCTCCTTCATTCTATCTGATTTTCTTTGAGTCATGATATATTCCTATTTCACTCTATCCTTCTCTTCCTTTTATTTTATCCCCTCTTTCTCTCTCTCTCTCTCTCTCTCTCTCTCTCTCTTTCTTTTTCTCTCTCTCTCTTTCTCTCTCCCTCTCACTCCCTCTTCATTTTTATTACATTAACTTTGGTTCCCTCTTGACCCTTTCCGCTGTTATCTTCCATCTTTCTCTTGTTCTCTTATTCCCAATTGTTTATGATGAATCTTTCAAATCAAACCTGTTATTACTCACAAGTTGGTTTACTCAACCTAAAGTCTGCACAGTTGTTATGACTTGTTTGTGGATTTAAATTCATACCGGTATGTATTTAGTTTGCATTGCATGGTATAGAATATAAACCTCTCATGAGCCGGACAGAATGACCAGCAAGACAAAGTTAGATTTTTACTCACTGGAAGCTATCTTAATCTACCATTGGAAATTTGAATTAGATGAATAAAACTCACAACCTCTGTATAGTGACACTGGGAATAGATGATTAACCTAAGAAATGCATGCAGAATGTGGATCTGTGATAATGGCAATGACTGAAACTTGTGTACCAGTTGAAGAAAATTCAATACAACATTACAAATTTGCGATGGAACAATCATAGTTTATTATTGAATCATATTCAAATTGTTATTTTCATAGCTGGCTAAATCATGTGAGTGATGTAATATTCATTAAATATACAGTCTGTTTATTTATGTAACATGAGCATACTTAATTTTTAACAACTTACAATATTTTCAAGGGTATCCACCAGCCTGCCACAAATATTAAATCAATATATATATATATATATGAAATGAAAACATAACTAGACATATAATACTTGTTTGGAACAAGTATAGGTGGGCTGGTCAACTAAAATTTGACACAAAATACAGCAAAAATAAAAGCGAGATACTGCTAAAAAACAATGTCATGTAGATTAATGATGTGAATGAAATTCACCTTCCATAGGCATAACACGCAACTTAAGAAATTTCTGATATGTGCCCTTTAATCGTAATGTTCACTATAATGACAGGATCAAAATGAAAAATGGTGATTATTGAGCTTGTAGAGAATTATCTTAGCTACAACATATCGAAATTTGGAAGAAAATCGATCAGTATTTACAGAGATACAATCAATTTTACATAAATATGCTGACTTCATCATATGCAAATTCGTATTTTGAGTTCCAAGGCCATTATGATGATGTCACAATGCACTTAATGGCAAAATGAGACATGGAATCATATCTACGACTCATACTTTACCTAAATATGAAAAAAAAAATTGAAGGTCACGGTTCATTCCAAAAGAGCTATAATGGATTTTGTATAGGCCTGTTTTTGCCCATATATGCTATGTATTAAAAGAGCTCGAGCGCACAGACATTTATCTTGAATTGACGCTCATCTTGTTATAATGGTCATAAAGAGATAAACATGATATCAAATTCCTTCAAAAAATATGAGAAATATCATAAACGAAAAAGAAATGGCGATTCTATGTTTTTGTAATGGTTTTACGCACGAAAATGCGCGCGCATGCGCAATTTTTTATAAAATGCTTAAAATAACCTGAAACGTATGCAAAATAAATTTGAGACGATTTTGAGCATTTAAATTTTTTGTGCACGCACTGACGCGCGGACGTACGCGCATGCGCATGTTTTTTATAACCTGAAATTGACCGGACTGATATTGACCTTGATCATGATAAATATGAATGAGAAATGACTTTCCTTCATGAAGATATGATCATGAGTTAATTTTAACAAAATGGCACCTTGATGACGTCATCAGTCAAGGTCAAGGTTGAAAAGGTTATTTTGATTTTTCTATGTGCCTATACATATGTGTGCCAAATTACAAAGCATTTGATTGAACCATTTCAAAGTTATCTTGCTAACAAAAAAGTGGGTCGAAATAAGAAAAATAAACTAGATTTGTAATACTTGTTTGGAACAAGTATAGGTGGGCTGGTCGAACTAAAATTTGAGACAAAATAAAGGGCACATTTGAGATAGCTCATTGTCTCAGCTACAACATACTCGAAGTTCAGCGTAAACGAATCTAAAACGACAGAGATATTGCTCGCGAAAGACGGGAATGTAGAATCTATTTTTTGAGAAAAAATCATGTCTCATAGAGAATACACGCAAACTGTGCAAAATTGACATGCCTCCTTCAATCGCAAAAATAGGCCATGATGCCTTTGTCAAAATGAAGAATAATAGCTACAGGATTTGTAGAAAATTATCTCAGCTAGAACATATCAAAATTTGGAAGAAAAATGACCGATATTTACAGAGATACAATCAATTTTACATAAATATGCTGACTTCATAATATGCAAATTCGTATTTTGAGTTCCAAGGCCATTATGATGATGTCACAATGCACTTAATGGCAAAATGAGACATGGAATCATATCTACGACTCATACTTTATCTAAATATGAAAAAAAAATTGAAGGTCACGGTTCATTCCAAAAGAGCTATAATGGATTTTGTATAGGCCTGTTTTTGCCCATATATGCTATGTATTAAAAGAGCTCGAGCGCACAGACATTTATCTTGAATTGACGCTCATCTTGTTATAATGGTCATAAAGAGATAAACATGGTATCAAATTCCTTCAAAAAATATGAGAAATATCATAAACGAAAAAGAAATGGCGATTCTATGTTTTTGTAATGGTTTTACGCACGAAAATGCGCGCGCATGCGCAATTTTTTATAAAATGCTTAAAATAACCTGAAACGTATGCAAAATAAATTTGAGACGATTTTGAGCATTTAAATTTTTTGTGCACGCACTGACGCGCGGACGTACGCGCATGCGCGCGTTTTTTTTAACCTGAAATTGACCGGACTGATATGGACCTTGATCATGATAAATATGAATGAGAAATGACTTTCCTTCATGAAGATATGATCATGATTTAATTTTAACAAAATGGCACCTAGATAACGTCATCAGTCAAGGTCAAGGTTGAAAAGGTTATTTTGATTTTTCTATGTGCCTATACATATGTGTGCCAAATTACAAAGCATTTGATTGAACCATTTCAAAGTTATCTTGCTAACAAAAAAGTGGGTCGAAATAAGAAAAATAAACTAGATTTGTAATACTTGTTTGGAACAAGTATAGGTGGGCTGGTCGAACTAAAATTTGAGACAAAATAAAGGGCACATTTGAGATAGCTCATTGTCTCAGCTACAACATACTCGAAGTTCAGCGTAAACGAATCTAAAACGACAGAGATATTGCTCGCGAAAGACGGGAATGTAGAATCTATTTTTTGAGAAAAAATCATGTCTCATAGAGAATACACGCAAACTGTGCAAAATTGACATGCCTCCTTCAATCGCAAAAATAGGCCATGATGCCTTTGTCAAAATGAAGAATAATAGCTACTGGATTTGTAGAAAATTATCTCAGTTAGAACACGGCACTAATATCCTTTGGCAAGATATTAACCTGCACTTGCTACTCTCCACCCAGGTGTTAAATGGGTACCCGGTAGGATGCGACCGTCATTGTTGGTCAAACAGTTTTTGAGCGTCATGTAACGCCTGGCTGGAATGCTCCCCAGGGAGTGGAGATTGTGCACACATTGTGTGCGGGTAAGCACTGAATCCAATGACCGGGGTAATAATATATTTGTAAAGCGCTTAGAGACATTTGTATTTAGCGCTATATAAATTAAATTTATTATTATTATATCAAAATTTGGAAGAAAAATGACCGATATTTACAGAGATACAATCAATTTTCCCAAAATATGATGACGTCATAATATGCAAATTGAAATTTTGAGTTCGGAGGCCATTATGATGACGTCATGAGTTAATTGAGGGTCAAATGAGACATGAAATCATATCTCTGATTCATACTTAATCAAAATATGAAAAAAAATTTGGGGTCACCTTGCATCCTAAAGAGCTACAATGGATTTTGCATAGGTATGTTTTTGCCAATATATGCTATATATTACAAGAGCTCGCGCGCACGGAAATTTATGTTTAACGGTCGATCATTCCGTCATTAATAGTCATAAAGAGATGAACATGCTATCAAATTTTTTGTAAAAATATGTGGAATATTATGAAAGAAAAAAATGGCCATTCTATGTTGTGCAATAGTTTTACGCGCGAAAACGCGCACGCATGCGCGTGTGCGCGATTTTTTATAAAATGCTTAGAATGGCCTAAAACGTATGCAAAATGATTTTTGAGACGATTTTGAGCATTTCAAAAATTTGTGCGCGCGTTATTTTACCTGAAATTGACCGGACGGATATTGACCTTGATCATGATAAATATGAATGAGAAATAGCTTTTGGTTATGAAGATATGATCATGAGTTGATTTTCGTAAAATTTTACAAAATGGCGCCTAGATGACGTCATCAGTAAAGATCAATGTTGAAAACATTATTGTGCTTTGTACACATGCCTATACATATGTGTGCCAAATTTCAAGGCATTTAATTGAGCCATTTTCAAGTAATCGTGCTTACAAAAAAGTGGTTCGAAATAAGAAAAATAAAGAATAATAAAAATAAATAAATAAAGGCAATTCTAACGAAATTATAAGGTGGTCTGTACGTTATACAGCCCACCTGATAATAATAAATAAAGGCAATTTTAACAAAAATATAAGGTGGTCTGTATTAGATACAGCCCACCTGATAATCAATAATAAAGGCAATTCTAACGAAATTATAAGGTGGTCTGTACGATATACAGCCCACCTGATAAATAATAATAATAATAAATTATAATAAAGGCAATTTTAACAAAATTATAAGGTGGTCTATATTAGATACAGCCCACCTGATTACAGTTCCTTTTCATTAGAGGGGAGTAATTGGTGGACAAAAGCGGTTTTACTCCTGGCTGCACTCATGGGATTTATTAACAGACAGCATTATTAATTCAAACAATTGAATGTGAATTTTTTTTTTTTTTTCACAAGGTAAATCATTTATGCATTAGAGTGATAACAAAACCACTTTCAGTATTTATTTGCTGTGATAGCATAGGGTGTACATGAAATACTCTATATTCATACATAGAACATTACAAAATCCTTTCTAGAGTTCATCATAATGATATTGTTACTAAAAAAGTATCTTATAATTTCTCTACTTTCTAAAAATACAAAGTTAAATTGATCTTTAAAAGGGCTGATGAATTACAATATATTTGTAAATGATGGATTTTCAATTGTAAACATGTTGGATCCAACGCTATATAGCAGTTGAATGGAGCTTGTCTTGTTTCGGTCTACCCGTTTGAGGATTCGTCACTTTCTACCCATTTACATGTTGAGTTAGGATATTTTAGTAGTTAGAGGCTGTAATAGTTCTACAATCACACAGACTTAAGGTCTTTGCCTTTCAGTCCATCCTGCGTTCTTGTTATCTCTTGTTATTTTAAGAACAATTTGAGGTATATCAGGGAGACACTCTTATAAGATTTTGGGGTAAGCTGGTCGAAGGTCAAATGTCAAAGGTTTTTGACATTAATTTTTGTTTTGAATAGCAGATTAATAATTAGAAAGTTTTGAATGTTTGAAATATGAGATCAATTAATATGTGCAAATTGCTAATTGGAAATTTGGTCAATGGGTTGCCGTTTAGATTGTATTTTCCTTTAACTGAAATTAGGGCAAACCTACTGGAGATAGTGTGGCATTTGTCACGTTGATTTTTCACATTCAGTTTCTCATTTTTGATAATGACAACAAATTGAATATTAATACCAAGTCAACTAAACAGTTTCCAAACATTGCAGCAAATTTTCCTCGCACAGCAATGAGTCATAAATTTGCCCCTTTCACAGTGTCAAATAAACCTAAGTCACACGTTTAAATAGAGATGCAGGCTTTTTGTGTTTGTACGTGCATGTCAAAATTACAATGATGAAAATCACACAGAACCATTGACATGTTATCTATGAAGACAAAATTTCCACTTGAGATCCATGTTAAATGTAAAGTTTTGTTTCATTTTGTATTGTAAAGAAGCCAATAACAGTACTTTATTTGCAAAGGAGATAACAATCATACTAAAAAATGTCAAAATATGACAAGTATTTCAGAGATACTATATATTCTACACCCTAACTTAAACAAAATCTAAACAAATTGTAATAATAAAAGGCAAAAGTTTTATATTATTTCCAATGCATTGGGTAATTCAAAATACATAATGCTAAGCAGTAAACATCCCGAAAGTGACTTATTGATAAAATGAACATGAATTGCAAATTCAAATAACATGGTTATGAGAGTTGAATGTGAATATTCAGTTCATTTCTTTTTAGCAGCTTGTCCTCTTTGTTTAGTAAACATTATTTTTTTCTTCTTATTTTCCCGAGCAGCTTTAAAAGTTGGTTCATTTTCTGTAGCGACAATAGGGCTTGGTATAAACCGCACAGTTTCTTCTGTACTTACTTGTTTCTCCGTAGTTTGAGGATTTGATACTGATGGTTGCATTGAGTGTTCGTAATCTTTATTTGTTCCAGTACTCTTTTGATTGTTTCTTGATTTAAGTAAGCATGATGCCAGAAAAAATATTACTATTACCAAAACACATATCACTATCACCATTGCACCCAACAGAATATCTACAGTGACATTATTGGTCTTATGATCCTCATCCTCTAAGACTGTTGTTGTACTGGCATATGTTAATGGTTGGTTGGAGGCAGAAGAATGACTTCCAAGGGTCTCAGTGCTTATTGGTTCTCTGTTTGATTCAACCTGTGTTATTTTACATGGATCTATCTTGTCCTGAGGTATGATACCTATAATGGGATCCCATCCAAAATCCTTACAATTACATCTCTCTGTAGGTCTTTCATAGTTAGATGTGCAACAATGTGCAAACTGTGCCCTCTTTATCCACATTGTCTCCTCCAAAGATTTTTTATCCTGTACAGGCCTCGTCCATGGGGGCATTTTTTCACCTTCTTGGTAGCATTCAATAAACCCTTGGAGGCTTCCAACCGGTGCTTTACAGTATACTCTGACCCAAACCCCATTCATTTCACCAAAGCTATTCTCAATTTCACAAGTTGCCTTCCCAGGGGGAAATTCAACATGCAAACCTATTTTCTTAGTTAACTTATCCTGTATCTCACCATTTTGATGAATGTCACAAATAAATGTACCTGCATCTTCTCTTGTGACATTAATTATTCTCACTTTAACCATTAGTATGGCTCTGTGTGAACCATCACCTTTATATGGTGTTTCTACCACAGAAAATCTACTACGTTGTTTTATAGTCAGACCGCCCATTGACAAAGTGCCAGAGTGATAGAACATGGGTCTTTTTGATACATGCAATGATACAACTGTATTATTCAAATCATGATATTGAAATACCATCTCAGCATCATCCCCCTCGTGAAAGCTGAGAAGTGTGGAATTATTGAAATGCAAGCACAAAATGAAGAGGATAAAAAAACGTAGTTGCAGTCTATCATGTGCTTTTATAGCCATCTTTATAGTCTTACAAAAAATGTTTCTTTGAAGAATAAAACCTAAAAATTATTAGTATGATCACAAGACTTATGACAGAACAAAATATTATTATGATGTACTGTATTGACGTGTTTGCCGTCCTGATAGGGTCAGTTAATAAATCATCTCTTGCTATTGTTGAAACAAACTTTGATTGTGTGAAGGTTCTTAATGGTAGTGATGAGTGTGGGCTGTTGGAGTGAATAATAAGTCCTCCTTGTGTTTCTGAGGCTCTGGAAGCCTCAAATAGGCCCACCCACTTAAAGTCAGTACAAAACTTAAATGTCTTTGTATACTTTCTATTCACAGAACAGCAGTGAATAGGAACACTCTTCTGAAGCCAAAATTGGGAAATGATTTGGCTAATCCCGGTCACAAGAACAGGTGAATATGCACCTATATGTCGTTTTCCAAGAGTGTAGCAAATGATGCTTCCTCGAGGATATCCTTGTCCTGCTGAGCACTTCAAGAGAGAGTATTCAAAGTATGATAAGAAGTTTGGAGTTCCCTTTTGGACCCAATCGCAGGTGGCCGGACCAGGTCGATGGTAGACGCGCAGCTTGTAGAATTGTGATGAATTGAAATCAGAACATTCAAACCTGCATTGGTAGATCCCTGCATCTGATGGCTGGGTGTCCTCAATGTTTAAAGTAACAACAAAGGAACCAAAGATAGAGTCTGTTTCCACGGTTGTCTTATTATATAGTGTATAGTTTTCACTTCCAGCTAATGAATCGCTTTTGAAGAAGAGTTTGTAATGGCACTGTTCTCTATCATGAACAAAAAGGGTAATTTTAGAGTTTTTACCTTGAGTAGTTGATACTGTTTTAAAATCAGTGCCCCTTCCACAGGCTGTTGTGACAAGCACTGTTATGACACCACATGCCAATAACCACCATTTAATTAATGCCATTATTTTGTAACCATAGCATTTTCCTGTGTCCTTTAGCGTTGCTCAGTAGACCAGCACGTCTGTCAGAGCCCATTTTGATGTCATTAAACTACAAGAGAAACAAGCAAATAATATTGTTTTCTTTTTTGTGGGATACTACATCATTTGTCAAGTCTTGTAGAATATATTGAAATCGTCTGCCACATGATTGAATAAAAACTTTTTAAAATACAATATCATAAAATGACAGCAAACATTATTGTCTTGGGGTTACTATCTATTAGGCGAGGCGTCAAAAATATCGATACCAGCAGGCTGCCGCCTCACGTATTGGCGCATCGAGGCTGCAATTACGGCCGAACTCTGGCTGGGGTAATTATTTTTCACTTATTAGCCCAGCCGGCTTGCGCCAGGCTGGGATCTGAGGCTCGGTTTCCATTCAAAAGGCGGCAGCCGGCGCATGCTTTTGAATGCCATTTCCTACCGCCAGCGGTAGCCGGCTGAGCTAATTTAAAAAATGCAGCCAGGACGCACAAGTGCAGTTAGCTGCCGCTGGCTGGTATATTTATTTTTGACGCCTCGCCTTAGCATAGTACGCCCTACCGAGTACAACTACATGTATTTCACATCATTAACAATATAGATGATACATAAGAGTGAATTAAATTAACACATTTTCAAAGTTTGAATAGCAAAGGAGGGAGTACATCAGATCTCAGACACTCATTACACTTTATCCTCAAAAGTAATAGACATGCACTGGCTAGTTATCAATATCTTAATAGCTTGAAACCTTATAATAATTAGAATATGTGTTTGTTATTGTCAATACATGGTTTTCCCAGTGATAGATTAATTCAAAATCTGCACAACTCACTAAGAGAAGAAAACTCTAATTGACAAAGCAGTTTTGTGTAAAAATCACACTGTATGCAATTTTGTGTGAATGCAAAAACATGACTGAAGCTCATATTATAATATGCATGCATCTCCAATATTCAGCAACACTAGTTTATTTGTCGATACTATTAAGTGTTAACAATACATTTTAAAGTGAAAGCCTACCTTGAATCTGTTGAAATCTGCTGATGATCGAAATAATATGTTATTTCATCAAATATCTGAGTAACTATGATGAAGTGACAAATTTTCTTGCCTGCTAAACTAAATAATATTGTCATTGATGGTGGGAAGCACAACATATGATGACATGTTCAAACTTGCCATTTTGTTTATTTTCCAGTTAATAAGTTACAAAGATAACATTTTTAAAGAGGTTTATCACATATTTCTGAACTTGTTTTGACTTGCTCCCTCCAGCAAGAACATTAGTAAATCAGGGAATCAGTGTCATATTTAGGATTTGAGAATATATACAACATGATAAAATATTTCAATGTAAGACAATAAGCTCAACAGTAAACATATGTTATAGTATAATCATAAATGGGGTCATGTATACATGTATAAACATTTTTATGGAAAGATGTATGTATCAAAGTTCAATAGGTAGTCCCTGAAACAATTGGTATGTTGAGAAAATAGCATTGTGTCACTTGTTATTTCACATCATGTGACTCCACCAATATCAACAGTATCATTATGTTGTCTTTGTGATGCATTGTTGATACTGATTTGAGTCTTTAACTTGTTAAATACCAAGCCAAAGAATACTCAGGCTTGAGTCTCTTTCAAATTGGCTTTATACACAAATCAAATCATATCCAGCAGGTTGAATTAGTTTAAGATGACCCAGTAATATAAATATAACCATTACTCATGTATTTGAAGCTAACTTGAAGTTCTATGTTCAGAAAATGTGTTTACAGAACTACAGAGGTTGAGAAAAAAAATTACATTCTTGATCAAGACATGATTATATCTCCACAGAGATTTCAATGGAAAATGTTAAAAAGCAGTTGTTAATATTGATAACAGGTGGAGATGTTTTGCATGGTGTACTATACAATTTTTGTGCCTATAGATTTTCATTGATTTTAGCATGGAATTTGAAATGTACCATTATTGAGGGAGAGAAGATCATGAGATATGACTAGTGCACAATTATCAGGAGCAGATTTTGTTGAATTCAGAAGTATTGCATTCAAAAGTCATTGAAGATGTGCCTTGCAGAATGCATCTGTATTTCTTGAATTCAGAAGCATGCACTCAAATTAGTCATTGAAGATGTTCCTTGCAGAATGCATCTGTATTACTTGTTGATTCTCATAGAAGCGTCTTGATCTTCCTGTCGTATCTTTGGTTTCTGAGGATAAAGAACCTGACCCAGAGAGAGATGAGTAATTGCAAAAGCTGCCATGTGAAGTAGAGGGACTACTGGACCTTGCTGAACTTTCCACACTGGATGATGTGCTTGTCTGATAAACCTTTGAATCATATAAATATGTGAAGTCATTTGAATCATCCGTAGAGGTTGGTAATGGAATTTGGATGCTCAGTGGAGGATCTTCATAGACAGGTTCCAGTTGCAGTTCCGCCCTTGCACATGAAGTTGTAGGGTTTTGCTCACTTGACAGTTGTTGTTGCAGGGCTACCATTGTACTGTGAGATGTGTCTAATTGAACCTGTGAGTTGTTAGATAATTCATTGGAGTGGACATGCTTCAAGTATTTGCAGACTGCTGCTGTAGAAATAGTTGGTATTAGCAGTGATAGCAAAATGAAAGTTATGACCATGATAGTAATAAACTGAAGCTGTCTTTTGTTGGAAGCTTGAGAAAGCGGTTCTAGAGGAGTGGTATTAACTACTGGAATCAAACTTGCCTCTGGCTGTGACAATTCATATTTCATATCTGTGGTGTTTATTATCCTATTATCACACAAAATGTGAGGATCTGTTTCAACGATGCAGAGTTTTGAAACAAACTTACATACAAGTCGGCTACATGGACCAGTTATATTGTTAGATATAAGTCTGATAGTAGATTCCATACTCATTTCATTAGAGTTGTAGGAATATTGCACACTTTTTTCTGGCATCAGTTTATTCCCGTAATACCAGAAAAGATTTTGCTCATCATATTGGAAAGTGTAATCCTGAACTGTGCATTTGAAGGATCCATAAAGCTCCCCATCAAGACTAAGAGTTTCATTCACTTGAAGGAGCTTTATTTGAATGTTTGAACAATTTGAAGAAAACGATGTATTCAAGAGAGATATTCTAGAGCTACTACTTGCCATTCCTTTTGAGGTTCTAGCAGAACAGGTAGCCATAATGAAGTTTTCTCTTAGGAAAGATAGTGACTTCTCAGTCAAAGTAAGCTCCATGTTTTCATTTGTCGTATTACAACCTTCAATGATACCGGATGGTGTGCATGACCAGAGATAATATGCAGTCTTGGGATTTACATTTGCTACACAAGTCAGTTGCACGGTGCGTTGAAAAGGAGTTATTAAGAAATTAGGTGGATTAACCAGAACCAGTGGTTTACTGTTGATTCTGAATGGCCCAATATCGCAGGTTAAGGCTTTGTTTCCAAAATTACCTGAACCAGAAACCATACAAGTAAAAGTTTTATTATGTCCAAGATCAAAGTCTGTCAGATTTGTTGTAATGCCTCTAGTAGAATCATTGGAGAATGTTTCTGTGTGTGGAATATCACCTCCCTCAGTGTTCCAGGACACATCTACAGGAGGATTCCCTTTGTCTGTCCTGCACCAAATTGTTAAGTGTTGAGGGTCCTCTATTGTTCTGAGATTTTTGGGGCCACAACTTATCTCATCCTCTTTAGGGAAGTACCATGTAGTAAATGTAGCAATTTTAGAATGGCATACCTGTGGGTGTGTTGCAGAAGATCTCTTTAGCACACATAGTTGCTTTTGATTTCTTCTGTCAATGTTGAACAGAATTAGAGTTGATATCATTTCCTTGGTGTAAGGATCATACTCCTCAGAAATATTCATTTGGTAAATCGATGGCTGAATTACTACCCAGAATAGCGAATCAGTCTGTTGATTGAAGCCGGAGACGGAGCAACTGAAGGTGGCATTTGCACCTTCCATGACAATAATGTTAGTTGGTTGAGTTAAAAACTCAAATGAACATGTGGCTGCTGCATTGTGACAAGTACTAACACTTGCCACAATGATAGCCAATTTCATCAATGCTTTTGAAATCATTATTCAGTTAAAAAGCACAGAGTATGTTTATTCACCAACACCTCTTAACGTTAAGTAGGTATTAGAGCCTTCGCTCCTCTGCAAATTTCAAGTTGGGATTTGATTGCGTATTTAGAGAAAATAGTGCATACAGTCCAAATGTCCACACAAGGCTAACCGTCTCTACTAGAACAATGGAAGAAGAAGACACAGATCCATCAAGTTTGGCCAAATGTATAAGAATTGTTCTCTATGAGAAAATCAATTCTATGTAAAAAAGAACTGTCTGTGACATAAAGTTTGGTTTGTTTTCTTCAATCTGTTGGCTCATGATGATTCTGAGCAAAGAGGGCAATTTATTTTCCAGGAAGATGTTTATGAGTACTTCGTCATATTTTTCCAGAAGATGTCCATAAGTACTTCTTTGTAATTGATAACAGAGAAAGTTGCAACTCATGTTTTGTTAAAGTATGAGTGAAGTGACAATTATGCACATAGGAAGATAGGCAGGAAAGCTCTTTCTAAGGTTGTGTTTGGAATCAATGGTGCATTTCTCCAGTAAATAGGAAATAATTTATTAGGGGAATTTCTACTTGAAGTTGGAATTTTCTAGGCTACCAGATTAAAACCAAGTTTTTTCCTTTAAATGATTTGCATTTCTTTGTATTTGATTTCTTCCAGTTTCTTGAAATAACAGGTAATTAATAGTACTGTTTAATATTGAATGAATGTCATCTTGCATTATATTACAACAAGAATTGTGCAAAGGATGGGGTGATTCAAATTTAATTACAACAATGTATTTAGACATTGGGAGTCTCATCTCGTGAGAGGCTTGATGGAATTTAATGTAACATTTTATTTGAGGCACTGTACAGATATTTTATGTAAGTAGTTGTGAATCAGACCCCTCTCTCATTCACTTCCTGGACCAATATACGTTAGACCGATCTAAGCTAAAACTGTCTATCAGTGAGTGAGAATGCATAACCATGCCAAAACGTGATCCACTGTAGCACACCACAGCCATCCTTACACCCTACATCCATTCTTACAACCACACCCGTTCTGACACTCCACACCCACCCTTACACCCCACCAAAATTCTTACAACCCACACCCACCCTTACAACCCACCCCCTTTCTTACACCCAATACCCACCGTAGCACACCAAAGCCATCCTTACATCCTGCATCCATTCTTACAACCCACATCCGTTCTGACACTCCACACCCACCCTTTCACCTCACCCACATTCTTACGACCCACACCCACCCTTACACCCCATACCCACCATAGCGCACCACAGCCATCATTACATCCTGCATCCATTCTTACAACCCACATCCTCTCTGAAACTCCACACCCACGCTCACACCCCACCCACATTCTTACATCCCACACCCACCCTTACAACCCACCCCCTTTCTCACACCCCGCACCCACTGTAGCACGCCACAGCTATCCCGACATCCTGCATCCATTCTTACAACCCACATCCGTTCTGACACTCCACACCTACGCTTACACCTCACCCGCATCCTTACAACCCACCCCCTTTCTTACACCCATACCCACCGTTGCACACCACTGCCATCCTTATATTCTGCATTCATTCTTACAACCCACATCCGTTCTGAAACTTCACACCCACCCTTTCACCTTACCCACTTTCTTACAACCCACACCCACCCTTACAACCCACCCCCTTTCTCACACCCCGCACCCACTGTTAAACCCCTTCTTAACCAGAAAATATGATCGTGGTGACGTCTGGATCGTTGTCCGGATGATATCCTGATAAACGGCCTGTTAAGACGCGCACGGAACTCTACCCTGGTAGAATGACGTCAGTGCGCGCCAGCTGATCGAGATGAGGGAGATGCGGTTGTTATGGTAACCTACCCTCCACATCATGTCCATTTTTTTAAATTTCTGCCATGCTTTATTTTACAAAGGAAAGAATATTTCACTGAAACCAAACTATATATTCCAGCCTACTTGATTCACTTTTTGCTCAATCGAACTAGAACATAAAAGTTGTTTGCAGTTTTTAATAATAATAATGCAACCTGATCTGACCTACAGTGCTCTCTTAGCCGATAGAAATGTACAATTTGTACTCTGGAACAAAAGGCCTGACTGAACAAAACACAAAATAATATTCATCAAGTTTCTTCTTTGTTTTTAATCAGAAACCATTGTCATGTCATACAATACATTATGAAATATCAATTGATCACAAAAGTTAAATTTAGTAATAGCACTCACATACACATAATCACACCTGCACGTACATGCATGCAAGCCCACACCCATACAAAATATATTAGTCTTTGGGATATAAACAAGTATCTTTTTTTTTAAGGATAACATTAAATGAAATAAGTTCTGTTGACAACTACAGAAAATAGGTTACATGTACTTTACAATATAAAAGCATCACTATACATGAATAAAGATCAAGTTACTAGTTTTTGAGTTATTTGATGGAACAAATTACAACTCACATTTATTGCTAGGTGAGAGAGACTTAAATAGTTCATATTTGCCAGATTCTGCAAGGACATGGTTTAAAGACTTTATATTAGGTTATTAGGAAGATGTAGTAAGTTTTAAAAATACCCTACCAATATTTAAGACATTAAAAGTGGAAAGGCATGTTTTGCCAATGAGTATGATGAAAATAACTCTCTTTTATGAAATATTCCTATAATTTAACTCATTATGCAGTTCTTCTCCTGCAAAGCACAAGACGTGCATGGGTAAATTTAAGTATGTTCCATATCTGTTTAGTAAATTAAAAGTAGTAGTAGTGTCGGTTATTTTACCTAACTGCTAAGAAATGCTTGCTAGTAAGTAACCAGAGGACTGACCACTTTTTGACCTCTCCGAGGGATATTAATCTTTTATTCATTTAAAAATCCATGCAATATTAAGGTTTTCAACCGTAACATTGGAACCAAATGTACACAGAAAATAGCACAGTAACAACTAAGACACTTCTGTGATATAAACTTGAAGAACCAAGATTTGGTGACTGTGAAATTGTAATTTTAGATGTTTTATATGTAGTATGCCTATTAATTTCCTGTGATATATGACTAGTGGAGCCATGGACTTCATAATCAGTAGTTGTGGGTGGTTCGGTACTTGTACTGACAGGTATTTCTAATATGAAATCTGTACAAGTACTAAATGTTTTGGTATATTCATCATTAAGTGAACAGCAGTAGACATTTGAGTTTGCTGTAAACCAGAATGAAGCCTTGAGCATTTCACCTGTTGATTTCTTTACAGGTGAATTTCCAATCTCATTAACGTAACAGATTATATATCCACTTGGATATCCATTTTCTGCAGAACATTCTAGATATGAAATACCCAAAAGAGTAATCTCTTCAGCCCTTAAACATGTTGCAGGAGCTGGAGGATAGTACACATGTAGAACATGCTCCTGATAGGATTGCATTCTTGTGCACTCGAAGGAGCATCTGTATCTTCCGGTATCTGATGGCTGTGTGTTTTCTATTGTCAATACTAAGAGCAGGTAATCAAATAGTGAATGAGCTTGGAGTTTGGTTCTCCTGCGATGACTGTAGGGGTAACGCGCTGAAGAGACAAATGTGCCGTTATGGTTGAAAATCATACCTTGGTAGGAGAGTTGAAAGGTGCATGTCTGTCCAGCTGACGTTGTGATATATTGCATGACAGTAGATGCTTCTTGGTGTGTGAAAGCTGGTTGTTGAAAAGAGTGCCTGTCATTGTCACTCCCACCATTAATTACAGTTGTGCCACAGAAGATCATAATGGAGAGGTAAACTGGCGTGAAACCCATTTTATTTCAGAATGCATGTGTAGATGGCATCAATAATTTTAAATACTTTTCTATTTAAGTATTACATTTGTTCAATAGGTAGTACGATAGTACATTGTTCCATTTATCCTTTTCAGAAATGTTAAGTTGATTTGATTTGAACATTTATCTGGTTGGAAAGTGACAATAAAGAAAGTAATGAGGAAGAAAAGGCAAAAATAATGTTACTCAAAGTGTCAGTTAACTGTTTTGTTTGAGAATTGAGTTTTAGAAAATGCTAATATAAAACATGTATTAGAAATATAAGAATTATGGTACCTAGAAGCATGAAAGTGGTAGAAACTCATCCAAACTAAAATTAAAATGAGGTGAACTAAGATCACTGGTCAAAAAAATGACAGATTGAAGAACCTTAATGAATAATGGATATTACTAATCACATAGATTTCTGATACATACAATTAAGTACATTCAATAAGAGGGCTGAAAATGCTCAATATATGTTCTTACCTAGGCTAGCACAGCAACATTCTATTATGCTTGTAATCCATTCTCACCTTGCAGTATATTTGAAGTGATTACAAAACTTTTCCTTTTTAGGTGTAAATCTTCAATATAAATTTGATTATGTCACATGATTGAAGTACACTTCTAGATAACAAACAAAATGTACATGTCTACACATGTCCTGTAACCACAAAACACCACACAAATATAATTGACTTTATCATTTCTATATGCAGCAAGTCTAGGCTTGATTTTGGGTGTTTACAAGTTGTAATATAGCCTGGGAAAATGTTGAGAAACTATTGTTTTTGTTTAGTTTCTTTAAATATAAGTGATAAGAAAACAACTGCCTTATCTAATCTGTGTAAACCTTAAACAAAATGTAGAATAGGAGCACAATTGTTTCAGACTGTGACAACAGGGATCAATAAAATGTGTTGCATGTACTTTGCAATATAGAAGCATCAAGGACATGAATAAAGATGAAGTTACTAGTTTTCAAGTTATTTTAGGCAACAAAAATTAATACAACTGAAATTTATTGCTAGGTGAATCGTTTATCTATTATTTGCCAGATTCTGAAAGGACATGGATTAAAGACTTTATATTAGGCTATTAGGAAGATGTAGCAAGTTTTTAAAGTACCCTATCAATATTTAAGACATTACAAGTGGAAAGGAATAATTTGGCGATGAATATGATGAAAGTACTTCTATTTCATTAAACATTCATATGATTTAATGCAGTTAAATGTCAAATGTTCATTATGCATATTCAGTAGTTGTGGGTAGTTCAGTTCTTGTGCTGACAGGTATTTCTAATGTGAAATCAGTACAAGTACTAAATTTTTTGGTATATTCATCATTAAGTGAACAGCAGTAGACATTTGAGTTTGCTGTAAACCAGAATGAAGCCTTGAGCATTTCACCTGCTGATTTCTTTACTGGTGAATGTGCAATTGCATATAGGTTTCCATTCGTAACAGAGTAACATATGATATGTCCACTTGGATATCCATTTTCTGCAGAACATTCTAGATATGAAATACCAAAAAGAGTATTCTCTTCAGCCCTTAAACATGTTGCAGGAGCTGGAGGATAGTACACATGTAGAACATGCTCCTGATAGGATTGCATTCTTGTGCACTCGAAGGAGCATCTGTATCTTCCGGTATCTGATGGCTGTGTGTTTTCTATTGTCAATACTAAGAGCAGGGAATCAAATAGTGAATGAGCTTGAAGTTTGGTTCTCCTGCGATGACTGTAGGGGTAACGCGCTGAAGAGACAAATGTGCCGTTATGGTTGAAAATCATACCTTGGTAGGAGAGTTGAAAGGTGCATGTCTGTCCAGCTGATGGTATGATATATCGCATGACAGTAGAATCTCCTTGGCTTGTGAAAGCTAGTTGTTGAAAAGAGTGCCTGTCATTGTCACTCCCACCAGAGATTATAGTTGTGCCATAGAAGATCATAATAGAGAGGTAAACTAGCGTGAAGTCCATTTTATTTCAGTATAGATGTGTAGATGGCATTAATAATTTTAAATACTTTTCTATAAAAGTATTGCTTTTGTTCAATAGGTAGTACAATAGCTCATTGTTCCATTTATCCTTTTTCAGTAACGTTGAGGTGATTTGATTCATACATGTATCTGGTTGGAAAGTAAAGAAAGAAATGAAAGAGAAAAGGCAGAAATAAAGTTACTCAATGTGTCAGTGAATAAAAAATAAAAAGATTTGCGTTTTATAAATCCAAACATTAATCCTGTATTAGAAATATAACGATTAACATATGTTACCTAAAGCATGAAAGTTTTAGAAACTTATCCAAACAATTAACCTAGCATGCTCAGAGAGAACAAAGGTGTTATACGGAATATTACCCAAATTGAATGGACAGTTGCCAGATATTGCTATCCAGTATCTTGTTGATTTGTTTCATGAGATCTTGGACAGTTCCATCCTGGAATTAAAGAAGCGATGTCCCAGCTCATGAATTTCCAAATTTGAAATAACAAACAATATTTTTTCTTTCTGAATAACCTTCAATTATGTTGGAGGGATGTCATATTTTGCCCGATTCAAATGTCAACTTACTATTTGTCAGAGACAGATAGTGGAAATTCAGAGACTTTTTGAGATGATAGTTGATGCTTGTACATTATATCTACATTATATCCACTTGTAGTGTGTTGTTGATTTGGGGTTCTCTAGTTTCACCAATAATTTTGAATATACAGAACAAATTGATACATTTGATACATGTCGCAGGATTAATGAAATGTGGAACGCTCCAATGAAAAAAAAGAGGTCTAAAACTTATAACATGGAACGAAAACGAGTTAGACTGGTTCATTTTATATACAGGGAAAGGGAAATTGAAATACATTTCTAGATAACAAACAAAATGTACATGCCTACACATGTCATGAAACTATTGTTACAAAATAGAAAAGAAATAAATTTGTCTTTATTATCTTTGCGTGTAGCAAGTCTAGGCTTGATTTTTGTTGAGTACTATTTGGAATGCAGCTTAAAAATGCTGAGCAACAATGCTTAAAAGTGGAAAGGAAGTCATTACCTAATGAAAGTCTTAAAATAATAAGTGCCTCATGCAATCTTAATAAAAACAGTATGTACAGTCTAAGATTATAGCACAATAGATTAATTTATTAATAAGTTTGAAAAAACTATAAACCAATACTAGTATATAATTTTTAAAAAAAATGAATGAATTTTCCGCACCCCTCCAAATTACGGGTCATTACCAGGGGTCAAATTTGCCGAAGTTACAGCGGCGACATAACATGTGGACCCATCCGGGTCACCTATATTTATATAGCTGAGGTGTTGAGCCATGCTTACTTAATGCAAAGTCATTGTGAATATAAGCGTCCTCCACATAAGATGATGTCATCAAGTCGATGTTTATAGGTCAACAACTTTCCATTTTTAATGCTTTAGATTTTGAGTTTTCAGATAGCTGTTACTCCTGAAGAGCAAGAAAGTTGACAGTACAGTGCATGTACATCTTTTATGCATAGGAGGCAGCTGATTTCAAGGTCAAATGTAAAGAACTAGTAATATGTGTAGAGGTGTTGTGGTCGAGTGGATACTGGATACATCGCCAACTGTTGATCACAAGGTCCGTGGTCTGAGTCTCGCCGCCGCACTAATGTCCTTTGGCAAGACATTGATCTACATTTGCCACACTCCACCCAGGCGAAGTAAATGGGTACTAGCTTGGTAGGAATATATTCCTTGATGAAACGCAGCGCGCGTAACAGCTGCACTGCTAAAGCCAGTGTAATTATGTTGCATTATTGCAGAGGGCTTAGAGACTTCTGATAAAGTAAGTGTAAGGCGCTATATAATCAAATATAATTAATATGAACCATTTTTACTTCTCTTATATCTTAAATTGATTGTAGACCTAAATCAACTTTTGTAAAAATGGTTCCCACGAGTTAAGAAATATAGAATACCTGATTGCGTGACTATTTGACTGACTATTCATCAACCAAAATCATATAGATATATTTAAGAATCATTATTCCTTATACCAAATCTGAGTAGTGGACTATATAAATTACAAATCACAATAATAGATATAAAATTTCATTACATACTGCCTCAGTGTTGCACACCTTGGTCAGAGTGTTGCCATAAAACCTCACACTCACAAAGAAGTGGTAGTGGAAGAGAAA
The DNA here is from genome assembly GCF_000002235.5 of Strongylocentrotus purpuratus. Taxonomy (NCBI): domain Eukaryota; kingdom Metazoa; phylum Echinodermata; class Echinoidea; order Camarodonta; family Strongylocentrotidae; genus Strongylocentrotus; species Strongylocentrotus purpuratus. The sequence continues at coordinate 6,441,055 of NW_022145607.1, forward strand.
GGGAAGGAAATAAATAGGTCCTACTTGGAAAAGCTTATAGAAATAATTTACTGCAGCTACATGTACCCTCTGTGCTGCTTTCCTATATTTGTGCAATGTAGTGAGTCAGAGTGAGTCAGAAAGTATACATGTGGAGGTACTACTGATAATAATATCAACTTATATCAAAACAAAGCAACCATTGTTACCAGAAATTCAAATTTTTTGTTGCACCTTCTTTGTCAGTTGCTTTGGAAGTATACCCCATTCTATAGTCAGGTGGGTTAGGGGCATTTTTTATGACTGTCGTTTCAAGATTGATAATCAAAAGCACCATTTTGGTGTGAAGCTTCCTTAGGATATATGATATCAATTGATTTTAGTCGAGGAGCTCTACAAAAATAAGTAGGTAAGTTAACTGTGGTATAAAACAGACAAAATTCCAATATCACTTGCATTGCTAATAATATTCTCTTCGTTAGTACTGGTTTCGGATAGCTGAAATGTATGCAAATCAATTTTAAATAGTACCATTCTTGGCTTGGATTTTTGTTAACACTCCTGAAATATTGAAATTTTAACAGGATTCACAATGACCGCCATTCATTCTGAAATTGTTATTTCATATATTTTATTGAACCATAATGCTTAATAACATTTATTTGTCATGTTATTTTGCTATCAGAATGTATTACTTTTGAGAAATATGTTTATTGTCAATTCCAAGCATGTCAACTGTATGGGAAGGTGAGGCAAGATGGGACAAGACGGGACACAGGGTAGTCGCACAGATTGCAAATATTCCTGTTTCGCTGTAGAAGCATATTATAAACTCACAAAATCAGGTTTAATTGGTTCTCCAACAATTTTGCCTTTTATCCAATGGATGGGTTTTGAAGCCTAGAAATCATTCACATGTAAAATCAAATGAGGTTGCGGTATTGCATGAGTGTACAGGCGTATTTTCATGGGAGGGGCGGGTGGGGGGAGGGGGGGGGGGGGGCTTTACATCTTGTCTTAATATCAAATTTCCAGTTTGAAAACAAGTATATTGTTTATAAATGCCATATTAATTTAAAAATACACTAGATAAGATATACAATGGGGATATTCGTTCACTTGGCTGATAAAGAAGGAGGCAAAATATTTTCATTCGTTGAAAGATTACTTTACTTCTATTTAACTCGGCTGACGGCTCATTGAATAGAATGTTGATGAAAATATTTCGCACTATTGAACTCATAACCATTCATTATTTGTATATTAGGACACTCTGCTGATGTTTTGGCTGCCCAATTATCATAAGTCAAACAAATTAGCCGGGAAAGGGCACTGCATGCTCTGGCCCCCACCCACTGCCTTGCAGTCTATGCTGTAGTGGTTCATCACTCTTTTGGACTACTGGTTTTATTTCACACCACATTGCCCTGGAATAGGGGTTACAAATTTGTTTTAAATGAATGTGTGTGTGATTGGAAAGATTATGTTACATAACTTTAATCCATATTCATATCATTGATGTAATACAGATGTAACATACACTTTGTAGCTTAGTGGGATTTTGTTACTACAAGAAAGGTTATTGGAACTTTCAAAAAGCCTTCTCATTTGCTTGAATAGAGATGTTATGTTTCTTAAGTGGCCCTTTTGAGGAAACCATGATTTAAGTCAATTATTTTTTTTAATTATATATGGAAATACGATTGATCATCAGATTCATTGAGAGGATGAATAGACTAATCATGAAATGAAACCCTCTCCAGCCTGCAAATCCATCAACAGCTGTCCTTATCAATGCACAGATCCCCTCTGGCATTCCAACCATTACGAAATGTTAGCAACACTAGGCGCGTCTTTATCATCTCGAGATTGCCAAATAGCCTGCTATTTGGGAAATAATCCCTAAGTAACAAATCGCGTCTTCACTATCTCGAGATTCGACCTCAAACTTGAAACTCGACCTTGAGAAATTAGCTCGAGATATTTTGCTCAGCGTTAGCGTGTATTGCGAATCTTCGGTCTAGTGAAGACGCACGGGACAAATAGCTGGATATTTTGCCAAATAGTAGGATATTTTGCAAACTATCCCAAGATATCTTGGGATGACAAACCTGACCAAATATCCTTCTAATTGCTACTTCGGTCTGATGAAGACGCAAATTAGCTGGATAGTTCGTGATCGGGATAGTTCAAATAGCTGGATATTTGGCATTCTCGAGATAGTGAAGCCAGGCCTACTGTGCGCTTCCCTATAAGTTCTCTGAACATGCAGTCGTAAAAATATGCAGGCATCAAGCTTAGAAGTCATGCCTGGCACCACAGAAATGACCGAAGTCATGTTCAGTGAAGATGTATTTAGTTATAACATATAAAATACAGAATCAACGACATATGACCAATGCAACTTTCCATTGGTTATCAAATGCTTTCTTTGTGCTGGGATAACTTTTTGAAGACATAGCCATTTGAACCGGCGAAATCGACCAAGGAAACTGTGAGGCCGAGTGAATTTAAGGTTCTCATCATCATGATTTTTTTATCTAATAAAAGACATTTTCCCAAAATTTCAGAAATTTGGACATAGCTAGGAAAGTAGTCCAGAGGATTTTCTCCTAAATGAAATAGTGTTATATATTTGCGCATTAGTCGGATGAGGGTTAGAAGTTGTCGATTCGATCATCACCACTTTTCACCCCAAATACGGGCCAGCAATGCATAACATGCTCGCTGGGCTGGGCTGGGCTGCATGTGGAATGGGAGGACTTAGCAAGGGATGCCTGTCATAAAAAAGGTGCTCCTTGACGAGATAAACACAGCTTAAGGGTGCACTACGTGCATTTAAAAGGGGGTTATGATGACACAAATCGGGTGCATAGAAATGTAAAACAGGTTCCTCACCAATTGAAGAGTACTTGTTCCGATGGTGGTGGAGATTGTCTTGACTAGATGATAATGCACTTATTAGTATGACTGCTAGACAGGCTCTTACACAATAGTTGTAACCCATCCCGACTTGTCCATGATGGCATACAGATGACTATGTGCATTCCTCAGCCATAATCACTTGTTAAAATATGAAACTCTGAATCAGCAGTGTTTGTATAAATCTGTATTGGTGAGTCCTGTCTGTAAAGGAGGATTGCACAAAGAAGATGACAGAATTGTATCATTGTGAATTGCTGCTGCTACCTAGGGTTTTGCTTCATAACTGGTCTAGCATTGAACATGAACATGTACCACTGAATGAAGAGAAATCAAAAATGATATGTAGAAAAATAAGAAAAGATAACTCATTCTACTAACATCATTGAATCTCCATATTTCTGGAAAAGCAGTTGAAATATATTCTCGAAGATTTTTTCACATAACTTTAAATGGCTGCTATTAAACCTTTATGATTATGTTTTTTCCTGAAAATAAAATTGCAATCTAGATCTAAAATTCTAAACAACGTATTTATTGTTTCTGTAATCCACTGATATAATATTTATCAATTATAATCTCTTTACAGACAAGCAACAATATCCTCCTACCTTATAAATTTCTTCTCTGTTGAAGTACACCTAGTTCTCATGTAGCTGTTTCTTTGATGACTTCCCTTCACTTGCAACCAGATGAATAATAGCCTAATATTTTATTGATATAATTTTTTTAGAAAATCAACAGAAGTAGACATGTCGTGGCATGTAATTTTTATGATTCATGGATGTGATAAAGTGGTTGTTTGTTCATTGCAACGTGATACATCTAAAAAAACACAACATGTATAGATGCTTATCATGCAAATGATATTGTGGATCCCCTAGCTCCTTGATATGATGACTTATCACATGCTGTAGTAGGCCGTATTATGCAACACCTAACTGGAACACATATTTGTGTTGCATTCAAATGTTCTGCTGGGTTCTTAGTCTTAATGCTATTTTTCTTCAGGCACCTAACCATATGGAAGAATGAATGTGCAGATATGAAATGTAAAGCCATGGAAATCTAGATTTACACACACACACAAACACACACAAACACACACACGCAATGTATGCACATCAAACAATTCTGCAATTCATGTTACACCATCAAAAATTCCAATCATATTCTTACTCAATAATTTATCTAAACTTCAAGTTTTTCTATTCATTTTTATGTTTTGCAATCATTTGCCATAATATATTTAGGTAAATGTTAATAAGGTAATTTAATTTGTATTTAATTATCATATTAATTGTGTATTTATTTAAAACTGTTTTTCTACATGGGCCGAATTACAGATTCTTTTACAGTAATGAAATTATGTAAACAATGAAGAAAAAAAAACCTGTGAAAATTCCTGCAGATAGATATGTACTACTATTTTCAGTCCTTTTACCGCTCTCCCGGTCCTATGCTGTACTAGGCGGTTAGTGGTGTATATGTATATAAAAAAAACTTCCTGACATTCATAGGTATACAGTCTTCTTTCCTGGACACCTTGTACTTTCCTGTATTTGTATGTTATTTTGTTTGTGCCCTCTTTGAGGAAATTTAAATAATGTCTTGTTTCTGTGAGTTTTTTTTTATACCAGTGCATGCCTCTCTATACATTAGTGATTTTGAAACCTTTTCACATGCCATAAGATTATTACTCTGACCTGAGCATATTTGGATTAAAATGAATACTAATTGAAACACAGGACTCTAGAAATGTGACTTGTGCACTTTATTATTTTAATCAGTTAAAATACACTACACTCTTTACTAAAACTTAGGTGTCCAAGAGTGGTCACGTTCAACTTGAATTGCGTAGATTATAATGGCTACATAAGTACAGCATAGTAGTAAACAGTTTTTTTTTTATTTGAAAATTTGATTTCAATAATTTTTTTGGTTAAATAATGAAATCAAATTGTCAAGAAATAACTTACATACATGTAAGCTAAAAGAATGAAAGTTAATCTATTGATCCCCCCCCCACTTAAAGTTATTTGTGGGTAATGATTAACAAGTAGTATTCTCGCTGAGTTGTATTTCTTTGCATTATGAACCTTGAATGCAAAGGTGATAATGCTGTTAGACCTTTACATATTTACCCAAATATTTCAAGCAATGCTCGTGAGATATGTACAATGACATATGTAACATTCAATGGCAATCTCTTAAACTAGTCAGAACATGAATAGAAAGATATTTCTTAAATACATACATAAAGAAGACAATATTGACATTTGTGATAAAATATTGAAATGTACACTTGAGGCATAGAGGTTTTTAAATCATGATGCATTCATTCAATTTTAAGTAACTATCTTTAAATCACACTGAGCAGAAAGTGATAAAGAGCTGTACGTTTTAGTAAAGATCATCTTCCTTGTATTTATAGAATGTAAAATATCATGTAAATTTCCAGGTGCGAATTGAAAGTGGAATGATTACTAGAAAGAAAAAAATGATACATGTACAGTATTGTTGTTAAACCACATGCACCAACATATCATGCATTTTAAAGGAAGTGCAATAACTTGTGCTCTAATTACAACAGCAAATATGGTGTTTTGCTTTTAGATATGAATTTGATTCTATTATCTACGAAACGAAATACAGAAAAAGTAATCTCATTGTCCAAAACCACCAGAAAATAATTATTTATGCAGTAGTATGAATCTTATAACTTATAACTAGTGAAGCAGATGATATGACAAAATCACAGCAGTTTCACTTGTTATCAAGATTAGCCATTGTAGTACATTGAAAACATGGAAAAGATAACATTGAAAAGATATAGATGCAGAAAAATTGTGTGAAAGATCATGAGAGCAATATGGATAAATGTATCTCATATAATTCCTATGAAGTAAGTCCTCTTTACGATCATATCAATGATATAAGAGTTATTCATAATATGTTAAATCCTTATAATAATTTGTTAAAGACCAGCTTAAGTAAAATGGTACATGCAACCCCTTTGTACCTCTAAATTAGAAAACAGTTAGTTAAAACAAACTTGTAGATGGAAATTTGTTCATCATTAGTAAATCCAGCATTGGCATTTTTTTTAGTTGGACATCCTCCAGAATGCTTGTACCTTTTTTGTTTCAGAAAAGAAAAAAGTATTTTTGGAAACAAATAAATGTATCAAGCAACATTCCTCTTGTGCCAACAAGGTTACATAAATAAAACATAACCCTTTTTTTTATGACACAATTTCAAGAATAGAATGTCATTTGCTTTGTATGAAAATATAATATTCCATATCAAAGTCTGATATGATTCAAATTGCCAATGCACTGTTGTTCTTTGACAATATGTCCAGTGTGTGCTATATTTTTTTGTTACTCAATGCAGTACAGGTATTTGATTCCCTTTTTACAATAATGTAAGGGTATCTAATTAATACGTAGTTTTCGTTATGTGCCAGCTCCATATAGCACTCAGGTCAAAACTAGCTTCCAAGTCAGAATTGCGATAGGCAGCGCATTACATATTTTTGGTAAGAGGAGGGGGAGGCATGCTTTTAGTAAATTTTTGTCTGAGCTTTTTGAGTGAGCCCTTATGGCCTAGAGTATGTCTCCTTTCTAACTCCATCTGAACAACCCCTCCATTCCCATATTTTGCCATACATGACAAACCCTGATCAGAAGAGCCTGAACTTGGGGTGTCATATGTTTTCTTGCACTCGTTAGAATCAGTACAAGAGCTACAGGAACAATCAGAGGAGGTGCTGATGTATGAAGAATGGTATACATTGGAATCGTAAATGTGGTTTAAAGAGAATCCCTCATCCTTAGCAATGTCTGGTAGGCTCTTGCACCTGCCCAGTTTGCAAGGAGATGGCACGTGGGGCTCATCGTAAATGGGACCCAGATTTGAACTGATGCTGTATCGGTCCTTGTAATCATCGTTGCTGTGGGAAGATTTAGGGTCAGCGCTGGGTCTGTAAAAGAAGCATTTGTACATGCACATTGATAGAATTGTCACCACACATGCAGTGAGGATGACAGTTACCAAGACTCCTGCAACTGTGATGGTTACTATTTGCCATGTTTTGAGGACTGAACTCTTAGGACTATCTGTACTACCTTTCATGTTTTCTTTGTTCATTATGGCGGGATACATCCGTGTGTTATTTGAGATATCATCTAGTATTTTAGCAGCCACAAACTGTAAGTCTGGAAATATTCTTTGTGAAGAATTTGGGTTTGTTAGACTGTTAATTTTAGGGTTTTGCCCACTGGTGACCGTTTGTTCCTGTTCAATAAGTTGTGAAAGATTAAATGAAGATCTGACAGTAGTGTTTGACACACTAACCTCGCAATGGAGTGCCTGGGTTTCATTAGTATAAATTCTAGCCATTCCTACAGAAAACTGAGAAAGTAGCTTTCCCTCAACCACCTCACTTTTATTTTCACTAAAGGAACTGTTGCCTAAGTACCACAATATCTTCTGTATATTGCATCTTTCTGTGGAACTTGACACTGTGCACACAAAGGTTACATATGAACTATTTCCCCATTCTTTCTTTGCTTGCATTGTGACATTTAGCTTAACATTATCTTCACAAGATAAGGAATCTAATTCTGCATTACCCAGGTGCATACCAGCAATTAGCTCTCTGGCAATAGTAATACGGGATGACCCCATGCCCGAACCTTCAGAATTTGTTACAGTGCAGGTGACACTGATATGCTTTACAGATTCTATATCGCTAATATCATATTCTTTACTCAGATGTAAGTTTGCTCTTTGACCTTTCCCATCACATCCACCAAGGACACCTTCAGGAAAACAAGACCAGGAGAAATTGAAATGTTCAGGATAACCATCTGCTATGCAGGACAGTTGTGTTGGACTCCTTGAGGTCATCCTGGCTTGCCTTGGTTGAACAAAGACATGTGGAGGATAAAGAACTGTGATGGGTCCAATGGAACACTGGTGTCTTATGCCAGGGAAGACCAAGTCACTTGTCACTCCACAGATGACCTCGTTCAGATGCAGTTGTCGTGTTACAAGCAGTGTATGTGACAGAACTCTGTATGCCCCATCATCTTGATGTGTTGGCAAATGTTGGTCATTGACTCCTGGTGGGCTGAATCTCCAACTCAGATCAACAGCCGGTTCACCTCGAGGAACCTCACACATGATCCTAAGGGTCTGGCCTTCCTTGACAGCCATAGGATGTTCAGGGTTGCACGAGAGCTCGTCATGATCAGGAAAATACTGCACAAACAGACTGGCCTTTCTTGAAGCAAAGCATGTTTCCTCCTGGTCCTCATGATACCCCCTAATATTCAAATTGCAACTGAAATACTGGTTGGTCTTACCTATATTTCTAACAGTAATAGTAGAAGTCATTTCTCTGCTTGATGAATTGAACATCTTCTGCTCATTTACTGCATAAAAATTAGGAACTACTTGCCATGATAGTGTATCAGTTTGACTGTTGAAATTCCTAGAAGTGCAAGTAAAAGAAGCACTGCCGCCTTCTTTTGCAGTTTTGTCAGTTGGCTGAACTTTGAAATGTGATGGTGAGTGATGGCAATATATAGCTAAAGAATGAAAAAGATTTGCTAACAAAATCAAGGTAATTGCTCCAGCTTGCACTTGAAAATACAGAAAAGCTGCCATGTTTGCAAAAGTAAGAAATAAACCAACCAGTAATCCGATTCATTCGGCAGTGGTCTGAATTCTGAGTGCTAGCTTGTTGCTTAATGATTTATGAATCAAAAGATTTCAAGGAAAGATTGTCTATATTTCCATTCCATGATTATTGTCAAATCTTTCTTGTACTTGATTATGCTATTGACCTAAAATGATTTCCTGCAGTAAGTATGTAATTTTTGTTTTGAAAACCCATTTAATTGAGTGCCCCAATAAAGTTTGATAGATTGATGTGCAACTAGACTCAAAAACCAAAATTCAATAAAGCTAAAGTTTAGATTCAGTTTTTCGAAATAATTTGATAAATAGTAAGTTTTGGTTTACAAGTGTACTTCCAAAGTCACTTATCTACTTTAGCTGTCTGTTTTCTTTTTGCAAGTCGCAAAATATGTTCTACAATTTTGTAGGGACTGCATGTACTATGCTACTTCTCAGTTGTGACATCCAGATGATATGGTTTATGAAAAAACGGTTGCTTGTAGACAATAATTTGTTCATTATTTACCTGGCTAACATATATTATCAATCCATGGCATATTTTATTGTTATAAGAATGAATGCTGTATTTTTATGCAAGAAGTCTCATTGAAGTTGTCACATTGAAGTTGTCACATTTATAATTGTGTCCCTTCTGAACCATTTCTTTTTCTTAATGTTGATCTATTGTTTTGGTCTTGGTCTTGAGTTTTGTCCTTTTCATTGGCATTTAAAGGATTATTGAAAATTGTCTTAATAGATTTCATTTTGACCTTAATTCTAAAACTGTTATAAACAATCATAATATAAATACCTAATGTATTAAGCACTGTAAACACAAGAATAATGGTCATTGCCAATCCAGATTCTAAGTGAGTGTTATCTACAGAAGCTGTCCTGTAACTGTTCATTAGGTCGTCGGCATCATCAGCATTCTTTAAAGATGATTTATCAGGTGTTTGAGACATCTTTTCATGGTTTTTGGTTTTAGGAACTTCTCTTGATGACGTAGTACTCAATGGGCAGGGCTGAATATCAAGGTCATCATTGCTATGTGAAAAATCTTTCACAAAGTCCTTGCAGATACACATGTCACTCTCCTCAAAAGTTGAGGAGCAACAGAATATAGGAATGGCCCTTCGTATCCAAAGTGTCTGCATCAAAGTTGTTCTGTTCTGGATAGGTCTTGTCCATGGGGGCACTCTTTCCCCATTTTGGTAGCATTCAATAAGACCAAGATGGCTACCTATAGATGCAGTACACTTCAAGTGAGCCCAAATTCTATTTGTTGTATCTACATGACTAGGACCTAAAACACAATCTGCTTTTCCAGGAGGAAATTCAATATTGAGGCCAACTTTCTTGGTATATTCATCAACGATTACATCATTTCTATAAACACTACTGGTGTATGTGCCGGCATCTTCGCGTGAAACATTTTCAATCTTTATCTGAACTAGGAACATATGATACGATACACCTAATGCGGTATGTTTCTCGATATCCACAGAAAATCGTTTGTATTGACCTGGGTTAAACCCCTTTCCTGTTTTGCATCATTTTGGTAAAAAGGTAGTCTGTCTCCAATTGTTAATTCTATTTCTAAATCTTGCTTTTGATTGTAGTGGAAAAGAATTTCTGCCTGTCCTCCCTCTGTAAAACTCAGTTGTGTTGAATTAATAAAGGAAAGCCCTGTCAGAATGAAGATCAATGTGATTAGATAGTTCATATGGTTTTCTTTATGGAATGAGAACATTTTGATACTCTTGGAAAGAAAAGAACAGCTTTCAGAATGATTATCACTTTTTTATCAGTAAATATGAATAAATGATTAGTCCTCAGAAACAGGTGATTTTCAAGTGAAGATAGGTCAAATACCTGTATTGCTCACATATGTTTTCCTCTGTGAAATCAGTTCTATATCACAAGCTATTCTACGTTTAATGAGTGTTTGCCAATATTACCAATGCACCACAAGCTAGTGCAAAAGTGATTGTTGCAATGTGATACAGTCTGTTTGATGAAAAGAGGTTAAATGTACAATCCTTGGAATCTTCTACTTCAAATGGTGTTGCTTTTGTTGTTGAAATACCAGCTCTTGAGGTTTCTTCACGGGGTGCAATTGCATCTGCTGCTCTGCTTACTGTCTCAACAGTGGTAGTTCTTCTCACATGTGATGTACGGTGCAAGGAATGATAATCATCGCAGTCCTGTATACTCTTGGTGAATTTACTGCTGATTGAGCAGCAACCCAGGTCTTGGTGTTCATCCAGCCAGAAAGTAGCAGTGAAGAGGTGATGGCCAGTTACATGAAGAGGGGTGTGTACACGGATATTGTTGTCAGTATCTGAATAACATATTACATTTGAGGTTGGATAACCATGTATAGCACTGCACTGAAGAACCGAGAGGTTGAAATAATTTGCAGCTTCAAGGGCGACTAGGTCCTGATCCACCCAACTACAATCAACTTTTGTAGGAGGATGGTATATTAGAAGGTGTGTTGTCTGTATTATTTCAGATGGACTATGTGGACAAGTAAACCTACACTGGTATTTGCCTTTGTCTCCACTCTGTAAGTTCTTGATACTCAATGACACTGTTAGATATCCAAATGCAAATTGAACATGCACAGATGTTCTCAAAAGCTTCTCATAGGGGTATGTGTGAGAGAAGATTTCTGTTCCATTGTCGTTAAATATCACTCCACTCTTTAAAAGTCTGTAAGAACAATTTTGTGAACTAGCAGGTGCATTGAACAGTAGGTTTGCTTCCACCTTTTCATCAAGGGTTATTGTATGTTTCTGATGAAGAGATGCCCTTGGTGAAACAGATTTTAGATGACTCCAAAAAACTAGTAGGAGAAGCCATGAACCTCTACACACTCCAGCCCCACCTCTCATGATGAAGACGTACATCAGCCATGTGATGAGGCATTATCATTTTCTATGGTGCTTGATATTTCATGGGATTAGATGCAGATTCCACTGTTAAAAAAAAAGAAGACAAAAACCTGATTTATACACAAATCATATATTTAGAAAAGAAGTAATGCAGTTTTAGATGTAATAAACCCTACCATTTTTGGGGGAAAGAAGTAACGCTGGATAAGATTATGCTTTAAAGTTATAAAATGGCTTTTAGAATATGTTTTACTATAAAAAAAAAGGAGCACTCTTTCTTCAATTCCTTGTCTTTCACATTGTTGGTTACCATATGTCACTTACTGAACATATGTAAACAGTTAACCTTTTCATAATTTCTCCTCAATAGTAAATATGTCTGTGCATACGTTTTAAACATATTCTTGAGGGTAAAATGGATAATTTTAGATTCTTACCTTGTAGCAGAATGTTTAATCCAAAACATGAAACAGTGTATAAAGGATATTACAGATCCTCAAATGGTAATTACACTAGACACAAGGCGGCAAATCTTTGCGACTCTTTCTGCAATGATTACATGAACTTTACCATGTGATGAAGGCATGTTACTGTTCAAAGAAACAAGTTATGCAAACACCAATTTTTATGATTACTGATATCTATCTCCTTGATAAGTTATTTAAACTAACCTCAATTTATCTGTTTGCATTCACAGATATTTTGCACGCACATTGCAATCTCATTGTTAATCTGTCTTAAAATATAATTAGAAAATAAAAGATGTGATTTTGCTCCTTGAACTCTTGTTTACTTGTTCCTACTTATTGGTGTCTTTATTTACTTGTCTATATAGGTAACCTGATCAAAGGTAAAGTGATGATGATTTGAAACGTCTGTGATAATTATGATAAATTTTATGAGGAATTTCTGGTAAGGTGAAGATGGTTGAGATATAGTGAAGCTTTTCTTGATTTCCTGAAAAAACAAAATCATTTTATCAGTTTAAATTAAATGTTTTATTATCTGATTATAATTTTGTGTAAATAGTATTTTAAAAAAGACTAGTTCATTTTGATACACATATATTTTGGGTGTCTTTAGAATCACATTTTAAAGGTCCATGTGCCATTCAATTCTATTTAGATATGATGCAGCAAAACTATGATGATGTAATTGTCATACATTTCCCATTTCTGTAATTCTCAGAAATTTTTAAAAGAGTACTGTAACATGCTACTTCATTTACTGCACAAATGATGTTATATAATTGCAGTTTATGAACAAGAATCATAGCTCATTGAAATGCTTGCTTTCCTAAAGTTGTTAAAATCTTAAAGCAGGTAAGTTATTTGAAGATTGATTTTACACCAAAATGTAGCTCCTTCATAGTAGCACTGTATACATGAAGGTGTAACAAAAGTGAAAGTAAAATTGTTAGAAACCAAAAAGTTATCAAAAATGAATTACAAATTCTTCAACTTTGAAATCAATAATCAACTTTTGTTCTGTGTGTGTACCTTTTTGTTTCTTTCATATCCAGGTAAGTGCCCGAAGAATGCTGTGAGGATTTGGTCGATGATCATATAGTATTGGGTATGCATATGTGAGTACTGTATACTTTAATTGTCACATTGGCAGGTAGGTCTTGTGAGCTTTTCCAAAGTATTGAAGATAACTTGAAATTAAAGAATAATATGACCAAGTGTGTGCTTTTGAAAAGTAAACACTACAATCCAGCTATGAAATCTGATAACAGTAATTTTATTAGGATGGTTCGCACGATAGTCTTTAAAGTATATGTTTAGGTCATGTTTCATACTTTAAGTTTACTTGGAGTCGTAAACTGCAAGCAAGCTTACAGTTTGCATGATAATTAAAAGCCGTGGGGGGGGGGGGGCATGTGCAAAATTTTGTGCCGTGCAGACACAATCATCTTTTAGGTCCTGCAAGGTTGTGGTTAAAATGACCTGCCTGGCTTCTAGATGAAAACTCTGAATGCTTGTTGTTTCGGTGTGTTTGAACCCTCATCATTTTTAATGGATCGATTTTTAAAACTTAGAGGTTTTTACAAACTTAAAGAGAGTAGGTCCCATTTGCAGATTTGTGCAAACTCCATGAATGTTGGTGAGTGTTAAAAATATATCCTTGTGTGAAATCTTACATTTATAGTTTCTGAAACTTTTTTGTAAGAAATGATAATCTAGTGCTGGTTTCATATTGTCACAGAGGGAGCTATTCTTAAATCAACAGATATAAGGGTCCAATTTATTTTGAATTAGGCACAAATATTTTTGGAGTCTAGACAATAAATATTTGGAATTAAACATTCAACTTTTTTTCATTGAAAGCCAGTTTCCTTTCTTTCTCTTTTTTTTTGGAGGTTCCTAATACACTCGATTTATAGAACTTAAGGTTTTTAGAAGATCTGCAAAAGGGACACCATCTTTCAAGTTTTAAACTATGATTGCCTCATGTGAATATAGTGATTGGAAGTGTAATTGACCTGTGATTATGACTTTCACAGAGCTACCAACCATTATGTCTTTTCCTGAATTGTTCCGTTTTTTCCTCCAATTTTTTTGTTTGTTTAGATAATTTTTTTTACATACCGCACATTAAAGAGGCATGTTCCCCGTATTCCTGAGGGCGTTCAAAATACGTACCTGCCAGCAGACGGTGCTAGCTGCCTATTGACACCAACAGCATACGGCTCTTACGCAGATGGCATGTTCCGAATGCCCGTACAATGCCGATTATCGCATACATGTGCCGAAGTAATACCAATCGCAGTTCGGTTCTAAGATTCGGCTGCTGTTTCCGCCCACTTTCGTGACATCAGGATCGGCAGCGATCAGCTGGCTTGATGAAGGCAGGCCAGGCCGCGCGTACGTTGATTGACAGCTGTATGCAAATTAGAAGTCGATCTTCGGAATCAAGATGGCGATGACTAGATCAGCGATAACTACAATGGCGGGAACGTGCTCCTTTAAACAACTGCCTTAAAATGGTGATTTGATCACAAATTTAATAGAAAACTTAGTTTAAAATATACTTCAAATCATACTTGAAGAGAAAAATATTCTTGAAAAGAATGAAACGCTTAATATACCAAAATAGCACCCCCAAAATACCTACTTGTAAATAAACTATAGGTCCTAATATGGAAAAAAAAACAGCATGAGGAATGGACATTCCTGCATTGGAAGTGTGTCGCGCGTGGTTGTATTGTTTCGTTTTAATGAATTCCTTTTTTTTGCCATCATGGTTCCCTTTTTTGGTCGCATATGGTTGGCAGCTCTGGTTGTATTGTTTTGTTGTATTGCGTGTGGTTGTATTGTTTCGTTTTAATGAATTCCTTTTTTTTTGCCATCATGGTTCCCTTTTTTGGTTGCACATGGTTGGCAGCTCTGCTTTTCATGAGAGAGGAACAGAATATTAAGTCTGACCAGATATATGGTCTCAGAAAGAAGTCATGATACACTGCTTTATGTCATGTTTCAAAACATCAGAGTAGCATTTCTTGGTTGTTGGTGCTAGTGTTGATATTCTTTTATAATTTTATTTAAACTCTGCATTTCGCTTTGTCAAAGTCAATGGAAAACCTAGATATTCTAATTGTGAAGAGAAAGGAGCATAAAGTAGTCAATTCAAAATTTTACAAACATAATATGTTTCTCGTCCTACTGGTACTTTTAAATTTTAAGTCATCACCCACACAAAATAAACATAAGGTACACATTTTGTTTGATAACAAGTTTCATCTTTTATTGCAAGATTTGAACAATATTTATTTTCAATTCTGCTTTACTTTTCAATCAGTTAATAAAGATATATAAATTGCAGTTCATTAATTATCACTATTTAAAAGAATCAGAGTGAAAAAGGTATATACAGAAGGCGGGGGGGGGGGGGGGGGGGGAGAAAACCTTAGTACAAGAATAAGTAGTGAGTACCACATTTAAACAACACAAAATAAGCATCTGTATTTTTGATTAACTGTATAAGCTCATTCATTAAAATATTTCATTTTAGAAAGTTTAATAGAATGTATCAGTTACAGAAACTGCTTACTGTCAGAAATGTATGTATGACAATAGTGTTTTAATCGAGTTACCCTTCATTCACATTCCTGCCTAAGCTGACTAGATCATGCAATTTTTCCCCTTTTTTCCTTTCTTAAAAAGCCGCATGTACTAGATTGTATTGCCATGTAATGTCATGTTCAGATCTAGTTTTGCAAAGCATGAGTATTATACAATTAATTCAATGGGAAATTGTACATTAGATAGAGATGACTTTGTGATTCCATTTTTATTTCAATTATAAATGTTACATTATGGTGCTGTACAAAATATTTTTTTTTAGGATAGCTAACACAATATTTCTTCCAATGAATAAAGAAGTGGAAATTGTTTTAGCTACTGAATAGACAATTCTTAAAATAGTCTAGAAGTCCATAATTCAATTCAATTCAATTTATTTATTCATCATCCATAAAAATTATAACAGATATTGACAATATTTGACGATGCATAACAATAATAACAATAGATGAAAGGATACCTTCAAAAAAAGCACGGGGCTTGTACAATAGAAGGCACCTGAACAAAGTTAAATAATACATTTATAATTGCAAAATAATTCACCCAGCCACAAAACACAATAGTCACACACAAAAATGCGCCGACACACAACACACACACACACACACACACACACACCCTCACTCACAAACTAACTAACTACTAACCCAAATGTAACGTAAACAATCTTTTGAAAATCATTGTTGGAGTACATCAAGTATTGTAACTGTTAACGAAATGCTGGTTAAGTTTACGTTTGAATACATTGAGTGTGGTTGCATCGGAAATACAATTTTCAATTTCGTTTAAAATTTTGGGACCAGTATACCGAATGGATCTTATATCTAACGAATTTTGAGGTTTTGGCAGTCGAAATTTCATTGAATTGCGGGTAAAATGTGAATGAATATCTGAATTTAGCTGAAACATATCATGAAAGGAAAGTGGAAGAGTATTGTTTATATATCGATACATGAAAATACCAACAAGATATTTATATATGTCAAAAATGTTTAAAAGATTTAACGAATGAAAAATAGGACTAGAATGGGCAAGATAATGCGAAAGAGTACAAATTCGAATAGCTTGTTTCTGTTTCTTAAAAATACTTACTAATCTGGTTTTACACGCTGAACCCCATACAATATTACCATACATGAGATACGGCAAGATAAGAGCATTGTATAATAGAATTAATATATGTGGGGGTACTGTATATTTCAATTTATATAAAATTCCAATGGTTTTACTTATTTTATTACAGACATGTCTGACATGAAAATCCCATTTTAGATAACAATCAACATGTATACCAAGGAAATTATGACAGTCGACGAAATCAATCAACTCTCCGTCCAATTGTACTTTGGGTAAAGCGATACTCCGTGAATTGTTCAAACAAAAATATATACATTTAGTTTTTTTAACGTTGAGACATAGCTTGTTTGTTCTTAACCATTCAACAACCTTGATAAGTTCTGTATTTGTTTGACATATTAAGTCATTCTGATTATAATTTGAGGCAATCAAACAAGTATCATCCGCGTATTGAATAAAGTGAAACAATTTTGAAACACAATATAAATCATTAACATATAATAGGAACAATAGAGGACCTAGAATTGATCCTTGAGGAATACCTGTTTTGATCAAAAGTTTTTTAGAAATATGAGTTTATACATTGTACATTGATTTCTGTTTGTGCTGTATTGTATGAATAAATTGGAGTGTTACATTTTAAAGTCATTTCAACCCGAACCAGTTTTTAATATAGTTAATTCAGTTCAACCATGCATTCAGATTATTACTTATTGTCATTCTCATCTCTTGGAGATTCTGTGTTAATTTGTTCTAATTCTTGCTTATCATTTGTTCTTTCTTCCTTGTTACAAAGAAGTTTCTTGAAAGATTTAATGATGTTATTTTTGACGGTGGAAATCGTTATCATAATGACGATACCAAATGTATTTAGCACTGTAAATACAAGAACTATTGACAAAACCAAACTGGATTCAGAAGTATCTGAAGAACTTGGATTTAACTTATCAGGTTGGTCAGGTGTAGTTGCTGAATTGGTTGGACTGCCCTCAACATGAGTTTCCTTTTCTTGTATAGATTTTGTTGAAAGAAGATTTTTTGGTGACTCTGTACTAGATTGACAAGGATGGAGACCAGGAATGGCGTCATTCCCTTGTGAAAAATCTCTGATGAAATCTTGGCATTCACACATGTCACTTACCCTTTCGTATGTAGAGGAGCAACAAAATATGGGAATAATTTTTCTTGTCCAAATTACTTGAACCAAAGTGGTTCTATTTTGTGTAGGTCTTGTCCACGGGGGCATTCTTTCTCCGTTTTGGTAGCATTCAATGAGTCCATGACGACTACCAATAGAAGCAGTGCATTTCAAGGGAGCCCAGACCCCACTACTTGTATCGATCTGATTAGGCCCTAGGACACAGTTGGCTTTACCTGGAGGGAACTCTATATTGAGTCCCACTTTCTTTGTTTCTTCTTCATTGATATGGCCATTTTGGTAAACCTTGCAGTTGTAAGTTCCAGCATCTTCTCGGGAAACATTTTCAATTTTGACGCGAACTAGGAACATTTGATATGAAACACCAGGTGCAGTGTGCTTCTCTATATCAACAGAAAACCTTTGATTCTGATTAGTACTAAGTCCGGCCTCTAACATGACTCCATGTTGGTAAAATGGAAGTCTGTTGCCGATTCTAATTTCTACATCTAAATCTTGTTCTTGATTATAGTGGTAAAGAAGTTCTGCTTGCCCACCCTCTGTGAAACTAAGTTGTGTTGAATCACTGAAAGATATTCCAATTGACAGTATGATGAATATGACATGACTCACAGAAACTCTAGTTTGACATAATGTTAACATGATTATAGAGTCAATGAAAACAAATTACATTCAGCACATTTAGAATGAATTGGTCAAAATTAAAATCAGTATGAGTTACACAAAGCTATCTTAAGATAGTTTGTTTAATAGTGAATGTACTTTTTCAGAGAATCACTAATCTGACAAGCTTTCTCAAATTGTGTTGTGAATATTATAAGAGTAAGTGCTACACAAAGCACTGTAAGTGTAACTATGGCAATGTGATATTCAGTGTATGAGCAAGAATGATCACCAATGCAGTCTTTGCAGTCTTGTTCATTTGAGAGAATTGTCTCAGTATTGAATATGTCCTGACTGGCAGATGTTTTGTCTGCTTTGGCAACTGTTGGATGAGAGGATTCAGTAGAGGTGTCCACTTTGCTCTCAGTAGCTTTCGTTGAATGTCGCAAGGAATGGAAGTCGTCACAGTCCTGTATGCTTTTGGTGAATCTTGTGCTGACTGAGCAGCAAGACAGATCTTGGTCCCTCTTCAACCAGAACGTTGCGGTGTAGATACGGTCCTCGGTAATGCTGAGAGGAGTGTGTATTAAAGTATTGTCTTTCCTGTTAGAATAACACAGCACGTCCGCTTTGGGGTAACTATTTTGGCCGGTGCACCGAAGAACCGAGAGGTTGAAATAGGTTGCTGCTTCTAGAGGAATCTTTTCCTTATCAACCCAGTGACAATCAATTGGCCCAGGAGGGTAGTAAATCAACAGCTTTGCTTTCTGAACTGCTGTGGTTGTATTACATGTGAATTTACATTGATAAATTCCTCTGTCTCTTGCACGAGTGTTCTTGATGCCGATTGACACTCCCAAATATCCAAACGCAGATTGGATATACACTGATGTTCTGAGCAGTTTCTCATAAGAAAATTTCTGAGAAAATGTTTCCTTTCCATTAATATTGAAAGTCACTCCATTATGAGAAAGTTTGAAAGTACAGTTGTCTGAAGTATCAGGTGTGATAAAGAGGAACTGAGCTTCCTTCTTCTCATCTAAAGTTATGATTTGGTTCTGCTTTTGGGATAAACTTGTGGATAGAGATTCTTGAAGATTACCAAGTACTATCAGGATAAGTGGAATTCCACAAGTTAAGGCCACTCCTTGCATGTTGAAAGCACACTTGATGCATTGGATAATGCATCATTTTTTCTTGGACGTAGGTTTTTACCAATTATGCTCCCTCATCTGTAGATATAAAGAAAAAAATAATCCATTTTCATTTAATTTTTATTGAATATACCAAAAGAGTAAAGGAGTGTCAGACATATTATTTCATATTCATTGAAGATACGTTTTGCAATATTAAAAAACTACTTATCATCTTCATTCCTACCATCATATTTTAATGCAATACAATTTGGAAAATCTCCACCTGTATATTTTTTAGATTTTATGACACATTCAATGATTACAATTTTAGTGTCAGAACAAGAATACTAAACAGGGCTGCTAACTAATAGTAATGATAATTGTATATTGCTTAAAAATTCATAATAATAATAATAATAAACAATATTTATAAGGCGCTTAATACTGGTGTCTCTAAGCGCAATAATGATAAACAATGTTGTCTGTGATTGTTAAAACATCACTGTATTAATGTCACAAAAACTAAGATTACACATTTAAGAACAATTGTGTTTTCAGCTTGGATTTTAATTGATCCAACTGAGTGACATTTTACACATTTTGTGGAAGTTTATTCCAAAGTTCTGGGGCTATCTTTTGAAATACCCTATTCCCATATGAATTGTTCTGCACAAAAGTTTAAGAGAGCAGCTTTTTAATTTTGAACAGAGATTGTGTTTGGGTGCGACACTTGGACGAGTTTACAAAAATAAACAGGTGTGATACCATATACACATTTTCGATACCCGTACAAGTAGTTTATATTTGATTCTAGATCTATATATAAATATATTAATCTCTGGCCAAAAAAAAATGTATATACAAAACACATTAAAAGTGATAGCATTTTTGTAGAGTTGCATATCTTATTCCTAATGTTTTTAAATTTATTATAATCAGTAAAATTTTGTTCTTAACTTGATATGAAATAAAAACAGTCTTACCTTGTTGCATATTATTTGATGAGGAAAATGTAAAGGGAAGTTGTGGAACAAGCACAAGTTTGGAACCATTCAGACGTATACTCAAGCAGATTTCACATATCTCCCTCTGACAAAATATGTATAAAAACTTGTTGTTCTATGTCGGGTGTATCATATCATTAAGCTGTGATAATTTTGTTATTGTTGCGTATGTTGTAATGAGCAAATAGCGTGCAGGGACTTTATTTACTCTAAGGTAGGTTTTTGCTGTTTCATTTGTACAATATATTCCAAATATTGATCTTGTGAGATAGCAACAAGATGATTTTGACTTTACATTATAGTTTTTAGTTTTTATAATGTTGTTTATTGAGCGCAATCAGAGATTAATATGACTGAAGTTCATGAGGCTTTATCATTTGATGAGAAAATATGATAACGAACAAACCTTAATGTACACACCATAGGTTGATGACGGGTAAAGTTTGTTTGAAGTGAAGCCTTTCCAGGTTTGTTATCATATTATCAATAATAAAGCTAATGAAATGATGTTCAAAGTACAGAAATGTATGATAATAAAGTGATTTGTTTGTCAGGATTAAAGGAGGTCCATTTCACAGTCAGTCTCTGGACTAATGATACCTTTGCATTTTTATTTGAAAGTAGAACTATTAGCAAAATGTTTTGAAAGGTGACTTTACCAATGAATAAATATATACAAGGTACTTTATTCAAAGGAAATTGAACTGTTAAAGTAGCCATTTTTTTAAATTGTTGATGCCTGAGAATTCTTATTACTAATCTTTTACTCAAACTTCTAAATAAAGAAAACTTGGCATTATCCATGTGTTTATGTGAATGTATTTATTAGATAATTCATCATACAACCAGTGAAAATCAATGACTTTACACAAAATACAACATCTTGATAGCATATGGAATTCCTTCAATTGTCAAAACATGAAATTAGTTCCACTTAATGGTATAGCTTGGCAAAGAAATCTTTAAAAATCAATATTTTATATCTTGCAATTATTCATAGACCCAATATGTCACACATTTTTTTAATCAGACTTTAAAGAACCACATGGACCCTGTTTCAGAAGCCTAGTTATCAATAAAGATATGCGATAATTGTTATGAGCTACTGAAATCCTTGCATTTGATTGGCTAATTTAAGCAGATTTGTCATACATGTGTGGCAGTTGTTATTGACAACAAGTTTTCTGAAACAGGACCCAGATTTAAAGTGGAACTGGAGTCTTTTATTTATTTTTCTTTCGTATTACATGTGATATAATATCTATAAATGAGAGAACAAGCTTAATCATGTTTATTGTTAATAAGGATTCCTATGGTTCCAAGATCAACCAGCTGATATGGGCTTGGCACGCAACCATAATGATACAAATACTGCTTAAGTCTCTCAATCTCATCAACTTTAATGAAGGGGCCTTCAAGTTTTTTGTAAGCAACATGTTAACATATTGGATGTGATTTTATTTTGGTATCACACATATATCCAAAGGCTCTTGCCTGAATTATCAATAGCTTAGCATTTTACACAATATACCAGTCTCTAGTGACAAAGTAGATACACAAATATTATTTACAGCAGTGCTAAGAAAAAAAACTAGTTATATGACGATACAATGGTAAACATTATGTACAATCTCAGTATTGGACAGTGCAGTGAGATTTTTTAATAAGGTGCTACATGCATAAGTTTGAAAGATATTTTAAAGTCACACCACTATCTTGAATGCCAAGTATGAGAATGACATGTATTTCAAAATCGACCATACATTTTCATTTAAAACACACAGGGGTTATATGCCAGTATGTTATAAGTTTGTTTGTTTGTTTTTCCGGACTTCTTTTAAAGAAAGCATGCATGCTTGTAAGTAAGCAACCAGGGGACCAACAGCTTTAAGTCCTTTCCGGAGGACTTGATAATGAGGAATAATGCCTTACCAAAGGGCTCAAGCGCATCAAATTGGTTTCAAATTATATTATCAGTATATTTATCTCACTTGTTAATTCGTTTGATCACCTGACACCTCCTCTTGCTCTGCTTTAATTACTACGTTAACTATCGTTCTGAATTAGTGTTTATAAAACAACATTAAATCTTCTGTTAATTGTGATTAATCATATGTTAAACCTTGTTTATTTACTGTTAAAGCTAAAGATCAGTTATGGTCATGCGATTGCATTGTGAAAGAAACGTTGTGGAATGGATCAGAAAAGAATGATCATCTAGCATATAAGTATTGGTGTGTATACTGCAAGGTTCTGGAATCATCAAAATGATAAGAAACTTGGCCCAGTCTTCGTAAAGTTACAAGCACTGTACACAGAAAGATGTATATGGGACTATACGCACATGTGCGCGACACGTGTGTTTATCTCTCACAGACCATCGGATAAACTAATTTACCAAATATATTAATTAGTAGGCGGTTTCCCTGCAATTTTTTTATCATCATGTATTAGTCCAAACATATTCTTTCACATGATTGCTAATAAGAGCTTCCATTTCAATTTTTTGAAATTGGGGCGTTTCCAATACTGGTCTTTACCTTTAATGTCTACATTTTTGTAAATTCATTAGTAAATGTTTATCTGTATATGTTACACCAGTGAAAATCAAATATCCAGAAATGAACAATAAATACTAAATTGAATTGAATTGAATTGAACCCAGGACCCTCCGGTTAGGAGACCGCTGCTCTACCACTGAGCCGTTGTCACCATGTATACAGGTTCAAAGATAGAGAGTTGTTGATGTAGTAGAAACCATGGAGATAATAATAGGTTTATAATCTATTTAAAACAACATACCTTTCTACAGCTTGATGTATAAAATATGCTTTTATGTAGATATATATTCAGTAATTCTTCAAGAAAACAGCATCAGTTACCCATCTTTTTAGGTCTAACATTCATTGAATTGGAAATCTAGACAAGTTCAAATTATAAGATATACATCATATAATACAATCTAAATATGTGTATTGGTCTTGATTTCAATGTAAAATTCCTCACCAACATGCAATATTTTACTAATTTGTATTTCCATTATCAAAAATAGCATATAACGTCATGATTTTAGATAATCTTAGGCTAAAATGAGAAATGTATGAGAACAGTAGATTTCGAGTATATCACTTTCGATTTTAATACTCTCCACAAGGAAGGGGTGGAGGCTTTGGGAAACTGATACAGTTTTGATGGAAACCTTTTGGGTGTGGAAAAGGTATTTTATTTGAACTCCTTGCTTGCATTTGGATAACTGCCTTGTTCCCATAGAGGCCTTCCGATTCATTTCTATCATGTTCATTGTCAAAGCTTTCTGAACTGTAGGAGACGTCTTCTTGACAGCTTTCAAGAGAGCCAGAAGATTTATATGAACTGCTTGTACTAGAACAATAAGAACTGTCTGAAGATTCTTTTGAAGTGGTGGTGTTGTACAATGTCTGTGTCACAGCATACTGTTCCGCTGAATGGTTAAGAAACCCAGTGTCTTCATAGATGTGGGTAGACTCGGGATCCTTATCTGCACAGGTTGAATGTAACTCAGGACGAAGATTGTCTGAAGTATTATTGTCAGGGTCATGTTGGCATTGGACATGAGTAGCGATTTGAGTGGAGACATCTTTGAAGTGTCGATAGAGAACTATGGATATGACTGCAAAGAGACCGGCTGACAATATGATACCAGCAACCACAGATGCTGTAGATATGATGTAGACATTGTGCGGTTGCCTAGGCTTAGGCAAGAAGTCATCATCATTGACTTTTCCTTCCATGTCATCATGCTCTATGTTCACGTCTTCTGTAGATGACAGAGCTGGTGTTCTCTTGGGGGAAGTTTGCAAAGAATCTGCAGAAAGCATGTGTTTGGTGTCATCTGCTTTAGAAACATTTGGTGTTGCTTCAAATGTTACTAACCTTCCAGTCTGTAAGGTTGCATGGTTCCCTCTAAGACTGCTTCCATTCTGCACCTTTATCATGTGATACTCATCTATATCATCCTTTGTGACTTCAGTATTGATAATGGTAATACTTGTTGCAAATGAACTGTTTCCCATCATGTTTCCTGCAGTGCAGATAGCAAGGGTATTTGTTTCATTTTCTGAAGCAGCTGTCACCCTTGTGGACACAGTGATATTGATGGATCTGCTGCTAGACTGACAACCTTCCACGGTGTGAGATGGAAAGCAAGACCATGAGAAGTATGTAATTAGTGGATAAGCATCTGCTTGGCAAGTGAGCTTGACGGAAGTGTTCTGTACCACATAGAGTGGTGCTTCTGTTGGAGTTACAGAGACTTGTGGTTTGTGGTAGACAACAAATGGACCTACGTTGCAAGAGAGTAGCCGGTTTGGAAATGCTTCTGGACTTGTTGCTGTGCATGTGATGGGTTTCTTGTGAAGAGCAGGAGTGACCTTGATCTCCTGGGTTAAGGTCAATCTCCCAGTCTCTTGGTGGTGAGATTGATTCAAAGCATTCTGCTCCTCTGTCATCCACTGTAGCTCTAGGCTAGGATTCCCTGTTGAAATAGCACACCAGGTTTGGATCTGGTCTCCATTCTGTAGTGGATTGGTAGCATATGAACCACATTCGATCTCATCAGCCATTGGAAAGTACTGGGGGACTAAAGTTGCAATACGGGAATAGCATGAGCTTATGGAGAAATCTGAATTTACAATGTATAGCACACATTGATTGTTCTGGGGTATCCTACCGACATTGTAGACTGTTATCTTAGAAACCATCTGATCAGTAGACTCATCGAATGAGTTATGAATGACGCTGTGGTACTGCGAGGGATTAACAAGCCAGATTATCCGGTCAGATTCCTTGACGTTTGCAACGGCACAAGTGAAAGTTGCGTTTTCTCCTTCTTTTACAGTAGTATCGGCAGGATTTATAGCAAATATGTTCTGATGGTTATCACTGCATTCCATGGACAATCCATGGTTGGCATACAAAAGCAACAAGTTGCTTAGAACTTTTAAGTTGCATTCGATAAACTTGCAGAAATCCATTCCTTAGTTGTGTCTTAGTTTTCTGTTTGGTAGATTTGTAGCCCAAAATCGAACAACATAGAGACATACTCCAAATGTTATAAAATATGACCTTAACAAAAAAATTATGGACAAATATTGGTCTCTTGTTAAAGATGACTGCCTTCCTGTAATTTACATAACTAACTGCAAGTATGGAAACTTGTCAAAATGAGATGTACAGATGACTCGTAAAGTGTGATTTGCAGCTCCGTTCAAATTCAGAGTACATTGATAAATGAATGGATAGGTGCACTTCTTTGTTTTTATTTTCTTCCACAATATAACGGTATTGGATGGTTTTGATAGCCTTCCAGAGTTGACAACAGGATGTGCCATACATTACAGTAGGATAAAAGAAACATGTTGAATAATGTCTTTTCAACTCCAGCAGATGGTTTTTGTAGATGGTACTTGGATAGAAAACAAGATGTGTGATGAGAGTGCAGTAAATTTCAAACCAGATAATAAATGAAGTTTGTGAAATATTCAAGAACATTTGAATAATTTGCAAAGGACCTGAAGTGTTGATAACATCAAGCTCCTTTATCATGTTTAAATCTTGTCTTAAACCACTTAATGGAACACAGAGTTTGCGTTCTCAATTGACATAATTTTCTGCCTACATAAGTATGAAATTCAAAAGGAAGTTTCTACAGAAAGTCATATAATTGGTGTTTAACATTGCATTCTTTTGCAAGCCAAGTTAGTTACAGTAGTTATCATATATTTCTTACCTATAGTACATATTTGAGAAAATTCCAGGTATTTGATCATTACATGTCCCACATATATTATTGTGGACACTTAATAACCTAATCTCAATACAACAAAAATATAAAGAATATAAGAAGATATGTAATCGATTCCACACTGTCTGTAGCTGTTCCTCATTATTTACTGTCTTTCTGTGGTAATGGTGGAGGAAGAGGAAAATTGTGTTCCATTTTAAAGCTGGATTTTGCGTATGACTTGCGAAGTTCATGCATCTGAATTATTCCTTGGTTGTCATAGAGATAGCTGATGCCATCATCCTGGATGTCGCCAAGAGATTGTACGCTTGCGTACTGGGAGGAATCCCCATCAATGACTTCAGAGGAAGGTGAACTGTGTGATGCACAACTTGAACAGGAACATGTGTCAGAAGGAGAGCCTGTTTTGAAGATATCACAGTCATAATGTGATACTTCATTGTTTGTTTCTTGTTGCTTAAAACTAGGCAGAGAGGACGGAATGGGTGCTTCTTCATAGATAGGCTCTGTGATTTCTCTTCTATCACATCCATCAATCTCTACCGGATCTGCGAATTTAGAGACCTTGCAAGATTTAGTGATTACTCTATCTTTCTGAGCATTTTCTTGGGAAAGCAGCATTTTTGCAGCTGAAAAGCTTATTACAATTGCAATAAATCCTAGGATACATATAGCTGCAATATAAATGTATGTCTTTTTATCCAAGCCTCTTACACGGGCATTGCCCTCCATGTATCTCATGTTTTTTGTTGTATTAATGTCTTTATATTCACCAAGTTCTGTCTGTAATGGTAAATCCGTATTTAGCTCTTGTATTATTTCTACAAAACTAGTGGTGTTCTGGATGACTGCATCTAAAGTTTGAAGATTTTCTTCCCTGGTGTCGTCATGAAATCTTGCTTTGTCCAACACCATTAAAGGACCTATGGTGCACTTGAGCTGTTCACCTGGAAAGTGCCTCTCGCTAGTCACCAAACATGTTATAGTCTTATTGTGGAAAGACTGATCATCTTGGAGTTCTTGTAACATAACTTGTGTGTTGTTATCAAGAAAGTAAGTGCTTGATTGAAAGATGCTTGTCCCATCCAGATACCAGGCCATGTTCACAGCAGGATTTCCTTGTGGAACTTCACATCTCATCAAAATGGTTCCATTTTCTTGCAGGTTTGGTACAATACTCAGACTACAGTATAATTCCTCCTTTCTAGGAAAGTACATCACATTTAGTTTGGCTTCCTTTGAGATGCAAGTTGTATACTGGTTCTGCAAATTGACAATATTAGCAGTACAGGTATGGTTGCTATTGCTGTGTTTGTTCACATTTGCAAATCCAATTCTTGATGTTAAATGCTTTGTCCTGCGATCAAAATTGATGGCCATGGCGTTATATGGTAATGGAGGACTGCTCCTCCAGGTGATAGTATCTGTTTCAGGATTAGACTCTGACAATGTGCATGTGAACATGGCTTTTTCTCCTTCCTTTACCGTTAGATCTGCTGGATGTGCCACAAAGACAGATTCAGAATCATTGCAAAATCCATTGATCTGAGCACATAAGACCAGTAATAACATCAGCCAGAGCATTTTGACATCCATCCTAATACATTTGATCTTTGACACTCCCAAAATTGACACCATGTAGCAAAAGCAAGTATCCCGATTCGACTGGAAGCAGTTTGTGACTGTGAATCTTCTTTCTATATTTGTACTTTTGTGATAGCAGCCTCTCTTTTAGTCTGTCAAATTTAGCCTCATGGTAGTTTTGATTGCAGTTGGCAGTTGTTTTAATGGCACTTTAACCAAGTTGTTGTTGTTATGCTCTTGTTTCTGTGTAGTTTTGACCATCAAAAGATACTCTTTTGCTCAAGTGGGTAGGCTTTACTGTATTTTGCAATTAGGGGATGTCGTCCGAAATAATTTTTTAGTAGATGTCAAATTTTGCATTATAGTTGTTTCGATTGCAATTGGCAGTTGTTTTAATGGCACTATTACCAAGTTTTGGTTGTTATTCTTTTGTTTCTTTGTAGTTTTGAGTTTCAAAATGCTTAAGTGGGTGTAGTCTTTATTGTGTTTTAATTACTTGGGGATATCATTGGAAATCATTTTAAAGTGATTTATTAGTTTAGATGTATATCAGGAATGAACTTTAACCTAATAACTTTAGAATATTAACCCATCTGCGGCATAATAGGAAAACACAGTTATGAATATTTCTCTGAACTAACAAATCCCATTACATATCCTCAAATCCCTGACTGTTTAAAAAAAATAACTTAATTGCAGTTTAAATACCATATTATATGTAGTATAGAAATCATGCTGTACAAATCAAAGAAAAAACATTAAACCAAAACAAAACTACACTAATCTAAACTAAACCAAACAACAAAATATATAGTGCATTTTTCAAGAGTAAATGATTTTATTACTAAATATTTATTTCTCACATGGAAAAAATAATTGTACCATATGTATAAGCAAGATAATACATTGAACATATATATGCATGGAAACTTTCCAATGAGAGAAAATAAAAGGATTACTGTTTGAGAAAGAATAGAATAACATCAAATATAATACAAAAGCTGAATATAATACCACAAAGAGTTTTATAGCCATTAAAGACGAACATGCATCCATTTGAGTACAATTTAGTTTAAAATCACAAAAGTTCAAGAGAAATATGAGACTAATCATGAAAGTATGTAGAAACAATAGAATACAAGTTACACTGGCAAGTTATAAATGACCTAAACCTACACAACAGTGCATGTTATAGTTATGAATCCTTTGTCATGCAACCATGATCAACACAGTGATAATGCAAAATACAATGTAACTTACTGCCTGGTGTCCTTGTTAGGTGTGTCGCCTGTATACAATTTTTTAACTCATAGAGCGACTTTGCCTTATAAGCACCTATCTTCATACTTTATAAGTTTAGTTCAGTATTTGATCAGCCTACAAATATTTAAACCAGCTCATACAGTTGAGCTCTGTCAGTACATGCAGCTTCATACAGTGCATACTTACCAATATATGTATATACAGGTTCTGTACAAAATATGCAGTGTGAGTAAAAAAAAAGGTTACACCTAGAAAACTGCTAATTATTTTTTTTTAAATCATCGATGAACATTAAATTGTTATATGTCTTGAAAGAGTGTTTTATCCCAAATCATTTGGTACCATTTTTGTGTGATATGTGTTTACGCTTGGATGAACAGGAGACATTGTTTGCGAGAGTGCAAACATCGACTTGCGCCAAAGTTGCCTATGTGATGTTTGAAAAAAACAATTGGGATTTAGGTATTAATTCGGTCTTTGCAGATCCAAATAACATCCTTAACGAAATTAATCATGCCACACATATCAAATATCGAATATCAAATATCAGCGAACATTTTGTGCGCGCGTATGTGGGTGTGTGTGTCTTTGCCCTTTGCAAAAAAAAACATATGCAATGCATTTCATTTGATACATGAATCCATTCTCTCACTCCGCTAATCCCAACATAATACATACTGTAGGCATCACTTTGGCGCAAGTTGATTTTTGCACTCTCGCAAACAATGCCACCTGTTCATCCAAGCGTGAACACATACCACACAAAAATGGTTCCAAATGATTTGGGATAAAACACTCTTTCATAAGATGTATATTAATTTACTGTTCATAGATGATTTTTAAAATAATTAGCAATTTTCTAGGTGTAAACTTTTTTTTGACTCACTCGGTATAATACCTGCATGATGTTAGAAGTGCAGTAATAATATATTAAGAAAATTAAAACCAGAATGTAGGTATTTATGTTGCTTATGTTGTTATGTTTGGAAAAAAAATAAACTTGAATAAATCTAATGAGTTAAATTGAAAATGCTCAATGAAAACTTCACACAGCGAGCATCTTCAGACCCTCAAAAGAGAAAGGTTCTATATTACCATGAAAGGTTCTATATTAGCATGTCATTATATACATTTTACTCAGGCATGGAGTTTCTGAAGAGGTTTGCCCCATTATTGGCAAACGATGATCCATTAATTTTACAACATTATGACTTGGGAGAAGAATTATTTCTGAAGAGAACTCAACAATAACATATGAATAAATGGTGTAAGGTTCATTATCTATTATTCATATCACTTATCTTATTTTAAATCTGCCAGTAAAAAGAAAACACATGCAAAATGCAAGTGATCAACTTATACCGAAGGTATATACAGAAAAAACATAAATAAACAATGTAATTGACAAATGGGAGAATAATGAGTATTCTTGTATGTGGATAGGGGTAACAAAAGCAAAAGTGTTTTTCAAGTCAGGTAAATTCCCAGTACCTCACTCATGTATTTTCTGAATAAATGCTGATACATTTAAAACAATATGGTACCAAATTTAAATCTTGTTTTCTTCTTCAATTCCCTTTCCTCTTCAAGGAATGAATATCATTTTGTCCAATCACAAACATTAACTACCGGTAGGTATATGTTGTAAGACCACGTACAGTGTGGGAAAACAATTTTGAAAACAGCAATAGTATCTAAACAGGGATTTACTGTGTCTTGTGTACACCCTATTCAATTTTTGAGCACTTCTTCATTTCCTCCATTGATTTCTTGATATCTTTCAAGTCACTTGCCAGACGACTTTCTACTCTCTGGAAGCAGTACAACATGAAAATAGTATTTGCAAGTAAAAACACACTTGCAATGATAATCAAACTAATCGACAACATCATGCTTTTGTTCTCACCTTCAAGTTTCACAACTAAAGTTTGCTTTTCATTTCCAGTGTCGGTACTTTTGTATGTGACAGTAGGGCCTTCTTGTGTGAATCTGTTTTCTTTGTCCTCTTTGATGTAAGGCTCATGTGTGGATGATTTCTTATAGAGAGACGAAGTTGAACTTTGAGAGCATGAATTTGCTATTGTTGTGTTGTCAGGACTCCATGCGTAATCATTACACTCACACTGTTTCTTTGGCAATCTGTAAGTTGAGGAACAACATACCAATGGAAAAGTTGTCCTAACCCAAATTTTCTGCAGAGTATGAGTTTGGTTTGAAATGGGGATTGTCCATGGTGGCAATTGCTCGTCGTTTTGAAAACATTTAATGTATCCAGGTTCTGTACCTGTAATTGCTGTGCAATTCATCATTTCCCAAATTTCATTTATGCCAAAGTGCACCTTTTTGACAGTACTCATGGTACAAGATGCTCTGCCAGGCGGGTACTCAATATATACTGAAAACTTTTGAGTTGTATGCTCGACAATGCTTCCATCCCTTACAACTTCACAAATGTATTCACCAGCATCTGCACGAGAAATGTTTTGAATTTGTAAATGAACGATTTGACTGTTGGATTGTACTGCAGATATTTTTATTTTGAACCGCCTGTATTGGCTTGATGGAAGCATATCGACCACTTTTCTTCCATCCTGAAAGAATGGTGCATTTTCCCCTATTCTCAGTTGAAAGTTAAGAGGTTCCTCAAGATGATATACATATCTTAATTCTGCTAGTTCTCCCTCTGTAAAGGTAAACTGGAAAGACATACATACAGGGCAGAATGTTGAAAGTGCAACAAGGATGAAGTGAAGAATATGCATATTGAACCAATAAAAAACTCACTAAACTTACAATGATTTATTCTTCTTCCAATACTTCTTTCATTAACTAGGCCAGTACGAATATTCCCCTCTTTATCATCAGTAATATAATGCAAACCTTTAGATAAAGTCTTCACATCTAACCATTAACAGGCAAAAAACCAGCATGGCAAATATGATTTCAATCGAGAGGAAAATTCTGGTAGCGACATAGATCTGTTGCACTGCTGATGTAATATGTAACTTTGGTAGTACAGGTACTTTTGTGATCCTATTCGACTTCTCTTTAGAAACTGGTGTTACTCTTTCTGACAGGGTATGAGTTAAAAGCACAGTTTGTGATGTTGAATGCTGACGGTCAGGATCAGGTGAAACAAAGTCTTCGCACCGGTGATAGCTTTTGCGGTACAGCTCGCTAACAGAACAACATCGAAGTGATCTTTTTGATAACCAGAATATGAATGTCCTTACATGATCTCCAGTAATGAAGCGGGGATTGTGTGCTATTGTTGCGTGATGATGCCTTGAGTAGCAAATGATGTTACTTTCAGGATAACCGTTTGTTGCTGAGCACTTCAATGCTGGTAAATGTCCATAGTTTGCATGTGTTGTTAAATTCAGTTCTCCAGGATTGTACCATTGGCAGGAAGCTGCTTCGGGAGGATAGTATACTCGTAGAATGTAAGATTGTGAAGTAGTTGAAGTAGAGTTGCTACATTGGAATTCAGCCTTGTATCTTCCAGCATCATCAACATGTATTGATCTGATTTCCAGGTTCACAATCAAATGATCAAACACAGTTTTTGTTGTGATATGAGTTCTAGAGACCTTCACTTCTGAGAATTGTTCTGTATAGAGGTACGTGCCATTGAAATTGAAGATCTGGCCGTTAAATCTGAGGGCGAATGTGCAGTTTTGTGAGTTTTGATCCACCGAGAAATCAAAGATATATTCAACGTTTTCTTTAACATGAACAATTTTGCAGTGCTTCACCTGTTGGCATGTGTCGCTTCCTAATGTTAGATCTAGGACGGCAATCAAGTTGAGTAGTATAATGCCTAGAAAATACAGCATTTTGGATTTTTCTGAAAATATAAGGAAAAGAAATATAGATGTTATGCTGAAAGTATATACAATTTTACAAAATATGAATGATGGTTCTCCACAAACTATACTGCATTTTGAAGAAAGATGTCACTTTATAACCATACACCTGAAGTCAGCCCTGCTTTGAATATTGGGCAAGCTATTTCTACGATATGTTACTGACTACTTCTAAGAGTTTATGATATGACGGTTGCCTTGATTTTCAATCTAGGCCAGGTCTCAAATACCAAGTGAAATGATTGTCAATTTATATCAATACTACCGTAAAAAATACTTGATAATATATGGGACATGACCAAATGGCCTCATGCTTTCAGTCTAAAGAAAAATATATTTGTATGTAACTGCTTAAAGATAATGAAATTTCATCTTTTTCAAGTATTTGAGTGTCACACTTTTAAAGTTAGAATACATTGTAGAGTGATGCAAAAGTGAGAGGGGTAACAAATTTAATTGACTTCTAAGTAATTAATATGAGCTAAAGCAGAGAAGTTAGAAGTAAATCCTCATTATTGATCTGTTTAATTTTTGGCTTGGATAACATTAGGATGACATAAAAGTTGAACTTTTCTGAAAATCTTGAAAGTTCTTTAAATATTAAAAGTTTGTTGAATGAAATCTTCACATCATGTAGAAATGTTTTGCTTTTAATGCAAGTTGTAAGTATTTCAATATACTAACCAGTTGCCACTCTGCAAGAAGTTCAAGTCGCTCATGAGATTTCATTTTCCACAAATAAAATGACATGTTGCCTGGAGTACAGAATGGTGGTACTAGTAGATTGGCGCAGAAAGCCAGAAACTATCTTTTTCTTGCCCGCTTCTGTATCTGCCTCTGCCTTTAGTCTTCAAGTCTCTCAGCTCTTCCTGAAGATTTCAAAAGAATTCAAAATAAATATTCAATGGAACTTCCATAATTCCATGTGATTGAAAGACAGATTTGTGTTAAAAATCATGTCAAACAAACAATGTCAACTCTTACAGCAGTAGCCAGTTTGGTAACATTAATTTGTCCTTGGCTATAATTTTGCTCTAGTTCTTCCAATGTATACAGCAAACGATACATGCATATTGTACCACAGCATTAGCTTGTATACCTCTCACATTGGAGTAGAAATTTGCATTTGTTAGCTCTAACACGGTCCTGCATGTAAATGTTCAATTATCTATTCATTTTGTTAAATAACACATTTGTACTCACCTAATTAAGCAGATTAATCAGAGTATAATTATGTCAGTAATCAAGTTCCGACTACAAAATGGCTTCCTGAACAGTGGATTGTTGTTACAAAACATTCTCCAACAAACATTCAAATGATGTTGGGGGTGTAGCCTCTTTTATTTGCTTTGGAAAATCTCCAAACATATTTTCCCAGGGGTGCGACCCAGATTTGAGTGGGGTTGAAACATGAGAGTTGACAAGTTTTGATCAAAGTTCACTGAAGAGCCATAAATAGTTCCAACATGCATTGAAAATGAGATGATCCAACTAGAAAAATTGTTAGTCTTATCCACAGAAGCTGTGAAAATAATAATTTTCAGTGTTTCATACAAACTTCAGTTGTGACAGTTCCTCTCCTTTGCAAGCCTTTTGACAGGCACAGGTAGTTGTTCTATTCATATGTATACTTTTATGGGGTTTGAGATATATATTATGTGCTTGACTCTCCATATATTTGTTTACACCAACGTACACTGAACATTGGATCCTGGTGCCTGTTAACTATTTATGAATAATGGTCTTGAAATCATTACAAACAAATACCTTGGAATTCCCATACATGCCAACTGTGCAGATTAAAGAGGAACATTCCTCTTTTTGGGAGAAGATAATTATGATTTTAATGCAGGTGTTCCTCTTCCTGTACAAATTTGTCTGTAGTATTGAATAGGAGAGTTAGGATTGTTCCTCTTTTTTTTTTGAAAATAGCATAATTTGTACAGATTTCTGATTTTCAAATGTTGGCATGTATGAATTCCCCAGTGTGTTCTCATCTTATCAATTATCACTTTGACCTAGCTTTCTACCTGACTGTTCTTATTGTCACTTTGGGCATGCATTTAGCCAGAATGTTCCAACAATTTTTGAAGTTCTTTGTAGTTTGGTCAAAACTTCTTTTTCCCATACATTTAAATACTGAATATGTTTTCACAGGAATCAAAGAAAATTATAAATTTATAAATTCTCAAACAATCATAAAAGAATGTTGTAGTTTAGAATGCACTTTTCATTTTACATTGGTGTGTTTATTCATATTGAATTTTCTCTTCTGAGTCTCTTTCTCGCCCTCCCTCTTTTCTCTCTCTTCTCCCCCCCCCCCCCCCCCCCCCCCTCTTTCTCTCCCTCACTTTCCCTCTCTCTTCCCCTCTCTTTTCTCTTATTCTCTTTCTCTCTCTCTCTCTCGCGCTCTCTTTCTCTCTTATTCTCCTTTTCTCTCTCTCTCTCTCTTTCTCTATCTCTACCCCCCCCCCTCTCTCGCTACCCTCTCTCTATCACTCTCTCTTTCTCTCCCCTCTCTGACTCTCTGGATATAAAGTAAGATAGTCAAAAGTCTCTTTTTTTACCACTGCTGAGTCTGGAAAATGCCTTTTTTCTGTAATGTTCTGTAATTTTATTGATCTTTTGAACATATAAAATGAGTGAAAAATTTGTACAACTTCAGTTCTAACATTTATTTCTCAGATTGCATATAGACACCTAGTGCATGCAAGTATAAATACCAATGTTTCAGTTGTGTAAGTCACATAATAATAATAATAATACATATCATTTATAAAGCGCCTTTACAAGATATACAGAGTGCATTAACCTTAAAAAACAGGACGTACACAAAATGATGTTTCTTTTTATTTTACTTAAAGATCACTGACTATAGCGTACATGTATCTTTCGCATACATAACATACATTGGAGAGTGCAATTGCTTTTACATTGAAATCGTACAGAAAGTGAATAGATACAGCCCTAACAGGTAGCATAGAACTTTGAGTGACATATACCCCCCCCCCCCTTTCTTTGTAAACTCTTAAGTGTTTATTGCATTTCTAATCAATTCAGAAGAGAGCTTCTTTTGAAAAATACATGAATGATTATGATGTAGTGGTGATTCATTATCATTTATTTATTATTTCAAATGATTTTAATAATTTTAATAATTCAATGGATAGACAAAATGTTGTTACTTTTCCCTGTTTTTCAGGCATGAATGAATAATTTGTGGGTAGTTGGTTTGATCTTCAAATTTTGTTTACAAATATATGTATCATTCACTGTTATTAGAAACTGAGTATGTATGAAAGCGGATCAGTCGACAAAAGTAAATATATACATTGTTGTATATTGTTAGAAGTTATAGAATCATCCAACCAATAATATCTTGAGACATTCTCATCATCTACAATTAAGAGCATAAAATGGAAATGATTTTGTATTAAACTATTTTGGTGTTGAAATATGCATAATATCGTCGCTGTTTTCACGAAGTGACGGTAGTGAAAAAAAATTGCATTCACTTTGCGTGACGATTTTCCTCACTACCGTCACTTCGTGAAAACAAGGACGATATGTATACCTACATAACAGTTCCAAGGAAATATATTCAAAACTTCAATTAATTATATAAGCATGAAACCCCAGACATACAGAATAATTAAAGATTGTTCACTAAAATACCTGTTTCCTTAGAGGACCTAATCATCGGGGATTTCTTTAGAGGGAGAG
The DNA here is from genome assembly GCF_000002235.5 of Strongylocentrotus purpuratus. NCBI lineage: Eukaryota > Metazoa > Echinodermata > Echinoidea > Camarodonta > Strongylocentrotidae > Strongylocentrotus > Strongylocentrotus purpuratus. The sequence continues at coordinate 6,477,826 of NW_022145607.1, forward strand.
GTGGTGCTTCATTGAAAGTGACATTTCCCCATTTTGATCTGTTAATTCGAGATGAAGTCGGCTTTCTTATTTGTTTCGCAATTATACTCTGATTTCCATAAGTATCATTAGCCGTTGATTGTGTGACATTTTCTTGATTTGTGACTGATATATCAGATTTGTCAGACTTACAGGATCCATAAGAATAATCGTTTGAACTTGCAGTCGAATTATGGGAATTCCCAGACAAGCTACAATAGTAAATATTGTTTGATTCATAGGATGCACATGAATATGAGCTTACTGAGTCTCGGTACGTCATTGTTTGTTTTGCCTTAGGCTCATGACTTATTTCAGTTAGATCTTGGTAAACATGTTCCTCTTCCCTAGCTGACAATGCCTTGCTCTTTGTTTGATGTTTTTCCTCCAATTGAATAGTTTCTTTTTTAATTTTCTGGTCCTGTGAGCACATTGCGGAACTCACATGACGAAAATGTCTGTACAGGACCATTGTTATTACAGCAAAAATACATCCAGCCAATATTAAGCCTCCTACTGCCGCTGCTGTGGCTATCACAATAACATGTTTGTTTCCTGAACCTTCTTGCAAAACCTTTGAATCAGATCCTTCTTTGTTGCTTGAAATATGATTTTGATTATTAATACTCTTGGTCACTTCAATCACACGAGTAAAGAGTGTATGAGACTCTGTAGTGCTTCTTCTGTTTATCAATATGTCTTCAGCTAGTATATCATGAGCATTTATAATATTAGATCAGATATGCTCTGGTTCACTTCCATAAGCACGTGGCCTTCTCTTGATATCAAAATGCAAGCAATCCTCTTCCCAATGTTGCTTACTTTGAGGCTTTTAATGTTCACAGTATATTTCCTCTCATACCTTGTGTTTGCAACAATATCCTCATTTGCTGGGATGCTCCTGTTGTTGAACAGCCATTTGACTGTCGATCCTTCTGCAAGGCTTAAGTTACTGTTGATGGTGCACATGAAATAAACATCCCATTCACCCAATCCCACTAAACTAGCATTTACAAGCGCTAACCCCATTCGTAGATTTGATTCTACATCTCCTACTTCAGGAATGAAGTATGGAAGAATCTGCACCTTTGTTTCCACCCTGGACGTTCCAAGAGGGTTTGTGGCAAAACATGCAACGGTAACAGAACAGTCTTCATCATGTAAAAAACAAGTGTTATTACGAGACACAGTAACGTTCAGGATACGGTTTTGATTTTGTACCAAGTCACATCCTTGTATTATGTTTGACGGTAGACATGACCATGTGATGTTGGTGATTGCAGGAAATGCTTTACCGTTGCAAGTCAGTTGTTGGTTGGGTTCACCTGGTCGTATGATTAAACCTGGCGGACTTAGAGTGAGATGAGGTTTGTGATGTATGATAAACGGGCCAATGTGAACCGACAGCTTACGGTCAGGAAACGCTTCAGGACTTGTGACTTTGCAAACTATTGACTGGTTATGTAGGGTGTGCACCATCTCCAGATTTTGCGTTAGCACCTTGACAGTACCATTGACATGACTAGCCACCAGTGTTGCATTGCTATCACCCTCCAATTTCCAAGTGAGATGAACTTCAGGGTTTCCATTTAGAACCTGGCATCGAATCATCAAGATCTGCCCCTCTTCCGCTATCCCTGGATGTTGTGGTTCACAGAGTAGCTCGTCCTCATGCGGAAAGTAATATGCATTGAGATTAGCAACCTCAGAGTAACATGTTTTTGTCATGTAGTTGGAGCCTAGAATGAAAGCAACACATTGCTGAACCTGACTGTTTCTCTGAACTCTGAAGACAGTCAAGTTTGAAGTCATCCTGCGGGTCCATGGATCATAAAACTCTGATATGACGCTGTAATACTGGGAAGGGTTCACTTTCCAGATCAACGTGTCTGTAGCATTGTTGAAATTGAAAGCAGTGCAGGTGAAGAACGCATTCTGCCCTTCATAGACGGCGAGGCTTTCCGGGTTGGTGTCAAATACCGTATTACATTTTGAAGGTGTCCCATAATGAAAAATGCATGCAAGAAAATAGAACACCATAAAGTAATATGCAACAAAGTTAAATCTCATATGCACGAGGGCCATGATTTTTAAGAATATTCACAACCCAAGATGTTAGAGCTAGAATGATTCACAATTGATGAGATATCTCTCTGCCCCTCTGCAATCTTGAAACGTTATGAAACCACTCTCTAATTTACTCGGTTCCAGGCAGCTGTCACTTACTTTGTTTCTTACTTTTTAATATGTACTGTGTTCAAGCACTTGAGAGTTTATGGGAGAGTTTTTAATGCTTAAATTAAATCATCTATACATCATCAATTTCATGTGGTTGCAAGGAGAAGTGAGGTTTTCATGCCAAACCATTTCCTCTGCATTCACACGCTCTTTTGTTTCTGTTTCTGTTCTATTCTTTTAATGTGTGTGTTCTCTTAGCTGCCGTTTTTAAAAAGTAGATTCTGTACGAGTACTGTAGGAATATTCAAGCATTTACATGCCTAATGAAATAATTTTCAACATCCACTGGTTCTTAATAATCAGGCATGTCACTGGGAGGTATATTCATCATCTGAGTGTGGTCCATCAAGGGGAGGTCAACAGTTTTTTCTTCTGGATAATGGACAATTATCCACCTGCATTTCCTTTCCCCTTTTGATGGGGTAGCATAGATTTGGCACTTTGATTTGCATATGTCTATTAAATAGTAATTTTCAATCATTTTGGATGGTCATTATCTGAAAAGATGCTTTGATTTCATTATTTTAAAATAATGCCTTCTTAGTTTCCATTTTGTATCTTTGTTCATTTTAGGTATAGGATATTTGATTAACGCTGATGATTTGTGGAATGCAAACTACGTATACATGTATCAGTAAATATTAAAGTATACTTTGCAGTAATCAAAATAGTGATAAAAATAGGAATTCTACATGAGATATATATGCTAATTTCTTTTACTCTGATTTCTCTTAATGTTTTCTTTACCGTTTTCAAACATGTTTGGTTAAGTGCACCACGTATAACTTTCAATTTTCCCTATTATCCCATTAGCGTTGTAAAAAATGTGATTACTAATTTCTGATTTATCTTAACTCTGTATTGAAGCAAAAAGCAACTCCCTTGCCTACTACAACCTGTCATGCCATATCCCTATTAAGAATTTTGCTTGAAGCCATGGAAATTTCATTTTTGAGGCCTGGGCATTTTCATGGTATTATGCCTTTGGTTTCGAAAAGCGCTGCCAGAGGCTGGTGTTTGGGAGTTGTCTACCCTTCGTAGTCAAACTTTGCAGAAATATTTGTATAGATGTGACACCAAATGTATGAGTCATTCATTATTACTGTGAACAAAAAATGTTGTTCTTCATTTTGTGATATACTGAGCCCTTATTCTCCCCCCCCCCCAAGTGGATGACTGTTTTGTTGTTTCACTTAAAATGCTTACCAAGTGCAGTCAACATAAACAAATTTGTATGAACTAGGACATATTCTAATACAAATAGATTATAAGGGGGCTTGTCAAGGCCCACTTCAGTATTTTAGTAACTATTATTGTGAATGCAATTTACAAAACAAGCAGTATGAAAGTGATAAAGCTAGTTGTTTGTTCTTCATATATTTTTTATCTAGTTAAATTTTTACCAAAGAAAGTGATCCCCTGATAAACTCACAAACTCGTTGCACAATATTTAGCATGAATGAGATCGATCAAATTGGCAAACACATTGACAATCTTTTTGAATTTGTGCTCAGTTTTTATTTATATAATGTAAAATATGTTTGTATTTTAACACTATTCTTTTCATTTTTCTCTTCCATTTGTTTTTCTTGTGCAGGAAGCTTTCGTTATTTTGAGAACTACTTTGATATGCCAGGATGTGTGGTGTGTGCCAGATTAGTGGATATCATTGACAGACAGGTACATGTTCCAAATAGACTGTTCTTATAGAATATACTTTTTTGTAAATATAAGGGCCGGGTTTCAGAAAATATTAGTAGATGTTAATGAATGGCAGGACTGACCCTTTCAATGTGATCTTCATCAACATTGATTAAAGATAACTGCAATATAGATAATCAATCCCCTTTCTCCTACTTTTATGTTTAAAGATGTGAAAAATAATTTTCAGTCACTTAAAGATAAAGTTGAGTTCTGGTCATATGGTTGCATTGTGAAAGAAACAGTGTGGAATCGGTCAGAAAAGATGGATCATCTAGCATATGATTATTGGTATGTACTGCAAGGTTCCGGAATCATCAAAATGATAAGAAATTTGGCCCAGTCTTGGTAAAGTTACAAGCACTGTACACAGAAAGATGTATATGGGACTACAAGAACATGTGGCGTAAAAATCTGTCCCGATTTTTATGCTTGTTGCATGCCATATTTAGAGTAATAAGGCATTTGAAGAGACATGCTTTTTAGGGAACATTTTTAATCCGATGTTCTTCTACACTTGCATGATAACAGTGATAAGGCTTACAAATTATTTTTCATCTCTTCCCAGAAATCAACCTTCTAAAAGAAATGATTAAGACAAATTTTAGTAGACTGAACAAATATTATTATTTAAGTTGTAGACTTTGGAAATGGAATTTACTGCTCTTAGTCATATATAAGTAATAAAGGCAGATTTGTTTAAATCTGCGATCTACATGAAACATATCATCATATAACGAGAAAGTGTTCAACAGCAGTAGCATTTTTCACCTTCATCTTACTTTTATTTTCCATTCTTCCCTCACATGTTTTCACTTCCCTAAATTATCGGTGTTCCACCAGGCAGGGAAAAGACAAGAAGAATACACATTTTGGCCAGACGTCCTAGAATGCTTTGGTCTTGTGTATAAAAGAGAAAACTTTGCAGGTGAGTTATGAAAATAAAAGCACTGCTTCTTGCCCATTTTATTTCCTTTCTGTTTCTTTTAGATATGATTTGATATTTGACTAAAGGCAGAATTTTGTTCTGGTGGGATTATCATCCATTCAAATATATGTTATTACTAAATGTACTTTGATATTTGAAATGGAGTGTAGCTTGCAAGAGCTTTTCTCATCTATGAATGCAGTATTAGTGTAAGATTCCCATCAAAACAAAATTCAAACCTTTGTTCATTACTTTTGGTTCTTTCTTTTTAATTGTTAGTTGTATTGTTATTGTTTTTCATTGCATCTCATAGATAATATAGGAGGATATTTCCCAGCCTACAAAAGTGATCCATTGAAGTACGTTGAACCCTGCAGTGATGCTGTCAAAGGCTGGTTCAAGAAGCTAAAGGATGCTGGGAAGGTCACTTTCCTTCTTACAAGCTCTCATGTGGATTATGCAGAGTCTCTGCTGGAAAATATACTGGGGTAAGACCGTAATATACATCTATGTAAAAAAAAACAAGGAAACAGACATGGAAGTGAGTTGGCTCAGTGGAAAACACTCTGTCCCTCAGATAGGACGTTTAATTGAGGCCTTGTGTACTGGATGGTAAAGACCTTTACCTGTTAAGAACCCTGACGTACTGATCCACCTGCATATCCCAATCGGGTATTTCAGGTGGAGAGACTCAAGGGTCATAGTAATTGAGTTCTCTTTCCCTCTCTCAGGCACAGGCAACACCTAATACTCAATGATAACAATGTGATTTTTTTCACAGAATTTTACTTGCAAGATGTACATCAATAAATGAATCGCTTTTGATATCAGTAACAAAACTTAGCAATGATAGATGTACCCTGCAAATTGAATAATACAGAAGTGATTTATTTGAAAATACTGCATTTCGGTGCAAACTTTTTTGGTTCCCATTTTACAGTAAAAAACTGGAACAATTAGTTTTACATTTGCTTGATGTATGCATTTATTTGATTTTATCATTTTGCAGTAAAGACTGGCAAGAATACTTCCATATTTCCATGATGTATGCGAGGAAACCGGGATACTTCACAAAAGAGCAAACAGAGAGGCCTTTCTATTCTATTGGTTAGTACTTAAGTAGTCACAATGTTTATAGATACTTGTTCTTACAGTATTGCCATATATATATATGTATATTTCCATTGTTTAATGGTTATTAAAGGGAGGTAGTGATGCCATTATGATACTGACATGGGTAAGACTGGCAGACTTGAAGTCATCAATTCAACATCAATAACATGTATGAATTGATTTCAAAGTTCTTTGCTGCTTTCTTTAAAAGAGAAAATGAAATGTTTTCTTTTTTAAATTACACCACATATTGTCACCAAAGATGGTATTGACCAGTTATTAAATTTACTGCAGAAAATACCTTTTTCATATGTTATCTGTTGCACAAGACCCTTATTTTACCTCTTAGTATGATGAATATAAATTACTTTTGGTAGAATATGATTTTTTCCATAGGCTACAGTTTTCAAGGTGTTTATTTTGGAATACCATGCCTAGGTGCATTGTATTTATATGTGAAGGATGTAGCACTCTATCAAGTTAGATAAGAAAGGCAATCAATTGGGAGCTAATAGCCCATCTTTTTCATGGGGTGGTTATCCACCATTTCAGCGGCACTTGCTCCTTGCTTCATCCTCTCAAAATCAATTATAGGGTAAAGGATGGGGGCTGCGATTCTATTTGATTTAATGTAAATTGTTTCCTATGGCATTAGGTCCAAAATTCAAGTACATGTAGAGTATTACAATGAAGGTCAAAGTAAGAAGTTCAGAAGGTTAATTTCCCATGACGTGTTATCATCAGAACATTTATCGTCCAATCCAATTCATTACTACAAAATGCATGGGTTTTTTGTGTCTGTTTTTATAACATCAATATCTGCAAGAGTTTTAATATGATAAAGCCTCCTGTTGAATAGTTACATGGTGTTAATATCATGAAAAAAAGATCTTACATACATGTATTTCTTTCTATCATGTAAATGCATTGATACATTCAAGTATTTTGTTTATCATTAATTGTTAGTTGACAACAAGGAGGGAGATGAAGTCAGTGAAATCCAGACTGGTGGCAAGTACCTCCAAGGCAGTATTCATACATTCAATTCATACCTCAAGAAAATGACTGGCAAAGAAAACCCAAAGGTTCGTAATATGATATCGTAATCTTATAATTTGTTACTCTTGGAATTGTAAAGCTCAAGTTAATTTACTTGTAATACGTCCAATATTTATCAATCGATGTATCACAGGATATTCCGTTTGGAATGTCAGTAGTCAGAGGATAAATTTTCTTGCTTGTGAATCTATTTTACTTTTTGTATTTGGAAACTGGAGCACTGGACTAGACTTTGTAAAGAGGTCAGAGCAAGCTCTCATGATAAAAAATGATGGATGTGCATTTGACACCATCGACCACCATATTTTACTTAAAAAACTGTACCATTACGGTATACGCGGTATACCTCATCAGTGGTTTTCTGATTATTTGTTTAATAGAAAACAATATGTGGTGGTCGATGGTGTCGAATCTGATTATATGGATGTAAATACTGGAGTTCCGCAAGGATCGGTTCTCGGACCACTTTTATTTATCATATATATTAACGATATAATCAGTTCATCCAAATTACTTATGTTTTCATTATTTGCTGATGATACGGTTGTATATTATTCTCATTCTAATGTAGCATGCTTAGTTTCTAATTTAAATGAAGAGTTAATAAAATTGAATGATTGGTTTAAATGTAATAAATTATTTTTGAATTATGAAAAAACAAAATATGTAATTTTTCACACAAAGAAAAAGAAAGTTCCAAATGTCACCAATCCTGTTAAAATAGCGAATGTAAATATTGAACGAGAACTAAGTGTTATTTTTTTAGGTACTAATATTGAAGAAACTCTAGATTGGAAATGTCATATTGATTATGTTTGTTCTAAAATTTCTAGAAGTATTGGTGTTTTATCTAGACTAAAGAATTTTCTCCCAAGGAACATATTAATGAAGATTTACAATGCAACACTTCTTCCCCACTTAAATTATTGCAATATCATTTGGGGTAATACTTACAAAACAAAACTGTTCAAGATTTATATGTTACAGAAACGTGCAGCTAGGTTAATAACAAATGGTCATTATATGTCTCCAAGTTTACCATTATTTATTAAACTGAAAATTATTCCTGTATATGATTTGATCAAACTTAATACATGTATATTTATGTTTAAATTTCATAAAAACCTGTTACCATCTGTTTTTAATAATATGTTCCAAACAAATTCTTCTGTTCACAATTACCCCACTCGTCAACGTCTAAATTTACATCACCCACTCTGTCGTTCAACTTTAATGTATAATTCTATATCATTTGTTGGGGTACGGGAGTGGAATTCCTTGAATTATGACCTAAGATCCAGTTCTACAATTACCAGATTTAAATCAATGTATAAAAAAAGTATTTTTCAATCCATGCTTGAGTAAGTACTTCTCTTTCCCATCTTTTTTCTACTTTTATCTCTTTCTGCCCTATTTTCGCTTCCTTCTATTCTTTCTCTGTAACCTTTATGAACGTGCGTGTGTGTTGATGTACGGGTGCGTACTTGTATTATTTAAGTCCTTTACTTTGTATTGTTAATTTATGTGCATTATCTTGTTATTGTTTGTTTGCAGGGCCCCGATTACAAGCAGATTTCTGCTTCTTAGGGGTCCTAACCATTATATTGTATATTGTATATTGTATTTTCATTGTAAATTGTTTTTATACTGGTTAAATAAATGAAATGAAATGAAAATGAAATGAACCGCCAAACCCCACCTGGGACGGTACCAGATGAATTAATGGATTTGCAAAACAATGAAGACAATTTTCATGAGCAGAAAGAAAATGGAATAAAAGAGAAAGAAAACGTTGAGATCTCTATGTATCTTAGACAAACATTAATCAGTTTCAGAAAGGCTTCATCTTTTCTTTGCATTTGCTCTGCTTCTCTCTCTCGTAGGTCGCATACTTTGGTGACAGTGTTCGTTCTGACGTCCTCCCTCCTCAGTCTGTTGGATGGCATCCTTTCCTCATCCTGGAGGAAATGGAAGCAGAAGGCCTGGGAGAAGAACCAATGGGCGGGGAACAGACAGATGGCCCACCCATTAAGAGAGGGAAGATCACAGTGAGTTATTCAAGATTCCAACACAATATTTTGTTTGTCAATAGTTTTTTTTTATTGATTCCAAACAATACAAATAAATTTTTGAAATGAAATACAGTTAATTTTCCATGACATGAATTCAAAACATTTTCATTAGATAGATTGTACAATTGATGAAAACAAAAATAAAATCAGTTTTAACGTAAAACAAATAACCCAATCAAACCAAACACACGACTACACCCCCCCCCCCCCACAATGCGACACACACACCACCCGACCACACTTCCACAATATAGGTGTATGTTCTGGAATATAACCCCACACCCACCCTACTGTCACACATAAACATACCCACACACACAAACACACATGTATCCACACAGCGAAAATTGTTCTGGGATACAATGATTAACTTTCTCTATGCAAAAATGACAATTCATCCTAACCCTACACTAACCCTACCCCTATCCTGTAGCCATTACCTTCTCAATCCCAGTTTCATTTTTACATATTATGTCAATTTCAGCAATATCCAGTGTATATTACATGTAGATGCAGTTTTCTATTGCTGTAATTATAGGAATCGGTTGGTAAACATGATATAGACCGATGGTTCAATGTGCAGAGACTAGATCATGACAGCAAAGTCCCAAGCATAATAGTTTGTGATTCATGATTAGTTGTTATCAAACAGTAGATGGCACTCTTTCTGAATAAATTGCCTTCTTTGTGGGTAATGTTATATTCAATTACAAAAAATAGTATGTTTGTTATGTATGCATGTGTAATGCATTATAAAATGTCATGTTTTCTAATTTTGCACCCATATGCTCGATCAAGCTTTAAAATGATGTATTCTTACATACTGATTTATTTTTATTTATTTGCAAATGTTATGTAACTGCAGTTATTTGACTTATACTGATGATTCCTTTTGTATTACTTCATTACTGCTCCTTTGTAACTTTCAGGGTCCATCAACAACAGAGAAAGAGTTCATTACATCAAGCATGTGGGGGTCTTTCCTCACTGACCAAACAGTTCTAAACATACCTGATGGAAGTGTTCACACTGGAGGGGATGAGCTGGATGGTCAGAGTGATGCAAATGGGCTGGGTGATAGTCAATTCCACAGTCTGAACACACTGTGGGGATACTTCATCCAGACCTATGTAGATGTGGCTATCCCACAACTTGACTATATTGCAGGTATGTGTATGTAGCATTATAAGTTTTATCAGAAAATGTTATTGGTTATGTCAAGACATTTAATCGTTTTGTGGGTGTCATTGTCTAGCAAGATGGTGTTTGTTTTTAATCATTTGACTTACATTTGTGCTTGGTTTAGGAACTAAGACTGTAGCAATCTCTACAGCACTTCTTCAAATCTGCCCTAAAAGTAGAAATCCATAGACAAATTTTGCAAATCACTTATTACTCGCAAATTTAACAACACAAGAAAATGTTTCAAGCAAGTATTATGTAAGACGTCAAAATCACTAATAAAAGTAAGCCCCATTGCATGTCGCAAACATCTATACATGATGGCCTGAGCTGTAACCTGGTCATGCAGCGCAGTTTGAGACCCATCTTATTGTAATGTGGGCACTTTTATTCCTCCGAAAATAATTCTTATGTTAAGATGATTCATGATCTGTGAAAATTGAATGAAGATTACTGAAAATTATAGAATGAGTAGTGGTTGTTGCTTTAAGCAAATTTTTACAATGGCAAATTTGTACTTGAATCCTTGATCAGTGAAAAATATCTTTACAAAATATTTTCTGATACGATGTACCTTAAAGGTAACCTGCAGGAAGACATAAACACATTTGACATATTGCTAACCTTTTTCTGTGGTGTCACCTTTTACAGATCTTCCACTCGACCACCAATTCAGTACTTTTGCGGATGCTTCTCATCGTTCCGCAGGGTTCTATCCGCAACCTCCACAAACTCTCCAGAAGATGTGAAGTCCACCGAATAATACAGTACTTATATTCAGTGTGTTATTATGTCTACCATTATTCATTGACGTTGTCTGGTATTAATTGAATGTTCATCCAATTTTGTGATTGTAATGAGAATACATGAACTTTTAGAATATTTATTTCAGGTTATGTGTAACCCCAGATTTATTGTGTTCTATTTTTATTGTAAGAAATGAATACTCATATCATCTTTTCTAATTGTTCACATTTTCAGGGAATGATGATACAATTGTAAATAAAGATTTTGTCTTCACCTTTGCAATTCCCCTTACATGCTTGCATATAAATGGTGCATATTTTTTTTAAATAGGAAAAGGTCTTAGGGATTGGAGATGGTGCACACATTTTTTTCCAAATACATGTAAAGTGTTGTAAAGTGCATTGAGGTATACATGTAATGTGCTTTGTCAATGTGAACTATTATTATCATTGTAGATTATCACAATCCCCTCCCCCCCCCCCCCCCCCCAATAGAACAGTGAAATAAAAGTAAAACGGCAACTAACTTTAGGTCAGGAAGTTATTCAATTCTACTATTGAAGAACAAAATATTAGTAGTATTTACCCTGTTTAAAGGTAATACAAAGTTTTGGAAAATTTTGAAAATTGGGTGGATAGTGATTCTTTACAATTTTGGTATTTTTGGATGCTGCTGTGAATGTATTATAAGCACTAAAAAATTTAGCTCCTAAAACACTTCTGCTTTTTTTTTGAGAAAAAATTAACATACACCGGTGCTCCCGATAAATTTTTATGAATTTCAAATCGCGCCTACAGCCATACAGCTGCGACCATGAAAATTTCAGAATATGTAGTTGTGAAATATAACTTCTAAACAGGAATAGCTAATCGTTCAATTTTAGTCAAGAAACATTGTTTTATAGCTTAATCAATATGTTGACCATGGGAGGGAGCTATACAACATAAAGAGTTATTATTTACAATTTCATAGCTTTAGACAACGATCACTAAATATTGTAGGATCGCATATGCTTCCAATATGTTCATTCAAACCAAATTCATGACCCCATACCAAAACTTTTATTACAGGGGAGAGTAGAGTAAGCGTGTGTTTCGTAAAGGCGATTTTATTTTGTGCATAGTTTAGAGTAGATTAATCTTAATGAGATGGCTGGATCACTTCTTTGTTCTTCGCCTATGTTGCGGCTTCTTTCATAGACTGTCCAATGCAATGTGATTTTCAGTGCTGTGTATTTTTTTAATTTAGATTAAGTTGTGGAGTTAGTTTTAATTGCTTTTATTATGTGTTGGTATAAGTTTGTTCCTTTGTAGTGCCTATTTTTTAAATCATTTATTCATTCTGAGATGCATTTAACAACTTGATTGACCCACCAGAGCTCTTAGTTAGTCTTCTGTTTCACCACATTTATTGCACTGTTTGGTGATGCTATTCGCATTTTGCAAAGAAAAAGAAATGAATGTAGGATGGGAAAAGATGAGATAAAACAGAAGAAGGAAAACGGTAGAAATAAGAACAAAGAAGAGAAGTGAAGAGAGCTCCCCCATCCCCGGAAAATAAAGAAATATATATAAAAAATAATTACAAAACTACTAAATTGATTACTCAAACCCTATTGACTTTAAACATAAAACAGAGTTGTTTTTATATAACTATTTATGTCTTTGTTTATTAAAGATTATCAAATGTATAATATTTTTTGGTGAATATTTACTTTAGTGTACAACCCCTCGAAAGATGTGTCAAACCATGGCATATTTCCCCTACTAAAGTGATCATGTTACTCCCTGTATTATAGAATCATTAATGCTATGAAATAGCTGATTTGGCATTACATTTTAATATTTTATTCTTGTATTGCAAATGTAACTCCTTCCTATGTTTTGATACAGCATTTTGATTGACATCACAACCCACTTCGTTGGTGTTTTTGTTGCTACCAATCTATGATATGCATGAGAGATGAATAATGAGCTAAATGTCAAGAACAAATGTGAATAAATTCTTACCAGAAGAATGTACAGCATGGTGGTTAAAAGTGTGATTTGTGTGTCGTATACTGGAAAGATGAATGAATCTGAAATTTTGTGTGAGTGAATCATTATGTCATTTTGCATTAGTTGGATCTGTTGACTCTGTATATGAAATTTACTGAAATTTTAGTAAATCGTTTATGCAGAAATCTTTGCTAAGCCTATCCTTCCTTTTTAATAATGTTATAAAATGTTAGTTTCGTTTTTATATCATTGTCTTCAACATCTCGCTTTGTCTTGTAGAGAGTACTTCAAAACTGTGCATTATAAAAGATGATTGATGGGAGTTGATATGAATATGTAAAGGGGATTTTAAGTAGCGAGTAATAGCTGGTTGAGAGAGAGAGAGAGAAAGTGAGAGAAAGAGAAGATTTATGGGGGAGTTAAGATAACCCAGCTTCCTCAAAATATCTCCGAGCAAATTTGATTAAAAGATGGCTGTCCGTGTTCAGGAAATCTGAATTATTTCCTGTTTCATGGGGAGCCACGTTATATTCACAAAAGGCACCTATGAATATTTTGAATTTTTGCTAATCTCATGTTAACCTTAATTTTGTAACCCTCATTTTTGTATGTGCTTTTGAATTTTAAGCGAATAAAGAACATGAAATAACAAAAAAAAAATGAAGTACCATTACACCACATGAACAAAATGAGAGCAAAAGCTACTTAAAATTCTGCTGTCTCATTAAGTTTATTATAGAATTGTTTCCAGTTTACATCACATACAAAAGAGGTCAAGAGGACTTTCCTTTCTATTTTAAAGGACACGTATCATTACGTTTTCAGTATACTGTACAATACAATTATTAGTCGTCACTTGATTATCTTGCAAATATATCGTCTTAAATAAAATGGGTATTTATAAACCATTAAAAAGAGGGTTAGAGCAACTTCTGATTTCGGGTTTATATGGGTTACATTTCAGTTTGATATTGAACACATCATGAATTGAAAAGCGGAAAGGAAATGTAAAATGTTTATTTGATATCATACCTTATTACACACTGGAAAATTGAATTATTATTAAGGAGCATACCATTTAACAAATGGCCTTTTATTATAAATTTCTCTTTCTTAAATTTGTTATCAGTGCGAAGGAATTCTTCAGGTTAGTCACCTGAATTTAGAAAAAGAGCATGCAATTTTAGGGATCGGCATTCAAAATAACTTTCACTCACTTGAATTCATTATCTTTGCAACATCATTTTTAATGAGGCCTTCCATTTTAACTAGGAGCATAACATTTAAGAAATATGAAATGTCTGGATTAGCATTCATATCAAAATCTTTATCATATTTTAGTTTATTGAACAATTTGATTCTATATTACTAAAATATTTAAATGTAATATATAAACATTGGAGTACGAAACGATACATACATTAGTCATTAATATATATTATCAAAGGCTGTACACTTAAACACCACTAATTACTTAATTATTTATTTATTTATTCATGTTTTCTTTATAAAAAGCAGGGTAGTCCCATTCTTTATTTTTTCTTCAGGGTTTCTGAAAATTTGTAATCTATCATGCATTTTGTATGGTAAAAAATTCAATTCATCACTCATCACGTCAAAAAATATTTTCCGAAATCATACCCTCTAAAAAAGAGTATAATGTTTTACATGCGGACTAGCAAATGATACTTCTTGTTTGAGCTCTTAGAGTTTATTGTTTTTTTTTGTTATATGGATGCTTCCTGGTATATTTTATGCTACGATATCATCTTCCTAATACCGATTTAGATGCAAAATGTTTTGACAACAGTTTTGAAAACACTTTGATGTAAAATTAATTCCATCAGAATTTGTCACTTTGTTATAGATAACTCGAGTAACATTACAGTAAGTATTTTAATAATGAGACTTAAACAACATTTATGATAAATGTAGTGTATTATGGGTGAATCAAGTAGAAAATAAGGATGTATGATTGGTCCCCTTTGAAACGGAGTCTGAATTCCTATCTGTTCACACCATATCACACCATATTACACTTTAATATTGGTAATCTATGTAGTCTCATGTTTCCATTTGTTTAACTCAGATGCTCTACATAATTACGTTGGTCTTGATCAGAATCAATTAATGCATGTGATGAATCCGATGAATGTTCGTGGAATATCCTTCTGCGAATGTCAGAATTTGGTGTTTCATGCACTTCATCTGTCTGGTTATTTCTATGACGAGACAGGAAAGAAATTTCTTCTTCGGGATTGTCCTGTTCTTTTCCAGTCCTTTCTATGTCTAACCTTTCAAGCTCGTTCGCGTTGTGATTCTGAATATTTCTCATTCTTTTCTTTTGTTTCAGTAAACATATCATCAGAGAAATGACGACAATACATAATCCCATAGAGATGAAAATAAAGGCTTTTCCTAATGCTTCCCAATGAGAATTGATATTTGTACAGGATACTTTGTCCCCCATTTTAGTTGAAAGATTGTCATTTCTTATTTTGGTTGTAAAACTCAGAGGTTTATTATTAGTTGATGACTCTGATGCTTCAATATATGTATCTTTTCCATTAAACGAACAAAGAGTCATATCTGTGACTGGCTTCTCAAGATAGTTCCATTTAAAATCATCACATTGCCTGAGACCTTTACTTTTTGTGTACAGAGAAGTACAACAAACTCCAGGCAGGGATTTCCTCACCCAAAATGTTTGCCAAAAACTGGAAAGATTTTGATTTATTTCATTCCTAGGTGGTATTTTCTCACAGTCTTGATAGCAATCAAAAAGCCCAGATTGACTACCAAGCAGTGCAGTGCATGTCAGAAATGCCCAGCCTTCCGTTGTTTTAGCTACTGTGTCAAAAGTGCAACTTGCTTTTCCTGGTGTATAGTCTATGTTCAGCGCTATTCTTTTGATGGTAACACTGTAAGCATGACGTGTGTCAGTAATCAAACATATATAAGTACCTGCATCTTCTCTTGTAGTATTCACGATTTGAACATGTATGGAAGTTGTTTCGTCTCCTTCTTTTGTGGTCTGTACAGAAAACCTCCCTACTTGGTCTTCAGTGAGACCTGGTGAATATATTGTTCCTGTCCTAGAATAATAGAATGGATATCTAGTCCCAATTTGGATGGTAAAAGAAAAATTGTTTTGGTATGGGAATATAAATTCAAGGGCAGCTACATCACCCTCATGTAGTCTAACATGTGTACACAAAGCAATTACTATAATTACACTAAATATTAAGAATATTCTTGGAAATTTGGCGTTACAAATCATGTTTATTTTGAGAGAAAAAGTGACTTGTTTCTGAAAACCTACTTGAGCTGCATGAAAATAATGTTACCTTAAACTCTTATATCATCTTAATAATGGCTTTAAGAAAAAGAATATTTTGATACCTTTTAATATGATAGTATTGCAAAGATAATTATTAAAAGAAATGAAAATCAACGGCATGTACGTTATGTACACTATTCACTACGTTTAAAAAAATACAGTCTCTGCGAAGCATAGTAATTACATGTTTGCAGTACCTGTTGCATGAGTCCGCATAAAATCTTGGCAGTCCTTTCAATGTTTTCCGTATTGTATCACTCACTGAACAACAGTTAATATGTCCTTTTTTAACCATAAGTTAGGCTTTATATTTTCATCCTCCAGTAGCAGACTATTCACTATTGACCAATAAGTTATGGTTTCCCATGGATTGTAGAGAAACAAATCGTAGATCCCTTTCGTTAACCACTAATGAAATCACACTGTAACCCTGAATAGGTTGACTTGCAATTCACATGAATTGTTGTAGAGATACAGTGTTCTTTTCTTGCCCACTGCAATTCACTGGCGGTGATGGGTGATAAACATGCAGATGTATACACTTTGCATTGAAGTTAAATTGCAACACTCAAAATTGCATTTGTAGATTCCAGTATCTGTCGTGGCTATATCCTTGATAGTTGGCATTACCAATAAATATCCGTAAAATATCCCTATTCAGTCTTAACAAAAGCTTTTCTCGTGATTATAACTGAAGTACTTTCATGTTCTTTAGCATCCTGATAGTGTGACAACTTAAAGGAACAGTTGTATTTCGGTACTATGACATTCGCACTTGTAATGGAATCCTTCACTGTAGCAAACACCTGATCCTCACGTTTAGAAATAGTTTGTTCCAATCCAATTAGTATCCTGTGCATGTAAAAGACAAGTTAAAATCATAAAACAGTCTGAAAACATATTGAAAACAAGAGCTTCTTAATTTGAAAGAAATGATTCTGAACCAATTAAACTTTGCTAATTATATATACACATGATCAGCATATAACAGATGGTAGATTTCGTAAATATAATGCAGAGGCTTAACAACTATAAGTAATTGTTTGTTTCGAATAATCGGTACGTCTCTGTTGAATTTCTTCTTCTTTGATATAAGTACAGGCCACCGTCAGGAGTATTCTAGTAATAATGCATGTGTTGTGCAGGTGTATATATACGACTTTATGACGGAAAGATTGATAGAGCTGTATGTACGCCCTTGTATTCTAAAAACTAGACATCCAGAGAAAAGCATTAGATTATTTAAGAAAAGATGTGACTTACCATATAGTTCATACTTTGTGCTGCACTTTGCTACATAATTTCGTCGCGAATTTCGTCGTGAATTATTCGCGATTTCACGATTCGCGATGTCCCTTCTGGGACATCATAGATCTTTGGTATAAAATGATGGGAACAGACGCGATATGTTTATGCAATAAAATACCACAGCCAATACTAGGGGGTGCGGCATGCATGTGATTCACAAATTGTTGCTGAACAGATCGGAAAGAAATGTCACTTTTATTACCCTTTATTCACTGCACACAAAAATCCCCGTCCGCCACCTGATCTGAGCGCACAGTTGTGGTTCCATACAAAAAGTTTGCATAAAAGGTAGCTGTACTGCTTGACATATTAAATGACAACCATTTGCGTTTGCTTCTCGAAAATAAAGCCTTTTTTCTGTCTACTATTCACAATGGGGTAGTTCATGTTGTACATGGCATTCACGCTTCAAAACGCTTGAATACCTTGATATTGAAAGGGACTTTATGAGGAAGTTCCCAAACAGAAATGTTTAACAAATATTTCTAAAGAATCAAAATGATAAAAGTAAGGAAAAAATAGGGTATTTTAGATTTGCGCGTCGACATAGTGGACTGCTACCGTAGCAGCTCACTATGATGATGTGCAAATGTAAAACCCCCTAATAGCAAACACTAATGTACATTTACAAAGAGTATTCAACAGCCGTTAAAAGGTTATCTAAAGGCGGTAGCATGCCATTGTAGGTCTATGCATGGGCTAAAGTGTTAAAGGTTAGCATTCATCTTTTACCCTATGTCAAAACATCAAGCAACATCAGCTACAAAGATGGTGTTGCGATCTAATACTGGGAAAGCTGATCTCAAATCATTTCTCTCTCTATGTCTCTCCAGCTTGTGATGAGTTTCTGAGGGTGAGGTGGGGTGCAGGGATCGGGGTATTGTGTACTAACGTTATGTTGAAAATCTTGGGGCCTTTTTTAACTAAAGTATATTTGAGCATTGTGTCGATGTCATGTTTGTTTTTCCAATTTCTCACCTATTTGGAATGTAATTATTTCCTATTTCAATGTCATGCTTTTTATGCCTTTTTATACATGATTTTAATGTAAACGCAATATGTAAAATCCCTAGATGTATTTCCATGTCACTATGCCATGTATGGGACGAAATAAAATTGAATCTTGAAATCTTGAATCTTGAGTTTTTTCTGCTGAAGTTTGCAGAAGGGATAAGTGTAATGCTTGACATATTAAATGGCAAACATTGTGTATTGGCTTTTTAGTTAGTTAACAATTGATTTTCATGACCAGACAGATAATCAAGACTCTTCTGTCCTTTTTACTTTAAGGCAGGATACATCAAACTGGGATGGACTGTGCCAAAATCGGAATCTTGATTGATTAAAATTCAGAACATCTGGGATTTTTATCTGGAATCCTTCTTCAGTACCTTAATTCACCCGAGACATATTATATTGAGATTGGAATCAAGTGCTATATGACACATCGCGTGGAATATGGATAGCATTAACAACTGTAAACATACTGCAATAGAAGTATTACAAAGTAATTCTCCCTGGTGAACTTTTGAACAGTGTTGAGAGCAACTGATTATTCACTGGTAAAAGTTTCATACAAAGTACAACACTATGCATACCAAAAGTGCCTATATTGTGACTTGAACCAACATGTGAGTTCCCAACATCAAACACCTATTCTTCCATTCTTATTACTTATCTACTCCTAACAATGGACAATTCATTTCCATTACATGAAGGTACAGAGTGCATGCTGCAGTACATGATTCTTCCACAGTGTTGAATTCATCATTGTGTCTGCTGATAATTGTTCTCTTGAGTTATCAAACTACCAAAGTGACAACACAACTAGTGCACACTCACAGCACAATCAGGAACGAACACTTTGTTGACACTGAAGAACTAGATGTACATGTTATAGTGCTACTGACAATCAGATATGTATCTACATCATATGCTGGAATCTACAGTTGCAACATCAATTGTAATAACGTCACTTGTCTAATATTATGAATACAAAATTACACAAAAGTAATCAATACGGCGCATGTTGAATGCTGTTTTTAGTAATAATACAGTGCGGTATTCAAAGCTCTTAGTAACTCAAGATGGTGAATTTTACTCAACCTCGACAATAAATATTGTTTCAAAAAAGTTTAACGAAACAAAGTAAACATTTGGTTAAATATAGATTCAAAAGTGTGCATAATTAAATTAAATCATAAATGACAGTAATAAGGATTAACGCCCCACAAAAGGGCACTAATATAGCACATCGACACGGTTTTGATCCTGGGGCCTCACAGATACGAGGCCATTGCTTTGTCACTGAACCATGACTGTTTCAGCGGGGGCTAGGGTAGGGGGCAGTTTCATTAAATAAAAATTAAAAAAAGAAAATGCAATAAATTTTCAATAATTTATGGCATTTTACCCCGGTTCCCAACATAAAAAAAATCCTCTAAGCGGCCATGCATTAAGGCTCAAGGCATGGGCACACAAAGGATTTGTTTATGGTGGGAACCGGGGTAAAATGCAATAAATTAATGAAAATTTATTGCATTTTTTTTTTTTTAATGGAAACTGCCCCCTACCCTAGCCCCCGCTGCGTACAGTCATGGTTCAGTGACAAATGGCCTCGTAACTATGAGGCCCCAGGATCAAAACCGTGTCGATGTGCTATATTAGTGCCCTTTTGTGGGGCATTATTCCTCATTACTGTCATTTATGACTTAAAGGCGTAGGTTCCCTAGTTGATAAGCATAGTAACATACACATGCTTTAGCAGTCACGCAAAACACACATTGTCAAATTATTATTCAATCAAATCTGAGAATGTGTACTATTATCTAGATCTATTATTTTAAAATTATTTTAAAAATAATTCCATAAATTGGGGTAAAACTAAAATATTCCAACTATATGAGCGACACTGTATATTAAAGGCTTCCCTCTTTAATAAGTTTAGAGCGACACACACATGTGAATGTATGAGTGACAGACCTTAATCAGAGTCCTTTCTAAGGATTTTGATATACTTTCAAAAGCCTCTCAGAAACGTTGTGTGTTGTATCAATGCCCAAGCCAGACTCCTCATATAATTGACAATGGAGCTATAAGCGATCCTTAAATGGTATACAAAATATACACCGTCTTGAGAGGTTCTGTTTGAAAGAGGTGACTCGTACTATTTGCTAAGAGGCGCAGCCCCGAAGCAATTGGTACCACTGGAATCACCGAGGCCCATAGTTTTAACCAGTACCTCGGAAAGAAGGCATGGTATTTTTTTTTACTTCATGCTTTAACAAAATTCTCTTTTTATAAATTAAAAAACAATTAAAAAAATTATCGAAATTAAAAAAAATTATATTGTTTTTTTTTCTTTTTTAATTTCAATTAAAAAGAATTACAAATAATAACAATTTATTAAATGAAGATTAAAAAAAACAAAAAACTCCCAAATAGAACTCCCAAATAGTACTTCCACTCCTAAATAATACTCTCAAATAGTACTTTTTCGAGCAACCTTAAAATAGTCACTATTAATATAAAGAAAAAAAGTCTGGTCACGTGATGAGCTTTCAACCAATCAAACACCAATAAATTGTTGAAGCAGGATATAATAACTTCTATTTTTAGTCCTAAAGAGTACGATAGTGAAACCGTAGGCGCACGCTATTCGAAAAGGGCTTCTGATAAACGTATGCACAGTAGAAGGAGGGGTAAAGCTCAATGTGAAGTCATGGCAAATCTAGCATTTTCGCAAACTATATATTTGTTTTTGTTTTTATTTTACATGTTTTTTATTGCAAGAACATGTGATGCATCTTTGTGTCAGAGGTTATCTTCAAAGTTTTTAGTTGAGCCAACCGATATACAGTTAAGGAGAGGTGAGAACGCAGTATTTCAGTGCTCCGTGGCTGACTTTAATCAACGGACTAAATCCATAGATTGGAGAGTATATCCAAATCCATATACCAAACCAGTGAGTACTGAAATATATGATGATGACAACAGAACATTGAATTCAAATGTTACAGTTCCTAGTTCTTCCACGCATACCCTGCTTTATATTTCTTGCATCGTAGAGGAAGTGATTCAACAAAAGAGTGTGTGTTTTTCTTCAAGACAAGCTTTGATGGATACAATATACTTTCCAACAGAAGATGAGTTATCTTGTAATCCACCACTTCTCAATGATGTCAACATTGGAGAGACGTTGTCTTTAACATGCAGTGTTCTAAGGGGTAATCCCCCAGTTGATCTGAGCTGGAAGGTTGTTCCTGGCAGACAAACATTTCCTCCTTCACTAAATGATAAAGGTTCCTTCAGAGTACTTACTCATGATTTGTCCATAACTCGCAATCTACATTTGAAAGTTTTACGCTGTAAAGTATCCAGTGAATTTTCATTTCCTGGGGAGAAATTGCAGTGTTCTATTGGACCGATCATGGTACGCCATCCTCCAGAAGTTCATGTCTTTCCTCAGACTAAATATATTAAGCTTCATGAACCAGCTGAACTTACATGCACAGCAGATGCCTATCCTGGGGTAAACAATTTTACTTGGTCGTGTTTTCCAGAAGGTGTTCTGAAAGGATGTGGCATTACTTCTTCATCAAGACACAGTTTCATTCTAAATGAGACAGGTTTGTGCATGTCAAAGGTGGACGGCGTACACATAGCATGTTCTGCAACCAACCCAGAAGGGAAGGGTACAGGGTATGCTTATCTTGACATTGCTAAAGACATAATTACTTGCGAAAATAATTATACAATACATTCCCCGAGAGAAAATCTTTTTGGTGAATTACATGTAAACATTAGCCTTTATCAGAACTTAGTAACTGGAGGTTTCACTTTTGTGTGTGTTATTTTCAGTCTTCCCACTGTGTGCTCTGCTCATTTCCAATGGTATATAGACAATATAAATGTCACTAGTGATCACATATTTGTTGTTCAAACTTTACCTGTAATGTCCACTTTAACACTTTTAACAAGTGTTCAAAGACCAGAACTTACAAAAACATTCACGTGTGAAGCTACCGTGGATGGAATGACAGCGACAGCATCTAAAACCCTAAGCTCTTTGTTGAAAATCAAACAAACAAAATGTTCATCTAGTGCTAATACAGTAGGTTTTGAATACTCCACGATAACACCACTTTCCAATAAAATAAATACATCTGTCAATGAGCAACCTACAGAATATTCTACAAATGTAAAAGTTACAAGTGTTTATTCAACACGGAAGTTTCCGGATGCACTAGATCAAAATGGACCAATTTTAGAACCAATCATGATGATGGTCATTAGCGGAATTGTACTGTTAATAGCTATTGTAATGATAATAATTAGTTTATATCTATGTCGAGTCAATAGAGAGGCCCCACAAGAAACGCCATCTTCTTCAAGTCCAATGACTCCCAAACCTCATATAATGAGTACACATGACAATAGTGAAATAGAAGATGAACTACTTTATGAAGTACCAAATGACCATGCTGCACAGACATCACCGGTTGTATTTGTCAGTAATTCATCATCTTCAAGTACAGATAACATTTCCATTACTTGCAATCATAATCTCCATCATGATTATTTCACTGGAGACTCGCCAGAAATATCAATAAATTCAAGTGATTCACAATCAGATCACTATGATGATTCTTCACACCAGTACAGTTACGCATCCGCAACACATGATGCTTTATATGAAAATAAAGGACAAGTAGAGATCCACATCACAAAGGGGAAAACAACTCAAATTAATTATTCAAAAGAAAAGAGACAACAAATCCTAGAGATATGTGAAGAATATCCTATACCAGAGTTTCCCAAGATGCATGGCAATTAGAAATTAGAAGTCGAAATCCATAGACAAACACAATTAAGGTTTGATAATAAACAATGGTGAATTAAGACTTGCTTATCAATATTCCTCCATTTTTTCATTTTTTTTCTTTATGATTTTTTAAATTTTTAATACACCGAGAGAAATAATGTGAATATGTGTCATTTCAGAAAACTGTTATTTGCTTATATCTAGGGCCCTGTATTAAAAAGAGTTGATATCAATCGCAGATATGTACATAAGAGATAGGAGATCGCAACTTACGATTGATTTGAGGACTTGCGATTGATTTGGATCAATCGCAACTCTTTGTAAGACGGGGCACAGGCTATATCAAGGATTATAAGAAAGTGAGATGTTGCACCATATTTATTATAATGGATTACTCAGTACACTTTATATATTTTTATGGGCACTTATTAAATGGAAATGTGTAATATACTGCTGATCGATGTCTAACAGGCCTATATACACTTGTAAACATACATTGCATTATCACATTCAACGGTTTTCGATAATGGTTGATATGTTTTCTGATAGAAATTGGGTCTATATGCTAAATATTGATAATTCTTCGTTGTTGATTTTCAACTAAATCCAATGTAATCAAATTAATGCTGATGTACGATATTGGAGTTTTGTTGCTGTTGACATGTTAGGTTGATGGCAAAATTCATGATAGATTATAATTTTTTGGAAATTCTGAAGAAAAAAATAGAGACAAATTAATCAGTGGTCTTTTAGTGTACAAGCTTTTGATAAAATATTGATGTCCCATGAAAGAATCGTTTTATACAACCAGATGTAGATTACATTTACATTTAAAGTAATTTAGGATGAAATTGTTCAATAAACTTATGCATGATATCGGAAAAAAATATGAATGATAATCCAGACATCATTTTTGTATAGAATTGCTTTGTTTTATTCTGAGACGTAGTAATATCGGTGCATGAAATAAAATAAAAATAAAAAATGTTTTAACTAATCAATGGCTGCAATTTTTTTCTATGTAATGCATACCATTAAAATATTATAACATGATCACAACTACTTTCAAATAATATGCCTAAGGCAATTTAAATGGCCTCGACCTTTTTGTACGTCACCTCTTGACAATTTATGAGAGAGAGCAAAGTGAATGAGCAATAAATAAGAACATTCCTGTGGGGGGTGGGGGGGGGGGGGGGGTGGGGGTAGGGCCTACAGTCCACACAACAGATAGAGACAAGTGAGGGGATGACATCCCCAACTTGCCATTTTGCATTAATAATGCGTTACATAACGACTGTTTCATGGCATTATGCGAAACTTTAACATTAAAACAAAAGTGAAGAAGGCATTGCATGCTCATTAACTCTTTGTGTAACATTCCCAAGGACACTTCCGGTAATATATTTCCCAGCTCTTTTATTCTTCGTTTTTGACAAGTTTTAAAAGCCTTGCTGATTTATCTTCTCGTGTAAGTACTTAACAAAGGGATTTAGTTATTAACTCTTTACATGCCGCACAAATAATCTCAGTATGTCACATTGTATTGACCTTGACCAACAACTTTTTTTGATAATTTGTATGTAAAGCGCTGTGAAACAACACTTAGTTTGTAAGAGCGCTATATAAATGACTTCATTATATTGTATTGTGTTGTATTTATCATTGGATAGAGGCTTCAAAATTATTTAAAGCTACGTGTGGTCAGGGAATCTTGGTGGTTTCAAACTTTAAGTTAACAAAACCTCCAAGTTATAGGCCAAGTATTAACAATGATGAGGGTTCACATGGCACTAAATTAAGGACTACTCAAAAGTTATAACTAAGAGCAGGGAGGTAGAAGAAAGGAGTGGACAGGCGCGGATCCAGGGGGGGCCGAGCGGGCCTTGGCCCCCCCCCCCCGCAAAAAAAAAAAAAAAAAAAAAAGAGAGAAGAAAGGAAAAGAAGGGAAAGAGAAAGAAGAGAGAAAGGGAAAGAAAGAAGAGGAAGAAGAAAAGAAAAGGGGGAAGAAGGAGATCGGGGAAGGCGAAAGGGCCTTGCCTCCCAGGCTGTTGACCCCCCCCCCCCCCCCCAATCAAAAAAATAAAAGAGAAGGAAGAAAAGGGAAAGAAAAAAGGAAAAGAGGAGATACTGGCGTACTGATAGGGGGGGGGGGGGCTTGGGGGAAATCAAATTCAAACGTGGTTTATTTCCAATTCCACAACGGTGGATTACAAATAATGCTGAAATGACATAATTTCCGAGATTTTTCCTCACTTTTTAGTAGATTCCTACATGTCAGGGCCCGAGGTACGGCGGGGATCGGGAGCCCCGAGCCCCCCCCCCTACTTTTTTGAAAAAGTATATTAAAGAGAAATAAATAGAATGAGAGCAAGAAAGAAAGAATAGTTAACTGCCAGTGTTGAAAAATAATGAGGCATCAAAATATGCTCATCTGACCGTGATTAATGCCTAAAACCCCGAAGCTTCCGGGGGCTCTGCCCCCTGGATTTCACCTAGGGCCCTACGGCGGGCCCTTAGATGCTCATCTGACGGTAATTTAATGCCTAAAACCCCTGATTTTTTGGGGCTCCGCCCCCTGGACCCCACGCCAAATAGTGACCTGCCAGTCTCACAAAATAATAAGGTATACAAAAAAATGCTCATCTGACCTTAATTAAACGCCTAAAACCCCTGAGCTTCCTGGGCCGGCTCCGCCGCCTCGACCCCCCCCCCCAGGGGCCCTAAGACGGCCCCTGATTCAGACAAGGATTAAGAGTATAGAGAACGATACAACGCATCGTCTTCTTTCTCTAATAATATAATGAAACGTCAAAGCTTCGTGCAGGAGGGAAGGGGGGGGACTGAATTCAGACAAGGATTAAGAATCGAGAACGGTACAACGAATCGTCTTCTTTCTCTCATAATCTTATGAAACGTCAGAGCTTCCGCGCTTCGCGCGGGAGGGGGGAACCTGAATTCAGACGAGGATTCAGAGGCGAGAACGGTAATACGAATCTTTAATGATTTAATGAAACGTAAAAGCTTCCGCGCTTCGCGCGGGGTGAAGGGGGAACTCAATTCCGATGAGGATCATTTTCGAGAACGGTACAACGAATCGTCTATTTTCTCTAATGATTTAATGAAACGTAAAAGCGTCCGCGCTTTGCGCGGGAGGAGGGGGTTGGGGGAGAATCTAAATTCAGACGAGGATTATTTTCGAAAACGGTATAACGAATCGTCTTCTTTCTCTAATGATTTAAGGAAATTTAAAAGCTTCCGCGCTTCGCACGGGAGGGGGGAACCTAAATTCAGACGAGGATTAAGAGTCGAGAACTCGACAACGAATCGTCTCCTTTCTCTAATAATTTAATAAATCGTAAAATTTTCCGCGCTTCGCGCGGGAGGGGGAAAACTAAATTCCGATGAGGATTATTTTCAAGAACGGTACAACGAATCATCTTCTTTCTCTAATGATTTAATGAAAATTAAAAGCTTCCGCGCTTCGCGCGAGAGGGGGAACCAAGCTGAATCCAGACGAGGATTAAGAGTCGAGAACTGTACAGCCAATCGTCTTCTTTCTCTCATAATCTTGTGAAACTTAAAAGCTTCCGCGCTTTGCGCGGGAGGGGGAGGGGGAGACTGAATTTAGACAAGGATTAAGAGTCGAAAACGGTACAATGAATCGTCTGCTTTCTCTAATGATTTAATGAATCGTAAAAGCTTCCGCGCTTCGCACGGGAGGGGGAAAACTAAATTCAGACGAGAATTATTTTCGAAAACGGTACAACGAATCGTCTTTTTTCTCTAATAATTTAATGAAACGTCAAAGCTTCCGCGTTTCGCGGAGGAGGGAGGGGGAAAATCGCCCCTCCCTGCACCGACCCCCCTCCCCCGCACTACGTCACTGTTGGTCACCATTACGTACCGATATTTGGCTCGCAAAATTTCAAATTTGGGCCCCCCCCCCCTAAGAAATCCTGGATCCGCGCCTGGGAGTGGAAACTCTTGTAATTTATTCAAACACATTCGTGAGTTCTAAAGCGTAACACTGGGATGTGTTACATTCCACTTGGCTTTGAAGTTCTATGCTCCGAGTCGCGCTTCCACTGGGGAGAATTCCGGAGGCCAGGTACCAGTTTCACATTTATTACAAAATATTTAATTACCGGCAAAATTTCAGTGTAAATTGTAAACTTTATATGGGGATTGTATTGGGAATAGTGCATCAAACAATTTTTCAAATTTAGTACTCCGTCCCTCCTATAACTTGTGTGCCAGAGTTGGCAAAACAAAATTACATCCTGACAAAAAACTCAATATTTTAGGATAATGCGCTAATTTGTGCATGTTTTAATGTCCTGTATTTAATCCATGATTTACAATCTTCGATGACTCTAAGTTTGCTATTGCATGTTTTCGCGTGTTTTTTGTATTTTTGAAGTTGGAAAAAGGATGAAATTACACAAGTTTGTGTTCGCTTGTTCACTCAATCAGGCGCGTACGCAGGGGGGGTGGTTGGGGGGTTAAACCCCCCCCCCCTTTGGTATATTTACGTATGTAAACTCCCCTAAAAAAAACCTAAAACCCCTCCCCCCCCCCCCCCCTTTGGACTTTTTTTTTTTTTTTTAATTATTATTAAAAAAAAAAAAAAAATTACCTCTATGGCTGACCTAAGAAAGGCGACCTTACCCACCCCCCCCCCCCCCAACGGAGCAAAATGTCAAATTTTCAAATTTTGAGACCAAAAAAAAAAAAAAAAAAAAAAAAAGTGTCCTCTTACGTTTTTGGCGAATTTAGGGCTGATTGTAACATATTTTTTTGGCCGGGGGCACGTGCCCCCTGCCCCCCCCCCCTGGATCCGCCACTGGTATTAATTATTATTGGGTATCAAGTCAATTGAACAAGCTTCATATTACACATTACTCATTAATCACCGAGTAAGTCATATTAATATTTTAAACTTAATCTGAATAGAATCAACACTAACTTTACAAACGGTAGATCATACTTTTAAATTTCAACTATTTGATCACATGATCTCATTAATGACGGTATATTGTATATTAGAGAAGTCTACTACACATGTATTTGCTGCGTACAAAAGAAAAATAGAGATTTAGTTTTTATGACTGCAAAGATTGTTTTTCTTTGTGAATCTAGTAAATTTCATTCATCTCTGACACTCCCACAATTGACACCGTGGAGCAAAAGAAAGTACCCTAATTTGACTGGAAGAAGTTTGTGACTGTCAATCTTTTTGGCACTATAACTTAATCAGCTGTGCTTCAACTAAGGTCTCCTCGTCTTTCTTTATGCTACATTGTACTGTTATGATTTTACTTTATTATATTTTGTTACATGTGATTTCTGAAAGACAAATAAACTTGATACTTGACACTTAAGAACCAAGTTTTGGTTGTTATTCCATTGTTTCTGTGTAGTTTTGACTTCAAAAAGATACTCTTTTGCTCAAGTGGGTGGTTTTTAATGTATTTTGTGATTTATGTGTTAGGATTTCTATCAGGGATGACATTTTCCTAATACATACCCATCTGCGGCATCAAAGGAAAACACTGTTCAGAACATTTTCTAATCAAAAACCTCTCATTGCGTATTCTTAAATACTGCCAAAATTCCTTTTAACACCGTCCCAACTGTTTAAACAAAAACAAAATCAACTTAATGGCAATTTGAATATTATATCATATATGTAGCATATAAATCATGTTCAGATTATGTAATATCTCATAACGTCATGTTGGCCCATTTGAATAGGTCACGCAAAAGGCTATTGGAATTGCCGTAGTTTGATTTGTTCAAAGTATTTCGACGTATTCTCCGTAGAAATTAAGGCAAACACTTCAAAATAAAACAAAAAAAATCAAACTAATCTAAGCTGAACGACAAAATATGATGTGTATTTTTCAAGAATAATTTACCTCAGTACTGAATATTTATTTCTAACATGGGAAACATAATTATAAGAGAGATAACACATTGTCTGTATGCAAACTGCCATGTCATAGAGCAATTTTGCCTTGTGCGCAAATATATATTTATATAGTATATAAGCACCTATCTTCGTATGTACTTAATAAGTTAAGTTCAGTTTCTGATGAGCGTTTGGGCCAAACAGACTAAACAATACATGGAAAAATAAACTTTTTTTATTTTCTCTTTTCCCAAGCGAGGTCTTTATTTGCATAATTTCAATATATATTTACATCAATTACTCAATAATTGAGTAAAAAGTAATATCGGCTAAAAATTAAAGTATCTTTGTGTATATAGCATTATTCACTTTATCACTAAATGTTGTTAGTAATGTCAACAGATTCTTTTCGTCTTGTGGGTGTCATTGTCTAGCAAGATGGTGTTTGTTTTTAATCTTTGGACTTACATTTGAACTTGGTTAGGAACTAAGACTGTCGTCATCTACACAACACTATTTTTTATTGACATTACACACCTTTTTTTCTTCTTTTTTCCCGACCAATCTATGAACGATGAGCTAACGTCAAGAACAAATGTGAATAAATTCTTACCAGAAGAATGAACAACAAGGTGGTTGAAAGTGTGATTTGTTTGCCGTTTACTGGAAAGATGATTAAATCTGATTTTTTTTTATGTGAGTAAATCATTATGCCATTTTGCATTAGTTGAATCTTTAGACTCTGTATATGAATTTTACTGACATTTCAATGAATCGTTAATGCAGAAATACCTTTTAAAGATAAAGACCAGTTATGGTCATGCGATTGCATTGTGAAATCGATCAGAAAAGGTTGATCATCTAGCATGTAAGTATTGGTGTGTACTGCAAGGTTCTGGAATCATCAAAATGATAAGAAATTTGGCCCAGTCTTCGTAAAGTTACAAGGGCTGTACATAGAAAGATGTATATGGGACTACGCACACGTGCGCGACACGTGCGTTTATCTCTCACACACCAATAGATGAACTAATTTACCAAATATATCAATTAGTAGGCGGTTTCCCAGCATAAATTTTATCATCATGTATTAATCAAAACATACTCTTTCACATGATTGGTTAGAAGAGCTTCCATTTCATTTTTTGAAATTGGGGCGTTTCCAATACTGGTCTATAAATGTTTGAAAATGCTAGTTTTTATTCTATATCATTGTGCTCAAAATCTCGATTTATCTTGTTGAGAGTACTTCAAAACTGTGAATTATAAAAGGAAGATGAACGATGGGCGTTGGTAGGAATATGTATTATTGTGGATTTGAAGTAGCGAGTAGTAGCTGGTTGAGAGAGAGAGAGAGAGAGAGAGTGAGTGAGAGAGAGGGATAGAGAAAGAGAGAGTGAGAGAGAGAACAAGTTGAGGTTATTGGGGAGTTATGATAACCCAGCTTCCTCAAAATATCTCTGGGCTAATTTGATCAAAAGATGGCTGTACGTGTTCAGGAATTTTGAATTTCTTTCCCGTTTCATGGGGAGCCACGCCATATCCACAAAATGCACCTTTAAATATTGCTTTTATCATGATAACCTTAATGTTGTAACCTGATGTTTTATATGTGCTTTTTAATTTTAAGCGAATATAGAACATAAAGTAAAAGAAATTTAAAAAAATGAAGTAACATTACACCATATGAAGAAATATGAGAGCAAAGGATACTTAAAGTTATGGTGTCTGATTAAGTTTATTATAGAAGTATTTCCAGTTTATATTACACAAAAACGAGCAGATGAGGATTTTGCTTTCTATTTTAAAATACACCATTCATTTTGTTCAGTATAAGTCGTCACTTGTTTATCTTGCAAATTATCATCTTAGATAAATTTACAACCTATTGAGCAGAGGGTAGGGGCAACTACTACTTCCGGGACATGGGTAACATTTCAGTATGATATAAAAAATCATAGATTGAGGAGTAAAAAGGAAATGTAAATCTCTCTTAGATATCACATCACTTTACACGATGGAAAATTAAATAATCATTGGAAATCACAGATCTATAGAAACTAAGATTTTGTATCCTTCACAAAGGATAAGAACCTCAAGATTTCCCAAAGCAAAAATAGCATTAACAGTGTACTTCAAAAGGTAAATATGTTAGAAAGAGCATTTATATCTAAGGTACTATGTCCCATTTGCAGGCCAAAAAAAATGAAAAAGTTAAATTCCAACTGCATTTGAAAGATAATACTAATTTAGAACTTCCCTAAAAAAGGTGGGGCTTGAAAATGTCTTCAAGTGGGGAAATAACGACTATTAGTTGTCAAATCGACTTTAGGGCTATAGAGCCCAAAAGTATTAGTCTTGATTTTCAGACAATTGTACCGAATGGTCATACGTTTTATACTGCGCAAAGATTCAATCAGTCTAATCTTGGCCATCACAAGAAGTGGGTTATTGATGTAGACAAATGCTCATGTATCATTTACAATATAACGTTTTGCACCCTTCCCACAAAAATGAACCCTATCGACGCGGCCAAAAAAGGGTGCAAAATAAAAGTTTGCATATTGCATGCATATTCATGATTAATTTCCACGTGTTCACATATAAAAATACATTTATCATGATTTGTTAAACAAATTATGACAATGCACATCAATTTTATGATTTGTATTTTCTTTTGGCAATCATTAACAAATAGATTTTTTTTGTCTGATCATGTTACAATTACATTCACGCTTTAGCAATAGATATATTGATTATATGATTAACCAAGAAACATCATGCATGTTTAATATGTATTTGTGTAAAAAAAGAGCAAATTTTACCAGTATTCCTCGATGATGGGTGCAGGATTGCACCTTTTAAAGGATGCAGGATTGAGCCCCTAAAGGTGCTGTTTGCATCGGTTTGCACCCCTAATGGAGCAGGATTGAACCATTAAGGGTACTAACATGTCTCCTAAAAGGTGCAATCTGGTACCCTCTTAAATGGTGCAGGATTGAACCCATAAAGGTGCTGCTAGTGTTGCATCGGTTTGCACCCCCTAAAGGTGCAGAAATGAACCATAAAGGGTACTATTTCCCCTAAAAGATTCAATCTGGCACCCTTTTAAAGGGTGCAGGATTGCACCTTTAAAAAGGGTGCAGGATTTCAACTCCTAAAGGTGCTGCTATTATTGCATCGGTTTGCACCCCTAAAGGTGCATACTTGCACCATTTTTTCTTAGTGTGTGGGTACGGAAATCCACCTCAAATATTATAAATTATTGTTGATACAGAAATATGTTATCATTTTTTTAATTGCACACTTGTTGAAGAGAGAAGAATAATCGCGTTCATTATCGATCACTTCAATTGCCAGTTTATTAGCTGAAGCAAAATATACAAGAAAAACATATTGATTCTAACTTAAAAGAAATCTATCTCGAAAAGTTAAGAATTAATGTTGTCAATGAGTATTAATCAGACTTTAACAAAAACCAATATACTTTAGCCTTGATAGGCTAGATCTGTCCGGTGACAACCCCTCCAAGATAAACTGGTACTTGTAACGTATTTTTCTTCTTCATATAACACGAATTAATAGCTTACAGAAAAAGCAAAACACATTTTTTGTTCCCTGCACAAAAAGATTCACTAGGAGTTTAAATGACTCTACGTTTCAGATTATCTCTAGCCTCTATCGTCCATAATACCTGATATCAATTATTGCGATATTCGAAAAGTAAAATAAATTTCGTAGATCTTATGATTTTTTTTCTTCTCTTTTTAAACGGCAATGTAGGATGCCTTTACACTTTGAAAGTGTTTACATCCGCACGCATCTATTTATATTTGCTCCTGGTATTCTCGATAAGCATTATCAGTGTCTCCTGTGTAGTAATCAGTAGAGCTAGTCCCATATTCGAGATCTGTTGTAAATATTACTTGGACACGTTGGTATTCATCATTCCAAGTTAGATTTCAGTTGAATGTTGTCTCCTTTGATGTGTTGTATTTTCAATTCCTTCTTCGCTTGTATTCGTTTGATTAGTCTCGGGATGAGATAGTCTCTTTTCCAAAACATCCTTTATGTTGCATACTTCTGTTAACATTTGAGATATTTTATTTTTTATCTGCATGAATATTACACAAGCTAGAGTAAGCATGATTGTCAACGCTGTAACGCCGAAAGCCATCGCTTTAACAAGTTGATTTCTATACGAATAAAAATCATTGTCTTCTCTTTTCATACATTCTTCAAACGGGACTGATTGAGTTAAATATGGCGTTGTGGGTTGTCTTTCAGTTTGATTTGGGAGCCCTGGAGAAACATTATCTCCGGGAAGCGTGCCTGGTGACCAAATAAAATGAGTGCAATTTTTCTGATGTAAGGAATGACGATAGGTTGATGAACAACATGAAACGGGCAGAGTTGTTCTGACATTCCACATCTGTATCATATGTGTAGTATTAATGAACATATCTGCATATTTTGGGGCCAATTCACCATTCTGATAACATGATATATAGGAAGGATGACTACCTACATGTAGGTGTGCTGAACATGATAAAACAACCCATGGATCTTCGGGGTTTATACGATGTTGATTTAGTTCAAACTCGCAAGCAGCATTACTGGGGGGAAAGGCTACCGAGAGCTTAAATCTTTTTTCGTACTCGTCTAACTTCTCGCCATTTCTATACACGTCACACGCAACAGTATTTGCATCTTCTCTCTGTACAGGTTTGATAATGAAACGAATGATTATGACACTGTGTCTTACTGTGTTTTCAGAGACAAAGTATCGTTTAAGTTGACTCTCATTCAACTCAAATGTGACCAATTTTTCATCTTGGTAAAATGGAATCCGGCTCCCAAATCTCAGTCTAAAGTCAACATCAGGCATAAAATCATATTGAAATTCTATTTGAGCTTCCTCCCCTTCAGTAAAGGTTGATAAACTGTAATGGCATAAATAGAGCAAAACAAGGATATAAATCTGTATATATTTCATTGCTGCTTTATAGGGACCGACTATTAACTTGCTTTTGTCTAAGAATAAAAAAAAAACAATTTAGTTAGTTTATTCTTGATGTTTTAATTCTGAAATTTTCAACATAAACTGGATTATTTCAAGTACACGAATAAATCTATTCAAAGATCGCGTTATTCGTATGCAGAAAACTTCAAAAAACACTTTTACGTAATTACACAGTTTAACAAAAATATGACAGTTTGAAAGATTACAACAATGAAATATTCTAAGTTGTGGTTTAGGCTCCCTCTTGATGCTGGGGTTTTCTGAAAATGAAACGTGATGTGTTCATTTAGAGTTGGTGTTCCGTTTTCTCCTTGGCCCTGCTCTGGTGGCGTAAACTTACTTTTAGAAGACAGAAATTGTGTGCAGTCGAAGTACTCTTTTCTAAAGTAGGAATTTTGAGAACAGCATCTAATGTTTAGGTCTCTGTTTAACCAGAATCGGGCTGTAATATGATCCCAAATACTTTGTAATTGAATTGGTTTGACGGCTACTGTTCGGTGCCTGGTCTTGGCAAAGCAAATGAAATCACCAGTTGGGAGGCCTTTCCTTGCTTTACACTCTAGAGCTGATAACTTATCCGGACTTTCCTCGTTTGAAAGAGTAATTGTTTCATCATCAATCCAACTACAAATTGCTGCCTCTGGAGGATAGAAAACCTGAAGTTTGTAGAGTTGTGAATTCTTGCTTTTTTGACAAATTAATATGCATGAATACTGGCCTTTATCTGATACCTCCAATGATGTTATCGTCAGAGTCAAAATAAATGAATTGGAAAACTTGGTTCCTTGGATAAAGGTTCTCTGCTGCTTTCGACGGAGATACAGATTGGTGTTCAAGCAAGTTCCATTATTATTGAAAGGAATATCATTATAAAAGAGTCTGAAAAGGCAACTGCTGGCCGCGTCGATTACAAAATTGAAGCTGAATGTTATATTGCCGCCCTCTTTTTCTTGATATGTATAGCGCCAATTCAACGAATTACTAGTTTCAAATATTAGGATTGAATAAAATAAAAACAGATGAAGCATATGCATTAGGGTCTACATCTGATTCCTGTTGAATCTCATTAGAAGGAGGACAAGATGTAGGAGACGATACTCTTTGTAGGTTCCCTCTTGATTTCTGCAAGTATAATAATTGCATTTGATGTTTAGATTTCACACCTTTACATGTCTCCCTGAGTAAACGTAAAACTGCAGTGATAATTAAAAACGGTAAACCATGAAAAACTTGCTACAATATATCACAGTGTATTTTATTACCGGCCTTAAATCTCTCTAATATTGAAATGACTGAAGCGTAAGTAAAACTAGATTATTTTCCTAACGAAATCTAAATCTATACGGGTAAGTATCAGAATTCCTTAAACTACAGTATGCCATCTCTTACCCATACGTAATCAATGTGAAATATGATACTTAATTCAACGCAATTGTATTACTGGTTAAAATGGGAAAGACGTGAATATAACTAGTCTAAATACTCTCCAATTTTATTTAAGTATTAAATGAGAATTAGACTTTGAAAAATATGCTGAAAGTTACCTGATTAAGGTGAAATCCGATTCCAACCGCAAATTACTGCTATATAGGTATTATGAACATGTTAACAGTAGGCGCATTTGCACCCAAATAAGGCCAATATGTTTACATATCTACGTGCGTCACATTATTGTCGAATGATGTAGATAGACCAGGCAGTGGCGGATCCAGAGGGCCCAGGGGGCCCGTGGCCTTCCCTCGGGAGAAAAAACAAGTAAAAACACGTTAATTTTACCTTTTTCTGGAGATGGGCCCCCTCCCCTGGCGCCCCCCCCCCCGCTTATTCACCGGCTGGCTGTTTGGCCGATAAATATTTTCTCACGAATTGGGCCCCCTCCCCTGCCGCCGGCTGGATCCGCCCCTGAGGCCATGGACATGTCTCTGGATAGGAGCATAGGCCAATTTTCTTTCTGAGTGAGAAAAATATAGAACTGCTATTGTAGGAAAACATGATAAGGAGGTTTTAGTTTAATTACTGGCAAGGTTCAGAGGATTCGCTAGAGAGGTCTAATAAACCCTTGGCTGAACATCTATAAATGATTGCCTTTATTAGATTAAAGAGATAGTTGAGTTCTGTTTTCAGACCGCAAATGCCTTCAAAGTGCATGGTTATTGCTCTTATTCTTATCTATGACATTTCTAGTGCCCTTTTAGAACCTCCTTGCTATGAACGGGTAATTTTAGACCCCAAAATGTGTGAATTTAGCCAATACGATCATACTAATTCAGCTCCACTTTCAAAAAAACATGGTGACCATTAATTAATTAATTAAAAATAACAATACATGGGCTGGCTGGTTGTGCGCAAAATAAGCAACACGAAAATGCCAACAAAAAAGCTAACATCGGTATTGGCTGAAATACAACGTAAAAGCCGTTATTTCGTTTTTTCAACGGTTTTTTTCAAAATTTTTCAAAATATCTAATATTTGTGGTGGTACGAAATCGTTATATTTATGGATATTTCAGCCGTCTCTAAACCGATTTTGATCAAACAAAGATGATTTTGTCATTGAAATATTATGTTCTTTCAAATTTGTAACTCAGTTTTTCACTATCTCACAAAAAAAAATTGTGTAGCGCCCTCTGCAACAGAACTCAACTTTCCCTTTAAACAAATAACTAACATCGCAGTACAATGATATATTGTTTCTGGACTGGGTTTACTAATTTATGTGTAATGTAAGAGAATGCAGACGACAACTATACAACTATACAATACGGTTGTTTTTAAGTGCACCATTGTCTGACTAAAAATTACCAACCAAAACCTATAATAAACACACAAATTATAAATCTATTCTTTATGAAATAAATCATGCATATATAATAATGAAAACAAAAATGAGATCAAACATAAGATCAAACATAAGATCAAACAAACAAGGAATAAGATGGTGTGCACCTCCTTTGACCGACTCACAGCTGCGCCCATGTAGAATGTCATTCATGAATGAAAAAGGTGGGTTATCAACAAGGACTTAAAATGGTGAAGGGAATAAGTATTATGAATATGCGCTAGTAATTTATTCCAAACGAAAGGGGCAACTACTGAAAAATGTTCTATTGCTTTCCCCGCCCATATCACCAACTTCCAACGGATGTTAATAATTATCCTAACTTTACTCTAGTCTTGGAGTATTGAATTGCGTACAAGGGATGTTTGTCAAGTTGATGTTCGTGCCGTTACGAGAATGATAAAATAAAATATTGAAGAGAACTTTATTGACAATGCCGATAGAGTTCAGCGTGTTATGTTTAAATTTTATATCACCCCCCATCACACATACTGTTCTCACACTGGTACAGATTTGCTTAACCCCGTACTAGGTGATGTTAAAGGAGTGTCTTAGCCCCACGTAAAGTCCGGGGTTAAGCTTATTCCACTTTATGTTCAGACATGTATTTACCAAAGTGGGCAAGCCCCACCTAAGTTAGCTGGCCCTGCATCAAAGCAGGGCTAACCCCGCAATTGTGGTGCTAACTCCGCAATTGCGGTGCCAAGCAAATTAATGAGAACAGAAACGAACAATAGTCCGGTACTATACGCATGGAGCGAATTAATGAATGTTCACGCTATACAGCTTGTACGCGGGGCTAACGATTTGCAGTGAGTACAGCATTAATTTTCTTATTCCGGGGTAGGCGCTTAGTACAGGACTAACAAAGCGTGTGTGAGAAGCCAAAAAGGTTAGTCCGGGGTTAAGGATAGTACGGGGCTTAGCAAAATACGGGGATAAGCAAAACAAGTGTGAAAATAGTACGACTGCTGGTAGATAAGAACAATAAATGATTATTTGAAATTTACTGCCATAGTATAAGTATGCAAAATGACAAAGTACAAGCGATGTATAAAGTGTTTTTTTTTAATTATCATCACAAGTATTATAAACGAACAATTATTGATGACTCAACTCAACCATGATCTCTGATTGTTTGCCAAACAGGTACTTAGATTTATCATATCTCTCACTTCAAGTTAATACCCTTTTTATTCATTTCAAAAGTAGACTTATGAAATAGGTATCGTTTTGTTGCCAATTAAGTTTCCTTTCTATTCCATTGTCATTTCCCCCACTTTAAAGGGATCCGGTAACTTTGTCTCAGATTCTGAAACAAAATTCTGGATTTAGCTCATGATGCAATGATAATTATAAACCTTTAGGTCAGTCAAGAACCCCATGACTTTTACAAGCCGATCGCCTGTCTGATTATCAAGATATTTATGATTGGAATTACAAATTTTGAAAACCGTTCGCCTGACGGTTTTCATAACACTATAATCTATTGGGGAAAACGAGTATGGTAAAACCGGTCACTCAAATATTTTAGACAGTCACAAATTGTTAAGCCTTCCTTTTTCTTCTCTCTTTGCTCTACCCCCATTTTTAGACCACCACTAGGGAGGGGAGGGGGTAGGGTGATTACCTGGAAACACAGTATTTTTTGCCTTTTGGGTCTAAAATTATATACCCAATAGGCAGTACAATCATGCGAGCGCATAGCGCGAGCTGAATATTTTTTCTCGCTCTCTAAAGTGACCTGAACTCACTGCATTCTAAACCCTTATTTTAAATAAATCCCCTGAAAAATCAGTTTAACATGGGTTAAATAGATTACACAACGCTAATCACGTTTGGAATGTTTCGATATAATGACTTGATAATGTAGAATAGCCTGAGCGGGTAGGCAAAGGGTGTAGTTCTAAACTTACAAACAGGGGCGTCGCTAGACCTGTTTTAGTTGGGGAAGTGAAGAGGCCAACGATTACCGACAAAACTAGACACAAATTACCGACAAAATTAAATGTCCCAATATCTACAAATGTAACCCTATTAACCCGGGGCCGAAGGCTAAATTGTTTTTCCTGTGAACAATCTATAATACAATCTATAAATGGTTATTTTCCTCGACGACATAAATATACGAATTATTTCGTCAACTTAGTCAGCATCATAGCTATATATTTTAATGCAGGCGCGTAGCTAGGATTTTATTTTAGGGAGAGGCGGTAGTGAGCATGCAAATCACTTAAAGGGGGGAGGGGGGGGGGGTGAAAGGCCTCCCACGCGAAGCTTACGTTTCATTCAATTATTAGGAAAAGAAGACGATTTGTTGTACCGTTCTCGACTCTTAATCCTTGTCGAAATTCAGTATCCCCCATTCCTTCCGAAGCGCGGAAGCTTAGACGTTTCATTAATTATTAGAGAAAGTAGACGATTCGGTGTACCGTTCTCGACTCTTAATCCTTGTCTGAATGAAGTTCCCCTCCTTCCGCGCGAAAGCTTAGACGTTCCTTAAATTATGAGAGTAAGGAGACGATTCGTTGAACCGTTCTCGACTGTTAATAAGCCCTAATTTATTGTCTGAATTCAGTTTCCTCCTTTCGCGCGAAGCGCGGAAGCTTTGACGTTTTCTTAGAATATTAGAGAAAGCAGACGATTCGTTCTACTGTTCTCGACTCTTAATCTTGTCTAAATGAAGTTTCCCCCTCCCGCGCGAAAGCTTTAGCGTTTCATCAAAATATTAGAGAAAGGAAGACGATTCGTTGTACTGTTGTTGACTCTTAATCCTTGTTTGAATTCAGTTTTCCCGAAAATTTTAAACATCTGATTTCTTAAGCTGATATTATAGGAAAGTGAAACTTCGAGAAAATACAAGAATTTGTAGTTGTAGTCACTCTCGAAGTCGTCACAGCGGATACAATGTCACAGTTCGTAGAGGGAAAAAAGTTGTCGGCTGACCGACATTATACATCTCATCGACTTCAAACTTCTGCATTAGTATAGTACACGAGGATCGAGCAAGAACACTGACACAGCTGACACAGCAACATATTTGTATGTATGCGTGTCTTTCTTGCTCCCTCGACGAGACGACTCCACCAAACACCCCTCTCTCTTTTACTCCCACTCCTCCTCTCTCGTGCTCCTTTATCTCTCCTCTCTCTCTCCTCTTTTTCATCCCCCGTTTCTTTTGTTTCCCTTTTCTCTTTTTGTTTCCTTTTCTTTCTTTTCTTTCTTTTCCTTTCTTTCCTCTCCTCCCTCTTTTTCTTTTTCTCTTTCTTTCTTCTCTTGTCTTTCCTTTCTTTTCCTTTCTTTCCTTTCTTTTCCTTTTCTTTTTTTTCCTCCCTTTCCCTTTTCTCTTTTTCCCCCTCCCCCAGCGCAATTTTACCGACAATATCCTGACAGGTGGGTGTGGGGGGGGGGGTGTCGCACCCCCACAGCTCGCCCCCCCCCTTCGGAGACGCCCCTGCTTACAGAGACACTTTGACGAAGACACCCTTACTTCATGATTGCCTGTTTATAACTGCCCTGGGCTTTATAACTTTAAACCTCAAGGGTTTATTTTGCATATATAGGTATTTACATGTTCATTTATATAATAAAAGAAAATAATGAATATTCAAATATCGTAGGTAGCAAATAAAGGATAACGAACAGAGAAATGAAAACAAACAGACAGGAGAGGATGA
This sequence comes from Strongylocentrotus purpuratus, assembly GCF_000002235.5. Classification (NCBI taxonomy): domain Eukaryota; kingdom Metazoa; phylum Echinodermata; class Echinoidea; order Camarodonta; family Strongylocentrotidae; genus Strongylocentrotus; species Strongylocentrotus purpuratus. The sequence continues at coordinate 6,518,806 of NW_022145607.1, forward strand.
GCAAGCATAATGATGTGCACCAATCTATAAATGTGAATTACTAAGAAGCCTGTTCACACTACAGCTCTACAAAAAAAAAAAGGATTTGTAGCCTTTCTTTTAAGCAGTTGAAGAAATTAATAAAAGTAGGCCAACTTGAAGAAATCGTTGAAATGTAAGATATTCAATTTATTTTTTATTAAGCTAGACAAAATACTAGGTGTTAAAATAGCACACATTTAATTCGTTTGGATAAAAAAATACACCAGGAATGTGGCACCACCCAAAAAATATATTTCTGAGATCCTCCTTTGTTCCTCGTCTATGTCATCGCGGCAAAAAAGCCAGACTTTTCTCCTTTCGAGGAGCTACTTCCACATGCAGCCTCTGACAAAATAATGTGCCAAAGAGGTTTTGTCTTCTTGTGTTCCTGGAAACAAACTTTTGGCCAATATTTTCAAGTCCAATTATAGAAACGCATAAAGCTTCCAGCCCAGAACATAAGGGTGCAAATATATTTGGGGAGGGCGGGGTCAATGATAGCCTATCCGAGCCCAAACAAAATATTTGGGGGGGGGGGGGCTCATGACAACCTAGCCCGGCCAAAATATTTGCGGGGGGGGGGGGTCAATGATATCCGAGTCCCTCAAAAATATTGGGGGGCTCCGTGATATTATCCGAGCCCCACACAAATATCGGTGGCTCAGTGATTTTATCGGGGCCCAACAAAAAAAACAATTGGGGGACTGATGATATCTGAGCCCCACCAAAATATGGGGGGGGGGGGGGGGGGGGAGGTGCTCAATGATATCCGAGATCAATCAAATATATTTTTTGGGGGTCAATGAAATGCAACATCCGATGTCTGAGCCCCCCCCCCCCTCCCAAAATAAATATGTATACAATGTTTATATTTGATTAGTAGGTCTGTAGATTATAGGTATACATGAGTTTCATGCCTAGAATATAATGATTGGGGAGCATATGGAAACGTTGTATCATCCGCTCAATCTGACTTGCGTGCATAGAACAAATAAGCATTTTTCCATGAAAAAGTGAAGTTTTCTAAAATGTGCGTTTCTTTCCAGCATTGGGGCGCCCGGAAGTCACTCGGGTAACATTTCATAAAGTATAATATAAAAAGACCATATGCAAATTTTCTGTACTTTTGTCGGAAAAAATACATTTATCCAGCACAATGTCGTCTCTTTTTGCGTTGGAGAAGAGCAAATAGCGAGTTTCAATCACACTTTGGCCGATCTCGCAAGCTCTCACTCGTTTCACTGTGGTCAAGAGACTTTGGGGCAAGCGGTTAATGAAAATACTAATCGTTAGCTTTCTTCTGGTATCAAACTTATTTTGATTGATTGTATAATTTTGTCGGAATAAAGGAAACAAAAATGCTCGACCAACAACTCATCAGCGTCTGAATTGACCTTTTGACCTTGAATTCCCTGATGCAAGCGCACTAATGACGTGATCTTTGCTAAATCGGTGTCTTTTATCGTAAAATGCGACACTTTGACAATGTTAATACATCTTTTTTTAATTATTAGTAAGATATAACATATTTTTTCTGATATCACTGAAGTTTTGGGTTTCATTTAATGAGTAATTTTAAAATAAGAGCCATTTTATTGTTTTAATTTACTGGATCGTACCATTAAAGTTGCAGGGTAGAAAGATGCATTTTCCTACCGCGCTAAATTTAATTTACGTTCCGACATTATGTTAAATGGGTTCGTGTTGTTAAGAATCCACTGCTTTCTGCTCCAACAAACGTCCACATGCGGAGTCGTTTATCAACTAAATTATTCAAATTTATAGATGCTTCCTAGCTTCCCAGGTGTTTGTGTTGCTGTTGAAGCATTTCATTCACCCGCTATCATTCTTTGTACTCCAATTGCCAGAACGCAAATTTCATTTTGGTTTTATAGTTTCATCGGAGTCGTTTATCATTATGTATTCAAATTTATGAATGCTTCCTCCCCAGGTGTTTGTGGTGTCTATGCATTTCATTCACCTGTTATTATTCTTTGTACTCCAATTGTTAGAATACAAAATGCATTTTGGTTATATAGTTTCATGCAATAATACCCCATTCACAGTGGCCTCAAACACCGCGACAGCAGCGGGACTGTCCCGCTGCTGTCGCGGTGTTGTCTTCAGTGTGAAGGCTAGGACCCGTTATAAACTATCGCGGGATAACAACGCCTCGCGATAACGCCGCGACAAACTATCGCTAGGTTCGCCTAGCTACAGCAGCGGGACAGTCCCGCTGCTGTCGCGGTGTTCACTCAGTGTGAAGGCTCTCCGCTATAACACCGCGACAAACACGTGTGATTTGTTTACTTACCTATCACTGACCTCTTTTCTCCAGCAATGGGGAACATAAAGTGAAATAGAAATAAAGTAACCAGTGGATTCAAATTGATTTTATTATTATGTAGATGTTATAATTATCCAAATAAAAATATTTCACACTTCAAAAAATTAAAATATTCTGACTGGAAGCAATAAAAATGCTAGTTTTTTAAAAAGTAATACGATCGAGGATACAAAAAGCAACTTGACATGTTTACCTTTTGCAGTATTTCCGGTCATATCGGGGTCACTCGCGGGTCATGAGCCATGCATACACGTGTTTGTTACGGAGGTAATAAAAATCACCCGCTGCAGCGTGAATGGGTACATGATATTTATCCCGCTGCTGCAGCGGGATAACTTTTCTACTGTGAATGCATTTGTAGCGGTGTTATGGCGGTGTCGCCGCTCCGCTGCAACGCCGCTACAAATTTCAAAACCACTGTGAATGGGGTATTAGTAAGTCAATAAAAGAGTATGTTCTGCACAATAAAAACAATGTGTGTCCCTATTGTACAATGTAATGTGTCCCCTCATTTTGTAATAGTTAATTTACCCATTCACATAATGGAACTACCTGCCCGATGAAGCCATTGGCCTGTGACCCCTGAGCACTCAACACCGTGTGGGAGTCAGTTCGTGCTCATATTCTTTTATGAGACAAATACAAGCAAACGTTTCCATATGAGGGGGTTAATGATATCCGAGACCGACTTAAAATATTTGGGGCTTAAGGGTATCTGAGCCCCACCAGAAAATTAGGGGGGGGGGGGCTCAATGATATCTATAAGCCCCGTCAAAAATATTAGGGGGCTCAATGATATCGGAGCCCCCCAAGATTTTTTTCGGGGGGAGGGGGCTGCGCCCCCAAGCCCCCTAAAAACACAGCACCGTCGGCAACTATTTCGGGCCGTTTTAATAACGATAATCAGCATCAGGTCCGTTCATCTTCGGAGTTGGGAAGGAACTGAAGAAATGCTTGAACACCCCCCCCCCTTCCTCCGATGTATATAGACATCACCAAAAATTGTACTAAAAGCGTATTAGAAGCGTAATACGGTCAGCACCAGCGTTGCTACATCGTCCTACTTGTTTCTAGGTCTTTGTAACAGTGGAGTATAGCCCTGGTTGTCGTAGCGGCAACGTAGTAGAAACGACCACTTGGTCGTCATTGATATAGGCGTAATCGTAGTGGCCGCGAGTCAGCAGCGCTTTTGACGTTGAAACATCGCCGTATAGTCGTTATGTAGTCTTTAATTTAATAATAATAATAATAATAATAATAGGCATTTGTATAGCGCCGTCTATCTAGACAATGATTTTCCTAGGCGCACAAGAAAAATAGAAAGAATGAGAAAGTTTGGACGAAAAAGTTCGCCAAATTTGCCCAATTGCTGATTTTTTTAAGGCGATAATGATCCGATTTGATAACTATTTCAGATCGGGTTGATCGATATGGTCTTCGTAAGGTCACAGGGCTGTGTAAACGAGGTATATTCAGCCCCCATCACACCAAAATAATTCTCACAACCTGGAAAACGTTCCAATATGTGCTCTGTTTTGCAGTCGCTGCACTGTCTCCCTGTTAAAGATCGCATTATTTTCAAGATTTTGTTGCTAATATTTCACTGCATTCACGGTTCTGCTCCCTAATAAAGTATAGATGTTCAAACTTGGGTATATAGAGGGCAGCACACGAACACCGCCATAATCTCTCGAAGGAAACTCAATATGTACATTGGATCGGTTTCGGAGAGAAAAAGAGGGATAGAGAGAGAGCGAGAGAAGAGGTTATAGAGGAGTTGAGATAACCCAGCTTCCTCAAAATATCTCTTAGCAAATTTGATTAAAAGATGGCCGTCCGTGTTCAGGAAATTTTGAATTTGTTCCCTGTTTCATGGGGAGCCATGTTATATTCACAAAATGCAACTATGAATATTTTGCCTATATCTTGTTAACCTCAATGTTGTAACCTTGATTTGTGTTATATGTGCATTTGAATTTTAAGCGAATATAGAACATGAAGTAAAAGAAATTTAAAAAATGAAATATCATTACACCATATGAACAAAATATATAACAGCAAAGGATAATCGAGATTCTGCTGTCTCATTAATTTTATTAGAGAATTGTTTCCAGGTAACATCAAACACAAAAGAGGAGAAGAGGATTTTGCTTTCTATTCAAAAATACACATTTCATTTTTTGTTCAGTACACTGTAAAGTACAATACTTAGTCATCACTTGTATATCTTGCAAATATATCATCTTAGATTAACGGGTTTTTACAACCAATAGGATAAAAGCAACTTCTTATTTTGGGATATGGGTAACATTTTAGTATGATATTAACGAATCATAAATTGAAGAGTAAAAAGGAATTTAAATGTTAACCACATATAACTTCCCTTTACACGATGGAAAATTAAATATTCATTGAAAATCACAGATCTATAGCAATTCAGGTATAAAAGGAACCTCAAGATTGCCCGAAGCAGAAATAGCAATTAACAATGTATTTCAAAAGGTAAATATGTTTAACTAGACATGTAATACTTATTTGGAACAAGTATAGGTGTCCACCTAAGATTTGAGACAAAATAGAGCAAAAAAAAATACTGTTAAAAAAAACAATGTCATGTAGATTTATGATGTGAACGAAATTCACCTTCCATAGGCTTAACGCTCAAATTAAGGAATTTCTGACATGTGTCCTTTAATCGAAATTTTCACATCGATGACGTCATCAAAATGGCTAATGAAGGTGACTGAGAATTGTCTTAACTACATCATATCGGAAGAATTTGGAAGAAATTAGATAGAAAATTACATAGATACACTTACTTTTCCATAAATGTTTTGACGTCATAATATGTAAATTCGTATTTTGAGTTCCAAGGCCTTTATGATGACGTCACTGTATATGTAATGGCCAAATGAGATATGAAACCATATCTCCGACTCATACTCTTGTATAAGCATGTTTTTGCCCATATAAGCTATGTCGAACAAAAGCTCGCGCACGGACATTTATCTTGACGGACGCTCATTCCGTTATTGATTAATCGACTTAAAGAGATAAACAGAGTATCAAATTATTCGGGGAAAAATGGGAAATATCATGAAAGGAAAAAAGAGGCGATTCTATGTTGTGCAATGGCGTTACGCGCAAAAACGCGTGCGCATGCACGTGTGCGCGATTTTTTATAAAATGCTTAAGTGGCCTTGAATGTATGCAAAATAAATTTGAGACGATTTGGAGCAATTTAAAAAAATTGCGCGCGCAAAAATAAATAATAAATATATAAATAAATATTAATAAAGGCGATTTTAACAAAATTATAAGGTGGCCTGTATTACTTACAGCCCACCTGAAAAACATAAAGATACAGTGTATTATGGTTACTCCTTGCTTCAGGACCACAAGTTGACATATTGTGTATATATTAGCAATAAAAGTATTTACAAAATCGTAAGAACCCCCCCCCCCCCTACATATGACGATTTACACATGTATGTTTCATTGTGGTAAATAGTCCAGTACAAACCGATTGGGGTATCAACACTGGAGTTGAGATAATGTTAAATTGTTATTTAGAAGATAGTCTTATATAATTTTTTCGCATAGTGAACCTCTTTATAAAGGTTCATATACTGAACTGCATTGAAATACGAAACGCACACTTCACACTCTCACATTCACGCAACTCCCCCACATACTTATATACCCCACGCAGGCTATTCATGTTCTTATATCTCAGTATATTTCGTTAATCATTTTTATTACTAAAGCTAGTATGCAGAGTCAGAGTGCCATGGGTACGGTAATCCACCTCACACATTATAAATTATTGTCGATACAAAAATATGTTATCAATTTTAAAAATGCACACTGGTTGAGGAGAGAAGAACCATCGCGTTGTTCAGTATCGATCACTACAGTTGTCACTTTATCAGCTGAAGCAAAATATACAAGAAAAATCTTGTTTCTAACTTTAAAGAAATCTATCTCGAAAAGTTAAGAATCAAAGTCGTCAAAGAATGTCAATCAGACTTTAACAAAGGCAAAACACTTCCGCACGCATCATTAGTCATATTTGCTCCTGGTATTCTCGATAAACATCATCAGTGTCTTCTGTATAGTAGTCACTAGAGCTAGTCCCATAATCGCGAGATGAACATGACGAAGAACCTTAAGAACGAGAGGAAATATGGTTGGAATCGAAATTCAGTCGGTCAAGGGAAATGGACTTTGAGGGCAGCGGATTTGGTTTTGGAAGAGCTGGCGCGTTAGGTATTTCATACATTGGGTCATCGAAATTGCTTTCAGTAATTCTCCCACTTTCTAAAGGGATGCCGATATCATCTGAAATGTGAAGATTTGTCAGAGGCATTGTGTTTGATCCCTTGGTGAAATGGCGGTACAGAAGAACAGAGAAGAGTGTGACAGAACACACAGTTATGATGATGAACATGATTACAGCTCCTATTATGATGGAGACAAATTTCAATGTAGAAAGCTGAAGTGTGGATTGTAGAGCATCTCCCCACTGTGTGACATTGCTGGTTTCGAGTTTACCAGAATACTCTACAGTTGTACCCATTACCTCCTTTCGTCTTGTGTTTGGAATGCTTGTGTTCACCCTATTCGGATGAATCCGATCTGGTAGAACTGTGGAACGAAATGAATTGGTCATTGAAACTAAGATCCTTGAAGTATCATTAAATGGAAGTTTGGAAATATTCTGAGATATCTCGAAAATATCCTCGCCAACTTTGATCTTACATGTAACCAGTATATTTGCCTTGAACTCAAGGTTTCTGTGGAATGTGAACGACGATCTGCTTGTGGATTCTTGTCGGATAGCTTTGTCTTCCTGTCCAATATACCATCCGTCAATAATCCACTGAAATTTTACAATACCGTTCGAAATATTTGGTAATAATGCACATTGTAATCTCAAACAGCACGGGTCTCTGTTTTCGATAACAGAGAGCCTAACAACGTTGAAATCTTCACCATCATCCGAAGGTTCAACAGAAACAGTAGATAGAACTGCCACTATAGCATTACTTGTACCGGAACCTTCTGGGTTTGTAGCTGTGCAAGTTACGGTTACACTCTCCGTATCATGTGAAAACCCCTTCAAAATAGACATGCTGGTGTTTTCAAAGGTACTGTCGCAACCCGTCAAGATGCCGTTCGGAGAACATGTCCACAAAAAGTTAGTAACATCGGGATATCCGCTGGTCAAACAGTTCATCTCAAAGGAATCGCCTCTAGAAACATTGACATGTCGGGGGTAAATATCTACAGATGGTGGCCTAAGAACTTTAATTGGACCAATGATGCACTCTAACTTCTCATTGGGAAATGTGAATTCGCTTGTAACGAGACATACTATTTCATTGAGATGAAGAAATTGATCAATTTCCAAGTCCTGTCTTAGGACTCGCGAGAGTCCAATATCAGTTATTGATGGCAGAGGCAGAGACCCATGTTCTTGGTCACTGAGCTTCCAGGTAAGATCAACTGCTGGTTCACATCTGGGAATTTCACATCGGACGGACAAGATCTCTCCTACACGTAGTGCCAATGGACCCACAGGGCTGCATGTCAGGTCGTTTCCATCTGGAAAATACTCGACTAACAATGTGGCACTGCTCACAATACGACATGTTTGTGATGATGGTTGGCCTTGTCGTATTTGGTATTCGAGAGTACAGGAAATATGCAAACTTGTTGTACCAATGTCATATAATGTTATGCTTGATACATACACATCAGCTTTGACTACTGGTCTGGTGATAACTTTTCCGTATATATCTGGTCTTACTTGCCAAGTTATCTCATCAGTTGCGGGATCGAAATTTGATGCGGCACAAGCAAATGCGGCATTTTGTCCCGATTGAACCGTTTTACCTATTAGTGATTCGCTAAACTTTGGCGAATTTAATCCGTCACAAGACCGTGATGCTTCGCAATGACATGTATTAATCAAAAAGCAAATGCAAAGGAGCATCCGAAACGTAGTTCCTATTTTCTCCATCGCTATAAATCAAGTGGAAGAAAAGGACAGAATCAAAAACAAGTTAAAACACCTTGTACTTTCGGCTCTGTAGCTGAGATGAAACAACACTCGTTCTTTTCAAATCCTACCGTCACTTTCTGCTTTGGATCCGCCTATTATTCTGTCTAGGCCTATCTAGCTTGAAGTGCCGGTATTAATCAATCCAGTCGTATAAGTCGTGACGACATAACTTATCATGTATATTTACCCAGGGTAGGCTCATTCAATATTCATGCTTTTCTTTCTGAGGGCCAAGTGATTCCGATTATCCCAGCATTACCAGGTACTTTTGTGGGTCGACAGAAAATGTAAGTAAACATCTTGTCCAATAATTTAAGCATCTGGCAAGACTAAGACCTTACTCCATGTATATACCTTTCGTTTGAAAGTAATTCATCGTCATTCATCATCATTCATCATCCTTCATCCTCCTTCGATACTCTTTCACTCTGTCTCTCTCTCTCTGTCTCTCTCTCTGTCGCTCGTTCCTTCGCGGTTTCTATCTTTGTCAACTTCCACTTTCTGTCTCTCACTGGGTTTCGCTATTAAAAATAGCACACCTCCTTTTTGTTTAATCATTCTTCACTCTTCCAGATTTATTGAACTGCAAGTAGATTTCAATGGCAACAAAAACAAACTTAAATCCATTTCTGGTATTGCTTGTGAATATACTTTTTATTTAACTCATTTTATAAAAATGAAAATGATAAAAATGTTTCTATATATTTATGCAAAGTTAATGTATGTATGATGAATATTGAGTGGGAAATTACGAAATGTCATATCAATAACACGTTAACCTCCTAACATTTCCTAACTTCCCTTAACTTTCATACCTTTGATGTACGTTACGTTTGACATCGTCAATTAAATTTTTGTTTCATTTATGTAAGATATTCCTTCTTCAATTCGATTACGAATCATTTATTCCTCTAAATGTGTACTTTTACTGTTTACAGTTTATAATTATCTGGGAGATACAGAGATAATTATGAAGCACAAACAAATAATGTAACAAGTCCATTAAACCTAACAATAACAAATGCCCCAAGTGGCGCAAATATGAAACTTTTAAAATCGAATATGTGCAAAATTAAACAATTCTTACCATCACCATAAAAGCAAAGTTCTAAATATGTAAAAACATGAAAACAAAAACATAAATTTTCTCTATTATTATCATTATTATTATTATTATTATTATTATTATTATTATTATTATTATTATTAGCTGTATGAAAGTCATACAAACGAAACCACGCAAAACTGCAGATGAAGAAAAACAAGATGAATAGATTAATCAAAGTAAAAATTCTAGCAATGTTAGCGAACATTATTTGTTATTCATTAATTAAAATAAGAGTTTTATATTCACTAGCTTATAAAATGTTTAAAAAACTAGTTTGCTTTGTTTGTATACATGTGTACTTTAAAATAAAGAAGACAAATGTCGCGGAAAGGATGTCTATCTCAAATGCAAAAGCAAAACACAAATAGAAAAGAAAGATGTCAGTATTCGAAGGACACAATTTCTACATGGCTTTAAAGTGGCCAAGATTCATCCGAACCCGAAACAGAAAAGGGATTATTACTTTCAACGATTAATTATCTCTTTAACTGATTCAATCATGCCAGCCCGACATAATATATCCTCGAAAAAATATTAACAGAAAGCCAATGCATACTTTTTCAGAAAGCTGCAATATTGGCATTTGAGGTTTCTGGCAAAATACAGTGAATGAAATAACAAGAAAAACCAAGAAATAATATTAGAAATAACAATTCGAACATGAAAAATCGTTAAATATAATATGAAAAACAAGTTTACTCGTGCTACTGCTAACGATTTGCCTTTTCTTGGTTCTTGTTATTATTATCTGCTGCGGTCTGTTAATTGTTGTCTTTTTCGTCTATGTTCTTATCAAAAGATTTTTGAATTTTTCGAATTTGACTACTGATGATATTTAGTTGAAAGCTGATTATAGGGATTAAAATAACTAATGTAGTTATAATTGCAGTAATGATATAATTTAATTTGTCAATTTCATCGTTTTGTTGAATCGGAACACTGTTTTGTGCGGAGGATCCCTTAAAGGAAGCTACACTTGGACGTTTTGTTTTGATTTCCCCGCTCATGGCTTGTTCGGTCAAAGTCGTGTGAGTTGGTTCCCAAATAAAATCTTTGCAGTTCACCCTTTCAATGGCTTCTTCATGGTAAGCTGAAGAACAACAGAACACGGGCTCCGTTGTTCGGATCCAAAAATTATGAACAATACTTGTGGTATTTCTGAATTGTTCAAGCCAGGGTGGCGCCATCACCCCTTTTTGATAGCACTGTATACATGAGGGATGACTTCCTAGCATTGCCGAACAAGAAAGAAGGGCCCATCCTTCAACAGGATCTATCACGTGATTGCTAGACCTAATGGTACATGATGCGTTACCCGGTGGAAATTCTACTTTCAAAGAGATTCTTTTGGTAAACGCTTCTTGGGTTTCATGGTTTCTTATGATATTGCAAACATAAGTTCCCGCCTCTTCCCGTCTGACCTCGTTAATTGTCAATTTAATGGTTAAGAGTGGTATACTCTTCTTAAAGTCCGTGGTTACACTAAATCGAGTAAGTTGACTCTCTGTTAATGCAGTTCTAACAAGGTGCCCTTCCTCGTAGAATGGTCCTGGATTTCCCTTTATTAGACTAAAATCAACTTCTTTATCGAATTCATATTGAAAAATCAGCTCTGCTTCTTCGCCTTCTTTGAAAAACGGAAACACAGCTGGGAACAAGAGAGATGTGATAACAATTCTAAAAACGAAATTATTCATACCTTACTGATATTACTTACAAAGTAAACAAAATTATGTTAGATGAACAAAATTGTAAATATGAAAAACAGACCAATGGCAGTGTTTTCAGGTGTAGAGATTGACGCCGCAGAAGTTGGGGTATTATGAGAGAGTATGGTAAAGCCTAGTTGAGTATCTGTGCGGTCTTTGTTCAGGTCTTGTCCAGTGGAGTGAATTTCCTGGTGGCGTTGTGAAAAGTCGTTACAGTCACGATATTGTCTAAGGAAATAAGAGTTCTGCGAACAGCATTTAACGAACGAATTCCATTTCAACCAGAAGCGTGCATTGATATAATCGCCCACGATGTCAACTTTACTGGGGGTGTAGGCCTGTGAACCGTGTTCACTCTTGGAATAGCATATGACCGTGCCTTCTGGAGAGCCTCTTTTTGCTGTACACTGCAATGCTGACGGACTATTAGAAGAGCTGTTTTGCATTGGAATATTCGAATCGGTCCAGGTGCAAACTGCAGCCTGAGGTGGATAGTGTACCTGCAGACGAATTATCCTCGATAGTACCTGATCGTGGCAATTAAAGAGACAGGTGTAGTGTCCAGAGTCGGTTGCAATGAGACTGTTAATACGGAGAGAAACAGTCAAAGATCTATCACGAGCAATGGTTTTGATGGTAGTACGAAGGTGTTTGCTATGGGGATATGCTTCCGATGATAGTTCACTGCCGTTGTTATTGAATGGAGTTTCGTCAAAGGAAAGAAGAAACATGCAATCCCGCGATTGTCCGTGATGAAATGTCAGAATAATATGGCCTCCTTCATTCCGGTGGTAAAAGGTACTGGCACTAATCAGGGAAAATGAATCAATTACCAATATATGTACCGCAATTTGAAATATCCTTTGCAAGTAGACATTCATCGTAGATGGATGATTCTATGATCATTGTGGGTTTGTCAGCGCCGATGATCCTTTGTATAGAATGCGTATTGTTGTCTTCCTTCAGGTGGCTTTCGACACGTTTCCTTCACCTTTCGAGAGCATGCAGTAAAGGAGGGAAAAAAGAAGGTACATTGTTACGTTCAACCTTTTTCAACATGTAGGACTCTTGGATTAACTCTTGAAACACAATTGTCGATGTAATATCATGAAACCGGTTCTATTAACACCAAACGTTCCTGCACAGAAAAACTCGCTGACACGTACACACAAAGGATCGGAAAGCTTTCATGGCGACCGTTATAGAAATACATACTCTAAATTATTTAGAGGTTCTCGATATTTTTCCAACATATATTTTACATGTATATTATATGCCTACGTCGAAACTTTTTCAAAACTTACGGTACGGTTGAAGACTATTCAGAAGTCTTCACCCAAATCTCTCTCATGTATACTTCATAACATAAACTGTCTTGCATTGTTTTATTGATCCAATTACTAGTAAATTAATATAATATGTTTCAAATTGTATATAATTAATGAACTGTGCATTAATAAACTAATATCATGGTACTTACTAGTGATAGCCTGACTTTTTGTTCAATGATTCAGCAGCGATGAAAGTCCCGCGTCGCCTGAACCAAGTCAACCGCTAAATGTGCACGCAGATAATCAATCCCATTAGGGTTGTTTTGCAAATTGTTGATTCTATATTAAAAGCAACCACAAATTATATTTGTTTTAGGAGGGTGATGATGATATTCCGTGATGAGATATTTATTTTTCATCGATATCTATGTCTATAAAGATGATATCAAGATAAATTCAATTAACAAACTGTCGTAATATGCAGACTTTGATACAGTTATTATGAGTATGGCCTAGATGGATTTGTTAATGGCTATAATTTAGCATCTTTACGGAAGATAAAACATAATTTATGGTATCCAAAGTACAGCAGTATGATATGGAGCTTGAAAATACCATAAACAAGTAAATAAGGCAGAGACATTGTTTGACTTTGAAACATATTAAATTTGTATGCGTTCATCGTTAATGATAGACGCTATGGCTCAGTGGTAGAGCAGTGGCTTCTTAACCGGGAGGTCCCAGGTTCGAAACCAAGTCGATGTGCTAGTGCCCTTTGGTAAGGCATTTATCCCCATTACCAAGTCCCTCGGAGAGAACTTAGAGCCGTCTGTCCCCTGGCTGCTCACTTTAAGCATTCGCATGCGTTCTCAGCAGTCAGGTAAAATAAACCACAACACTAATATAAAATTGTAACCTAGCATAAACGGATCGTCTGTACAATAACCTTAAATATCTTGATGGTGTTTATCCAGAATCAAATATATGTTCACTCTTTTGGAGCATTATAGGCTTAAATAGGTATACGTGATGAAATGGATACAGATTCTCTCGTTGCAGTGAAGATTAAAATAAGTGTGAAGAAAATATAATATCAGAGCAATAATCTAGAACTTGGGTGTCACGGAATTTTCTGAAACATACTGTGTTTCGGTGTGTGATAATCTAATGACAATAACTCCTTCAACTGAGTGGAAGTAAAAGGGGATGCATTTCTGCATCCCATAGGGAAGGGTGCACTCAACTACTTATCCATGTAGCCTGTATGGATTAGGGTTAGGGTTAGCCTGTATGGATATATTTTCAGCACTCCCTTGCAAGCGCCCGACCAAGTGGGCCAACTCCCAACCCCTAAAAGAATATACTTATCACTATTACTATTGATATTATATGATTAGAAGTAGTTTTCATCCATTTACATACCGAGGGGACAATTAAAACTATCTGCATTTCCTGCTCCATACCGCGGGGAGAAATGTGGACCTTGTCGATAATGTTTTTGCACGTAGACAGATATGATGATGATACGATAAAGATAGCAAAATAAGGATACTAACCGGTGCACAGTGGGCCAGGTAGTAACCAAAGTGCGCCAAAAAGTAATTTTTGGTGATTTAAAAAAAAAAAAAAAATTGTTTTTGCCCAGTTTAAAGATAATACGTTGAAGAATACCTCAGTAATATATCAAAGAAAAAGTTGGTAATAACTTTAAAGTGGAAATCCCTGGAAATCCCAAACATTTCCTCTAGATTGGTAAAAAAAAAAAGATGTATAATCAGTCCATCTTTCAGTAAATTACGCCCATAATATATTATGGAGATTGTGTTTCTATCCATGTTTAACCCATTCATGCAGTGAAATGAACTATCAGGAATATGTGAGAGCAATTTCATATCAATAGCTTAATAACTAATATCAATAGCTTAATAACATGTTAAATTGAAAGATTTATAAAATAAGTCACTTTTGCACTAAAATTGGTGAATATGTAAGATTTTACTTTTTGAAAGGGTAAACTTATACCCTTATTTTGCATAGCGGAATTAAATATTTTACTGAGGTATTCTCCAATGTAATATCTTAACTGCGCAAGACAAAAAGAAGAAGAAAAAAAATCACCGAAAAGGAGTTTTGGCGCACTTTGGTTCCCCCTGGCCTACTGTACAATGGGTCGACAAAGGGATGCGTACAATCCTTTTTTTTCTTTCATGCTTGCGTGCTTTCTCGTACTACATCTGTCACACCACCAAATCGAATCGAGGGCCGACCAATGTGTGGTCATTAAATGTAAAATTTGTTCGGTATTAATCGAGCTGATGTCTGTCACGCTCCGAATAAAAATTCAATGCCAGTGATTTACATATGTTGCTGAAATTACATGATGTACCGGTCTTTGTCTTTCTTTTCAGCCCCTCCCCCCCCCCCAGGTTTTAGCTCATTATGCCACTGGTGCTCACGCTCAGGGTCGACCCTGAGTGCCCCTTCCCCTTTTAATAGCTACCATCTTTTTAACTCGGATAAGCGCACCTTATATTTCCACATGTGCCCTTTTTCCTTTCTAATTAGTGCCCCTTTTCTTAAAAGGGGAAGGGGTATGTGTCTCTTTTCCTTTGTAAGAAGTGCCCATTCCCCTTTTAATAACTATCCCCATTTTAACTCGGATAAGCGCACCTTATATTTTCACACGTGCCCTTTTTTACTTTCTAATAAGTGCCCCTTTTCATAATGATAAGTTCCCCATTAAAAAGGGGCCCCATCCCCCTCTTATAAGTGCCCCTCCTCTGGTAAGTGACCCTTTTCAGGTACGAGAAGATACTCCTTTTCACTTCAGACAGGTGCCCCCTTCACCTCTGATAAATGCCCCTTTAAAATCTGATCGGTGCCCGTTTTCTTTTATTTCAAGTGCCCCTTTTTCATTCACATAAGTGCCCCTTTTTTAATATATGTTCATTGCCCCTTTTCCGTCGACAAATGCCCATTTCCTAATTCTCATGCCTGACTTTTTCATCCCTGGTGAGTGCCTCTTTTTGATAATTACTCTTTGTACTTTGGCACATGCTCATTTTCTTTCCTGATAAGTGTCCCCTTTCCATCTCATCATTAAACGCGCCTTAGCTAATTTCAAGCGACTAAGAGCAATTACCAGCAAAGCTCGCTCGCTACGCTCGCACGCATATATAGACGATATACTTTTCAAAGGTCTTTTCAGTCTTCCGTTATGAGAATGTGCTTACCCCAGTGGGTTTCTTTCCTCTTTATAAGATATAATTTTTCGCACTGCGACCTCACACATCTTACAAATTTTCCTCGCTCGCAAACAATTTTTTTTAGACAATCAAACCCAACTGCAAAGCATGATGCTTATTTAAACCAATATCTTTTATGGTGTATAAAGTGAAAAAAATATTGAAATCACCCCTGATAATTGTAATCACAATGTAGGGGTATATGCCAATGTCTAAACAATTGTATATTTTGACTTTGAGATTTCTCTTTGTAGGTGCCCTTTTTTTCCCCCAGAAAGTGCCCTTTTTCTTGGTGCCCCCCCCCCCCACTTTGGAAGTCGCTCTGCCGCCTCTGCTCACGCTGGTGTGACTGAGTTATTTGTTGTTTTTAGTGAGGTATAGTGAAAGGGCGCCATCTTTATCCCTATTGACTGATATCCTTAACAGGTTTCTGATAACATCGATTGTAGGTTTATACCTAGATCATTCAACAACCCTGGAGTATTCGGTGAAATGATAGCTGCGTTTCGACCGTAGTTGGTAGTCTTTCACATTTGAGCAATTTGTTTTTTAAGTGTATGGATGTTTCTTTCCTGCTACCTAGTGACGAGATATTTCATTGACCTTTTATTTATTTATTCATTTATTCATTTCTATTTCAGTAGGGTGGTTCCGTTCAAGCCAAACAAATAAATTAAATGGCCTGCTTTCCAAGTAAGCCCTACATTTTACAGGTACATACAATAGCATCACATTCAAAACAAATCAACACAAATTTAACACAGAACTACGTAATATTATAATAGTCTAAACAATGAATTGATAATCTAAACGAATACATTGCAAAATTAATTAAAAACACAACAACAATAACCAGAAACTACAACCCATTTATTGATTAACTTAAGAAAAAAATCTAGCAAAAAAAACAAATGAATACTGGAAAGAAAAAAACTTGAGAGAGAAGAAGAAAAAGAAGGAAAAAATTATGGGAGATTAAACAAGCCCCCCCCCCTCCCTTCCAATGAACGGAAACAACGAGACCAGATTAACATTATCTGGAATTGCATATCTTTATATATTTATATCCTATATTAATTGATTAGCTTAGCGTCTTTACAGAGCATACTCTCATCACCACACATACATTAAGAGCTTATGAAAGTATGGTTTGTTTATAACTGAGTCCTACTCTTCCATGGAGTCCAATGTGTGTGTGCGTGCGTGCGTGCGTGTGCGCGTGTGCGCGCACGAGCGCGCGTGTGTATTTGTGTGTGTGCGTGTGTATGATTATATGCAATAATTGATTACAACAGTCTCAAGCAGCCTCAGCTCTTTATCAGCAACACAGAAATGCCCTTCTTTCGATTATCTCTTGCTCATGGACAACCTTATTAGAATTATTGACACTAAAGGACACACCAAATAGCACGCTTTATTTAATTCTTTCTTGAATTTGTTTTCTTTAATATTGTGCTTGTGTAACATGTAACGGATAAAATAGATTAGATTATGATTAATCACAAATTGTTCCATTAGGCAATATGTATTTATATGTCACATGTTTGAGCAATAATCAATAATCATCATCATAATGTACGAAACATGGAAATACCATTTACAAGACTACAACTACCCTTTTCCACATTTATTTGATAACAAATACAAAGCATGCTGTAAGAGAGTGAAGGTGACGTTAATAAATAGCACAATACAAAAGTTTTCATATAATAGGACGTAACATTGTTTGCATTTCAAAATATCAGCGATTCCTTTCTTCAAATTTTGAAATGACAATGACAAGACTATTAACTTTATATAATACATCTAACAAAATATATACAATACAATTCTTTGATTAATCCAAAATGATGATTTGCTTGACCTTAAAAGGGCCGTGTTCTTTCAAAAATACTCTCTGCTACCATGGACCTATTACGGATGGACATTCAACGTGATTCTTTCTTTGATCCAATGATAGTCGCCGCCTTCT
Organism: Strongylocentrotus purpuratus; assembly: GCF_000002235.5. Classification (NCBI taxonomy): domain Eukaryota; kingdom Metazoa; phylum Echinodermata; class Echinoidea; order Camarodonta; family Strongylocentrotidae; genus Strongylocentrotus; species Strongylocentrotus purpuratus. The sequence continues at coordinate 6,536,546 of NW_022145607.1, forward strand.
GATTATGTGCATCTTAATGAGAACATTCAGCTGTTTTAACAATAACGACTGCGTAAGCATTTTCGGTCATTGGCAAAGGAGCAGTTTTCCTCTCTTGGGTTTTGTTTGGATGGTGTGCTCTGTAAGAGTGTGTCTTAAATGAAAGCATCCCCAATGGGGAGCAGCAAAGTTGAAAAGCAGACGATTTTGGTGATATGAAATGTATTATTACTGATTCGCACACTTTCGCACACACCCATGACCTTATAAAACAGTTAGAAGTCCATGATCTTTATAAGCCCTGTGCTTTGTAACTCTGGAATATTATGAAGAAATATGGGGAAACGGGATTTTAAATCACAACCCCAAAATCCAAAAATAACCTCTACCTGGTAATATCAACATGTTTTTCAAAATAAAATACACGTACAGTACACGGAACAACAATTTTCGATTATAAGTCAGAACTGCACATCGATTTTCCATGATTTAGGCGAGTTATTATCTTCTGCGTAGATTAACATGTATAAAATCACTATCTTGATTCTGTCCCGGCTTTTTGGCGGTGACCATCATGAGATCAAAGTGACGAAACATGTACGGAATGTTATTGAGATGACATTGACGGAGATAATCACAATGAATTCGTTAAGAAAACGATGAATGTCCATCCGTAATAGGTCCATGCTGCTACCCATGACCCTTTTAGATTTAAGCGAGTTTGAATGTTATTGCAGCTGTTGTATGTACATACCGTGAAAGTAATTTCAGCACTGAACCTTGACTATGTTAAGCACGTCTATTGATATGGTAAAAGTTGTTTTAAACCGATATTGATTCAAACGAATAAAGATAATGAAAATCTATAGAAACTATTGAGTCTTACGGCAATTACATCAGTCAGATTACATAGTTGCCCTAGTTGGCCACAACACACATATTTCGGTCTCGTGGGCCTTCTGACAACTTGTATAGGGTTCACGAGACTGTATTTCAGTCAGACCTGGAAGTCGTTTTTAATACTACATACAATCAACAAGTTTATCATCAGTTGTAGTTGTGCTATATTTGATGATTTTAGAAACCATTATAAAACATAATCATATTCCCAAGGCAACGTAATCACAAAGTTACTTCCAGATCATAATGCACAATTAATAAACGTAAGAATAAATTATCATGAGTAGATATCGGTATTGTCTTCTTCCTTTTGTAAATCCTTACCAATGTTATTATTCCTTTAACTATCTGATGTTAATCTCCTGCATGACAGAGCGCAGTGATATGTGAAAGGTACTCAATGTTATTGCTGCAAGCAAGATATAATGGCGCCATCTCCGTTTGAGAATATGAATGCGCCAGAATGGTTAAACTCCCTTTCTTGCCCGTCGGCTTGAAAATATTTTTCTTGCAGATGAGGTAAACATAAATAGCTGCCATTTCATCACGGTCGTTTCTTTAAAGCTTCCTTGAATTAAAGTTTTCCCTCTTGCTTTTATGAAAGAGTTACAATTTCTGAAGGGTAAAATATTTAGTTGCAAATTTAAATCTCACTAATGGAAGGGGAAAACATATAGTTATTTGCAAAACTATTGGTATTTGGGGGATTAAATAAGGTTTGGGAATATTCAAAAGAGAGGAGTGCTTAAAGAGTATGACCAATGTATATTCTCCATCTCATCTGATATTTAGTTTCCACATACATGTATTGCCCGGCACGGCACGGGACTTATATCATCGACATTATAGTAATAATTTTGATGATAAACATCGGAGTAAATGTCAGGCGAGATATATTATGAATTATGATATTTACACTGCAATGACCTTCAAGTTTAATAATTGAAAAGGAAAAAAAAAAAAAAATGCATTTTTAATCGGGATAGAAGTCAAACGAAGATAATTAGTTTGATGGAATCAATTACAAAGAAAAATAGGGCTTTCCCATGCAGGGAATATAAAACCACTTGATTTATATTAACTGCACGCCTCTAACATGTCTAAAAAAACAACAAAGCTCAGAAATGCGAGACAAACGGAGCTACATTAAAGCCCGCCCACCCCCCTTCACCCGGAGGTCGTTTTCATGAATTCTATCCCCTCTTCAGTATACATGAATCAATTCCGTTTTTTTTTCTTCTTCACTAGCATCACCGAGTGCTGATACATGTAGGTAACAACGAATTTATCATTATTTTTAAAATAAGTATGAGGATGATAAAAAGTAGGATTTGTTTTGGCAAATGATGGTTGTGGAGTGTTTTATTGTAGTGTTTTATTTTTGTCATTATTAGAATGATATAGCGATAATAAAAGTTTAATCCTGCTTACAAATGACCCTGCTTTAGAAAAGTTCACTGTGTTACGTTTTATTGCTTTATCCCCCCCCCCCCCAAATCACCAACTTCAAACAGATTTTTATTATTATCTTAACTCTACTCCTGTAGTATAATAAAATGATGGACTTGCGTGCACAGGCACGAATCCAGGACTTCTTAGGAAATTATGCGAGCCAAATATTAATAATAATAATAGCTAGTTCTTATATAGCGCTTTTCAGGACCGAAGGCCCTCTCAAAGCGCTTTACAGATATATATATTATTACCCCGGTCATCGGAGTCAGGCTTACCCGCACACAATGTATGCACATTCTCCACGCCCTGGGGAGCATTCCAGCCAGGCGTAATTTTGGTACGTAATGGTGACACCGACAGTGGTAAAAACGTTTGTGGGGGGGGGGGGTAGAAAAAAATCCCCATCACCCCACTCTTACATGCAGGCCCCGCTGAACGGTTCTCGGCGGGGGTCAAGGGTTGGAGCCCCCAGAAGCTCAGGAGTTTGGGGCAATACATTACGGTCAGATGAGTATATTTTGATACCTTATTTGTGACACTGGCAGGACAAATTAGTGTTGGGTCCAGGGGGCGTAGCCCCCAGAAGCTCAGGAGTTTTATACATTAAATTATCGTCAGATGAGCATATTTGTATACCTTATTTGTGACACTGGCAGGTCACGAATTGGCGTGTGGGGTCTAGGGGGCGGAGCCCCCGGAAGTTTAGGGGTGTAAAGCAATAAATTACGGTCAGATGAACCTCCAGGGGCCGCCTTAGAGCCATTGGTTGGGTTCATGGGGGGGGGGGGGGGGCAGAGCCCCGGAAGCTCAGGGCTTTAGGCATTTAATTACGTCAGATGAGCATAATTATACCTTATTTGTGACACTGCCGGGTCATTAATTGGCGTGGGGTTCAGGGGACAGAGCCCCCAGAAGCTCAGGGGTTTTAGGCATTTCATAACGGTCAGACAAGCATGCAGGGGCCTGCCTTAGGGCCGCTGGTGGGGGTCGAGGGGGTGGAGCCCCGGAAATTTAGGGGCTTTAGGCATTTAATTACGGTCAGATGAACATCTTTTGATACCTTATTTGTGACACTGGCAGGACACTAATTGGCCTGAGGTCCAGGGGACCGAGACCCCAGAAGCTCAGGGTTTTTAAGAATTAAATTACCGTCAGATTAGCATCCAGCCGTTCGCCTTAGGGCCCTAGGTGGGGTCCAGGGGCAGAGCCACCGGAAGTTAAGGGGTTTTAGGCATTTAATTACGGTCAGATGAGCATATTTTGATACCTTATTTGTGGCACTGAGTAGGTCACTAATTGGTGTGGGGTCCAGGGGGCAGAGCCCCCAGGAGCCCAGGGGTTTTAGGCATTAAATTCACCGTCAGATGAGCATTCAGGTGCCTGACTTTTGGCCCTAGGTGAAATCCGGGGGGCAGAGCCCCCGGAAGCTCAGAGGTTTTAAGGTATATAATCACGGTCAGATGAGCAAAAAGGAACACTTTTTTTAATTTACTTTTTGAAGCACAAAAAAAAAAAAATCTTCCCCCTTTTTGTTCCCCTTCTTTTTCTCCTCTTTTTCCACTCTTTTTTTGCCAGGGGGGAGGGGTGGGGATCCTCCACTGTGCGTGCAAGTTATGATTGGCTGTTTGTGCCGTTAGGAGAATGATAAAATGAGCAATTGAAGATTACTTTATTGACAATGCTGATAGAGTTCAGCATGTTATGTTTAAATGTTTCCTCAACTCCCATTACCCAGCGCTTGTGGATAAGAACAATAAATGATTATTTGAACTTCACTGCCAAAGTATGAGTATGCGAAAGTAGAAATGGTAGATGTTTGTATCATCACCAATATTATAACAAAGCAATTGATTCAAATAAACATTTCAAATAAACTTTTATTTTCTTCCATTCAATTTTACAACATATTTTTGACATCTGTTCAAACAATGTAATTTATCAGTAGGAACATAAATATAATTAAAGAATTTGTATTACAAGGAAGAAGGCCCGAAACCCGATACTTGAAGTGGGTACGCCCGAATACACCAATACAATTATACATTATAACGGGAAGAAAGAAAGAAAGGAAGAAAGGGATAGGCAAAGAGAAGAGGAGGATAGAGAGCTTGGATAAAGAAAAAAGAAGATTGTTTGACCAAACAGGTACCTAGATTTATCATATCTTTCACTTCAAGAGTATACGTTTTGTATTCATTTTAAAACTGAACTATGGAAAAGGTATCGTTTTGTTGAGAGTTTAGTTTCAAAACTAAGTTATAACATTAGTTTTCATCCGAAACTTATCAATTTAGGGGGAGGGAATGAACTTATTTGAAATCTACTGTCTTCGAGAAAAGAACAAAATAATCATACAAATAAACTGGTAAACATTTAAAACACAGCTTAAAACACCATAATATGCAAATCAAACAAAGGACGAAGATGTGCAGCTCTATGTTTAAGTTTTGAAATATACCTATAGATCGGTAAAAATCTGATATGGTATTATGTATATATACGTGAACTTCAAGAAATACATAAACAAAAATGTGTCAGGGATAAAGTGTAGTCAAATAGATTGCCAATTTGAAAGCAAACAATCATGTGCATCTTGGACGCCGTGAATCGTTGCACGTCGCCTTGAAGACATACCGTTACACGTTTGCCTGAACTAGGGATCTTGTCAATACATTAATTTGATTTCAGTTAATGGACTCCTCATCATAACAGCGATATTTAATCTTATATTCTGACTGTTTACTTTGTTTGAAACAAATACGACTGTTAAAGATAAGCATGAAATAGGGTTCTCGTAATTCCGAAATTGAAATAGGGTTCGTAATTCCGAAAATGAAATAGGGTTCATAATTCCGAAACTTAAAAAGGGTTCATAATTCCGAAACTTAAAAAGGGTTCATAATTCCGAAAATGATTATTTGTATTTGTAGACAGGTGGTCTTTGTAGACAGGTTCCATTAGTACATGTTTCAATGAGAAACCATTTTCAAGGAAACAAAAATTGTGGTCTTTGTAGACAGCTGGTCACTAAAGCAGGTTAGACCGTATATAAATATGGAGATGCAGTGTTATGTTTTTCCACATGTCTTAGGTGATGCCGCAGGGATTCGAACCAAGTACCTTGTGATTCACAGTCCGTAGACTTATCCGCTAGACCCCCTAAAATATCTTTGTGATATGTCCTATATTCTCTCTTGTTGTTTGTTGGAGGTGCTTCCCTATTTAATACGGAGTGATCGTCGTGGAGGCCTGCTATTGCTCATGTATATTAGAATGAATGGTAGTTTGTAGATTCATTTTTATAGTATTAAAACCTCCAATATTTGATGATTTAATGAAACTTTAATTCATCAACGAAATATCTTTATTTAAATGAGGATTTATACAAAATTCAACTAAAAGACAGGCAAAAAAAGGTCTTGTTGTCCAATTTCAATCGGTTATTACCTTGGTTTTCTTTCAAGTAACTAATAAGCCTATCCTAACAGTGCCTATATGATGACAAAATATCAACGATCATAATATAATAATCAGGGGATGATTAATTGTGTAAACATGGCAAAACACTCATTATATGTACGGAAGGAAATTGTTTGAATAGGGTGTGCCGTGCCTACGTGTGAGCACCTTGCAAATAAGATCCAGAACCAGGGTCACATGTGCAAAATGCCTGTACAAGGTTCACTTACACCCCATTCACAGTGGCCTCAAACACCGCGACAGCAGCGGGACTGTCCCGCTGCTGTCGCGGTGTTGTCTTCAGTGTGAAGGCTCGGACCCGTTATAAACTATCGCGGGATAACACCCCCTCGCGATAACGCCGCGACAAACTATCGCTAGGCTCGCCTAGCTACAGCAGCGGGACAGTCCCGCTGCTGTCGCGGTGTTTACTCAGTGTGAAGGCTCTCCGCTATAACACCGCGACAAACACGTGTGATTTGTTTACTTACCTATCACTGACCTCTTTTCTCCAGCAATGGGGAACATAAAGTGAAATAGAAATAAAGTAACCAGTGGATTCAAATTGATTTTATTATTATGTAGATTTATAATTATCCAAATAAAAATATTTCACACTTCAAAAAATTAAAATATTCTGACTGGAAGCAATAAAAATGCTAGTTTTTTAAAAAGTAATATGATCGAGGATACAAAAAGCAACTTGACATGTTTACCCTAAAACCCCGCGCTGAAGTATTTCCGGTCATATCGGGGTCACTCGCGGGTCATGAGCCATGCATACACGTGTTTGTTACGGAGGTAATAAAAATCACCCGCTGCAGCGTGAATGGGTACATGATATTTATCCCGCTGCTGCAGCGGGATAACTTTTCTACTGTGAATGCATTTGTAGCGGTGTTATGGCGGTGTCGCCGCTCCGCTACAACGCCGCTACAAATTTCAAAACCACTGTGAATGGGGTATTAGTGTGCAAATGGTACTTGACATTTTGAGAAGTCATTTAGATCGCACTACAGCATAGATTACGAAGGGGCTGACTGGTACGATCGCTTTTTAAATCCTACTGTTCACTGAACTTGAGCTGTTTTTGTCATCTAATTTCGGTAGGTATATGAACTTTTCATGAATGTAATTTGTGTGTTAAAAACCTCATCGTTTCTGAAGTTTGGTATTTTGATTTTTTTTTAATTGCGTTTTAGAGATATGCCTAAATTGCAAAATAATGGTTTTCATACTCGTATGTGTACACTGTGAACAATTTGGAAGGTTATAATATGTCCCACATCAACTTGGGTAAAATGGTAACTATTAGGGCTTAACCAAGTCGGGGGAAAAGTTGACAAAATTTGGTCGGACACATCATTACCCAAAGTTGGGCGTAAAGTTTACAATTAAAAAAGAAAATTATTTTGATTCATTTTAACTGCAAATTAATTGACTAAAATAAATTAAGCAACGTTTACATAGTGCTATTTCGTTTTTATTAACACTATTCGGGGGATACTGAAGAAAGATGTTTGTCATGTTTGTGCTATTAACCAACATACACAAAGCGATACAATAGTCACCAATGTTTTACATAATCCTTGATATAATATTATCTTCAGTCATAAGTTGAAAAATAGGTTTTCTATTCTTAGGCTGCTTCATATATTCATTCTTGTATACACAATACTTATTAATATTTTCTACCCTGTGGTAGCTTGATCGGGTGTGACGAAACCTGCATATTATGGTTTATGAATAACTATTATACCAAAGCTCCCTCATTTTGCCGATTAATTTTGAGAAAAACAGAGAACACAAACGAACCCTCGAAAAAAAAACACTAAACTAAGATGGAAAGTTGATTACTTTATTTTTCCTTCCAAAATGTCTATGGTAAGAAGCAAAATGTTTAATTGAAAAAAGTATATCCGTGCTAACATCGTTTTCCTCCATTTCGAATAAATTCCCTTTAGGTTTTGACAACTACACCTACAGAAGGACGTTTTTAAATATCATTATAATTGATATTTTTCGTCGCCTCAAAAAATGGCAGCAGCACAGAATAGAAGTAAGTAATTTAAAGGAATTCCGTTTCTTCTCCAATATGGATAGTTTGTATAACCTGTTAAAAGAAACAGAAAAGTACTACGCCCAAGTTATTCTAACACATATTTATGTTCGCCCTAAACATGCGATATTATCTTATAACCACATTCAATATCTTTAATATCTGGTCATACGAAAGAATATTCTAATGAACCCCATATGATAAAGCTACTGGATAAACAAACAACAAATCTTTAAATAGTATTCAGTGTTCCACTTTTTAAATCTACTGCATGAAGAAAAATCTTGATAAATTAACATCTGTTACAAAAAGCTAAAATTACATATTGTCATGTTCTAAGTCGAATGGTTCAAACAATTGACTAAAAATACGTAGGTCCTGGGTTCGATCGCCTTGTACTTGAGCAATGCATGTTATCTGGACATTTCCTCTCCACTACAGTAATAAATGGATGCCTAGTAGAATGCGAAAGCCAAAGTGGTTAGTTCAAGATTGTGAGGGTTTGCAAAAGACGGCTGCCTTGAATGCATCTTATAGGAAGTGAAACATGTGCATACGTCTTGAGCGGACTAACCTGAATCCGATGACCTGGATAATATTTATCTGAAGTGCTTAGACATCGTTAGTAGTGTATATTTTATATAAACCCCGTCTTTCTCCGCATTAGCTTCAAGCCATACAGGAATGATTTGTCGATATTTCAAAAAAGTAGACTACTATGTTCATTTGACTCGCTGATTGTTGATTTTTTTTAATCCATTCTCAATTCCCAGCAAATGTAGTTTCTGTAACGATAATTCGATTTGCAGTAAAAACGAATAATCATATATATTTAGCCTGATTCTCTTTCTCCTTGACTCAAGCGCATTATTTTTCTCTTGGTTTATTTTTTCTTAAATTGATATTTACCTTCCAGGACTTATCAGCAAGGACACAAGCCTTCAGTGCCCCATTTGCTACAAGTTTATGGCGGAACCTAAAATGCTTTCTTGTGGTCATACTTTTTGTCTCACTTGCTTGTCAAAGACTGTACGTGAAAACAAACTAAGTTGTGCGCTATGTCGAACTGTCACTGAAGTTATCAATGGTAATGCTGCGACATTGCCTGGCAATCTTGCATTTAGATCAGTGGTAAAAGAGGTAGCAAGCCTAGATGAAAGGTGTGATGTTTGTGACACTATGGGTAAACCAGATCAAATAAGATACTGCCAGGATTGCAAAATCTTTATGTGTTCTGATTGCCTTGTAAAGCATAAGGGGAAGACTGAAAATTATTACCATTCGGTTTATCAAACCAGAAGATCTAAACGTATTTCGCCTTTGAATATTGGATATAGATCTTGCATCAAACATCAGCAACGAACTTGCGAGGGGATATGTGTTAAATGCAATATATATGTTTGTAAAGAATGTTCAGTAATTCACGAAAATGAAGGACATGAAGTCCAAGACTTACTCCAGTATGCAACTACTTTACATGCTACGGCAACTCCACTAAAAAATGACATCAAATTAATAAGAAAAGTATCAAAATCCCGTGTCGAACAATGCGAATATCACAAAGATAAAACAGTCCGACACATCGACTGGGTTATGTCACAAATTAATGACGAATATCAGGCGTCCCTGAAAAAAATAGAAGAGAAAAGATTTTCAAAAATAAAGGCTTGTTCAGATCTCAAAGAAAAAATGTGTAAACTGTCAGAGGACTTAATCGAGCAAAGTAAAAAGTGCAATTCTATTCTGGATCAAGTTAACTATTCTATTCAGGGTGTTTTAGATTCTCCGTTTGGAGATATGCCTGAGCACAGTTTAACGCTGGAATCTTCTCAGTCAAAAATAAGCGATATGGTAGGGGAAATAAATCCAATCGTGCCAATTGCGTTCGAAGACGGAAATATGTTAAACTTTCGGAAGAAGAGCGAATATGAGGACTACGACGTGGTAGAACTTATAAACTATTGTTGGGTAAAAAAATCATTTCCATTGACACAACCTGAAAAGGAAATGGCCTGCATGGACGTTGATTCTGAGGGTAATGTGGTTGTTGGGTATTTTTATGGCGGAATTGAGGTTTTCCCAGTAGCAGGTTCTAAGGGAGTAAGTGTTGACTCTTTGAAGGAAGTACGTGTAATGGCAATGTCATTCGGAAGCGATGGAAATCTTGTTGTTCGAAATATACACAATGAAATTTCTATTTATGGACGCACATTTCAAAGGTGTGGTGCCACATTTGAAACAATAGACCACATAAAGGGGGGAGATGGAGACATAGCCTTGGATAAAAATAATGATATCTACGCAGGTTATAGAATCATCATGGGGATTCACATTTACAGAAAACGAGGTGGAAAAGCATGGCGAGAAATAAAGTGTGATGGCTATATTCCTCAACAAATCTTGGTAATGTCAAACTTGGACATTATAGTTATGAATGCAAAAACTATCAAGATAATTGACGTATGTGGTACGCCTAAATCAGAGATAGTGCGTAAAGGTTTCCTCGGGTATCCCGCCGTTGCGCGGGACGGAACATTGATCATTGCTTGGGTGAATACCAAAGGGAAATCTGTTGAATTAATGAAGTACACACAAGACATGAGGAATAAGAAAACACTTCACTTAGACAATACCATAGATCTCTCAGGAAGACCATGGTACTACTGTAGGGTCATTGATGCTGAAAAAATTGTCTTCTGCTGTCCCAAACAAGTGCATATTTTCAATCTTCATATCAAGCCATTCTACTCGTAATCACATGAAGATCATGGTAATTTAGACATACAATGAGTGTTTATTGATGAAAAGAATTATGATATCCCATGTCTCAGGTCATAGTTCCCGGGTATGTAATTTTTAAGTGTGCATAGTCCTAGTTGTTCTTTAAGCAATGTTTTAAAAGTTTGACAATTTGGAGGCTTTACAATTCACTGTGTTTATTTCAATTCAAATCAATGTATTTATTTGTCCAATGTACTTTCAACATGGATATTTCTTCCGCTCATACTGTACGTAAAATTTAAGGCTCAGGCATATTTTAAAAAGAACAGAAATAGGATACAAAAAACGAATACATTTTGGTAATCATGATAGTGCCGAATAAAGTATTTTTGGTTTTTAGATCATGTATAATGTAATCATCTAACTTCATTAATCTACATCTCAATTCATGTAGCTTTCGCCCTCTCACGTATTAGATCATTCCAATTAAAAATCCGAACATTCAAATTAAACGATCGGTAATAAAAAACACGTTTATGTACTTAAATTACATTTTTAGATTTTTATATTCAGATTGACATAGTAGGTTTGATGATCTTGTTTGCTGCCTTAAATTTAGTGCAATACCATAAACGTACGCATTGGGAAGATAAATATAATTTATAATCTCCCCTTAAGACCCTTGACAAGGGTAAATGTGAGGTAGATTTGTCCAAGTTGAGAATCAATCCCATAAAAGCATTGCAATAACAAATATGTAACTGTCTGTATTATGAAATTACATTTATACTTGTAGGAAACAAGGAAAGTATATTGTTAACTGCATAAGAGTTGTAACAATACATGAAATCGTTATCTTTCAATATGTGCAATATGTTTAATAAGCAAGTCAATGTAAAGAAGCAAACAGAAAAAACAAACATGTAATGATGAAAACGTGGAGACCAGTTTCCTGAATTAGAATGTTGTTATTAGAGCAGAAAAAAGGTGTATTTTATATCTTATTCATTGTATAAAGCCATCACAAGATATTTGTAACCGTATTTTATGCCGTTCCTTAAAGTATAAGTCACTATTTTTGTATAATCTCCTATATGATATCGTATTATAGTCTGTTGAGTAACAAATGTTAATCATGGAGACTCTAGCTGTTGCTTTCCCTTGCTGAAGTATTATGCGCTTTGTTTTCTGTAAACTTAAACCATGCCGCTATTACGTATGCAGTTATAGGTCATTTACCTGTTCTGCTTCCTGCTCTGTCCGGATTTTCTGTTTATCCAGTCATTTATATTTCTTTGCGTATGTTCGTTTTACACATTCCATTTTGACTTTGTTATTGTTATAATTTAAAAATATCAGGTGATTACATATATGATTTAAAGGTACTATAAATTCCAACGGCATTTGAAAGTAAATATTAATTTAGAACTTCCCTTAAAAAGGGGACTTGAAAATGTCTATAAGTGGAAAAATAACGACTATAAGTTGTCGAATCGACTTAAGAGTGATGTTCAGACCATTGTACCGAATGGTCGTACGTTTTATATTTAATTTTGGCCATTACAAGAAGTGGGTTATTGATGTAGACAAATGATCATGTACCCTTTACAGCTCATTTTTTGTGTGCTATTACCAAAGGTATACAAGCCAGTCAGTCACTCAATAGAGTCTGACACTGACATTGAAGTTTAGCAAGTAAATGGGTTTCCTTGCATAATTTGAATATTAGGACACTGTTTACGTTTAAATTTTACAGATAGGACATACGTGACATATTTATAATTCTTGCACAGTTCTACATAATTTGATGCTGGCTGCAAAAGGGACATTGTATCTTTTAATTATTGATTTGTTTGCCATCTGTGATATATATTAAATAAAAAAGATGAAATGAAAGCAATTCTTCTAAATTTGTCAGCAAATAAGCTTAGGTTGTCTGAACTCCTAATAAAGGAAAAACAAACATTTAAAAATTGTATATTTGCAAATTCTTAACAGTGGCGTATAACTATAAACAAGATCACGGATAGAATAGGTAACGAAAATGGGTAAGAGGTAGTGAATAGTATGTATACCTATGGATTGGAGAAAGACAGATCAGGTGGAATAAAAGGAGAATGAGAGTGACATAACATGAGTAAGAGAAAGAGAAAACGAAAAAACAGGGAAAGTGACAAAGAACAAGAAAGACAAATTGATACAGTCATATGGAGAGAGATAGAGAGAGAGAGAGAGAGAAGAGAGAGAGAGAGAGAGAGAGAGAGAATAAAGAGAGGGGTGGGAGATGAAGGGGAGATAGGAGGAGACGGATCAAGAAAGAGGGGTCGAGTATAGGGCACGGGAGGGAGTGAGAATGGGGAACTTGTTGAGAGTGACAAAACAAGAGAGAGAGAGAGAGAGAGAGAGAGAGAGAGTTTTTGAGGGGCGCCAATGGGAAACATGAAGCAACCGATAGAGAGTGAGAGAGAGAGAGAGAGAGATAGAGAGAGAGAGAGAAGGAAGAAATGAAAGTCAGCTCACCTCCCTGTATAAAAACCTCACTCCCTTCTTGCCCTTCTTTCTTTCTTCCCAACCCCCCCCCCTCCCCCTCTCTCTCTCTCCCTCTCTCTCTCTCCCTCTCTTTCTCGCTCTAGCTATTTTTGTTATCAATGTTTTTTAAATATTTTTTAAAATTAATTAATAGACTCCATCCTCTGTTACACTATGATTTCTTGTTCTCGTCCATAAACTCTCCCTCTGAATTTCTCTCTCTCTCTCTCTCTCTCTCTCTATTTCTATATCTCTCTATTTTTGTTATCACTGTTTGTTTAATACTTTTTTTTAAATGAATGAATATATTACATCTTCTGCTACACTATGATTTCTTTTTCTCGTCCATAAACTCTCCCTCCGTACCATTCTCACTCTCTCTCTCTCTCTCTCTCTGTCTCTCTCTCTCTTTCTCTCTCTCTCTGTCTCTCTTGCAAAAAAAAATGGCGCCATCTTCAGTACAGATGTTAAACTAAATCGTTTAATACACATAAATATTTGACTTACTGAAATTAAAGATAAAGTTGAGTTCTGGTCATGCAATTTCATTGTGAAAGAAACGTTGTGGAGTCGATCAGAACACTTGGTATGTACTGCAAGGTTCTGGAATCGAATTAATAAGAAAATCGGCCCAGTCTTGGTAAAGTTACAAGCATTGAACAGAAAACGATGTATATGGGACTACACGAACGTGTGGCATAAAAATCTGTCCCGATTTATATGCTGTTACTTGTCATGATTAGAATATTAAGGCATTTGAAGAGCCATGCTTTTCAGGGAACATTTTTTATCTGATGTTCTTCCACATTTGTATAATACAATGATAACGCTCACAAATTATTTTGCATCTCTTCCCAGAACTCAACCTTCTCTTTAATGACAGAGGAATTTTGACCAATACCAGTACTATTCCTCGATATTTCAGATCCTTTCAGTTGAGCAGCTCAACTTTATCTTTAAGCTCAGTAATTCAAATATTCATGTACATTAAACTATTTGGTTTAACTTCTTTACTGAAGATGGCGCCATTTTTGTTTTGCATTCAATGGTGTGGAGGCTCCTGTCACTCTTCCGGCCCATATCACCCTCACTCCTCTTACTCTCACTCTCCTTTTATTTATTTATTTATTTTCTTTTTTTTTATTGATGTTTTCTTTCGTTCATTCATCTGCATGCCATTCGGGGGGGGGGGGGGCATGTGCTACCTTTACCAATGTAGCTACGCGTTCCTTATTATGCGTATAGTAAATTACATGATTTCTTTATCATTTTATATTTTTTTACCCAATATTCCATGAACATATGATTTTATTGAAAACAATTTACTTATTACAAAAATAATGTTTCTACAACGAGGTATGCTTGTAAGTCATTTCCTTGGAAGAGAGAATAATTTTTTTATTCAATCCACTAATCCCAAACAAAATCCACGCTGGTATGTAGCACAGTCATGGCATCAAACGATAATATATATAATAATGCTTTCCTGAAAGCTCTGTCAAGTCTTATTCGAATTCACATACAAAATGTGAGTTAACAAGACCATCGACGAATGGGAGGGGTGAAGCAAGGGGGACATATCATCTTCTTTTCATGCTGTATCCCCCCACCCCCCCAAAAAGGGGAAAACATATATATATCTTTCTCTCTTGATATTCCCCCTTTTTTCGTCTTTGCCATTGCCTTGGCGCCAGGAGTTTTATGTATGTCGGTTGTTTCAAAGGGCCGAAATAAAATCCTATCATTCTTTAATTGTATATTGTATGTTGAAAATATGTTTTTACGAAAAACTGGGTGTAGATCACCAGTTTCTTTAAATGTGTCTTGGATAAAATTGAATTTTTGGTCACTTTTAATCTTCGATCTGACGAAATCGAAAAATGAGGAGGCGCCATTGACGACCGCTGTAGAGATTATGAAATAAAAACGTGAATACCAAGTTTAGAGCTTTTAACTAGCTTTACCCTGAATATCAGTGCCTCGATGGTGTATGCCTTTCGTCGTTATGCCAGGGTCTTTTATATCTGTTTATCTTATTGATATCTACTTGTGCATCATGCAAAGGAATTGTGTGTCTTATTTCGTGGAATTCTTCTCAGAACTACACTCTCCACTCTTCGAATTTTGTTATTCTGCACACAACCTTCCCGAGGTCGAACTTTTCTTCGTTCCTTTCATTTACTCCTTTCATTTGACCTCATTTATTGTGTACAAACACGGAAAAAAGGAGGGAAAAAGTTTTTTTTTAATTTTTTTTTTTAAATCCTTCCTTTATCGACTCTTTCCTTTTATTTCTCTTTCCTTATATTTTCCTCGACTCCTCTATACTCCCCTCAAGCGATTTCTTTTGACGAAAAAATATAATACATGGTTTCTTGTTCGTAATTTTTTGGAAGGTGATGTGCTGATTGAGCTGTGCTAATCGTATACGTGTTAAACAAAAGCAAAAATGTATCACATTGGTGAATGAAAGGTGGAAATTTACGAACACATTTCGGTATCGAAATGCAAAATACGTGAATAAATTGATAAGATTCAACAACCTAAGCGTTAAAAAAATAAAACCTGATGGTGTCAATATTTCGGTCTTTTTCTACCTATTGTGCATAACTGTTAATAATATGACGTTTTCAACTTGCGTTTACTTTAAACACATGTTTATTAAACTACGTTGGAAGCTCATTCCTGGGGGAGGGTGCTGAAGGGGGCACACGCCCCGAAATTACTTAAATGGGGAAAGTCTAATCTCGCCCGACCCCTCACGAAGGAGAACAATATATGTAATTAATGAGAATTACAACAACGTAAAACAGGCTTTCTATTGCTCTGCATTGCATTTCAAAATGGATCAATCCCTCGTATCTTCATGAACGCAGTTTTTCTTAACACTTTTTAACCACGTTGACATTAGCAAGGTAAGAAGCAAGGGAGCAGATACTTCCATATATCAAGTGGGAGTTAATATGTTCTCATAACACAATAAACACTTTTAAATTAAAGAGTGATATGATTGTAAGTGCTGCTTTAAAATGCACATTTTCACAATAACAACACCAACATTTCTCATTTGGTCACTATACTCCAGTACAACTTACATATCATCAGTGTATCATATGACTGTAGAAAACCCTTCTAGACAGGCCAAATGCGATAGGCAGATGATGTGTCTTACAAGGAGGGGGTGTCGTTTCAACCCCCTTTACATCTTTACAAGACCATAATAGAGGGGCACTTTGCCCCCGCCCTCCATACCTCTAATATAACCATGGAATAAATTTCTAGTGCTCGTATTGTATTTGGGCAGTTTATAAGCATAATAACTGGACGTTATCGTTACATTATTCAATACTACCTAGTCAAAAACATCATGTTTTAACCGATTAAACTTGTTGACTGCATAGCTATAAACTTCATATTCGTATTTAAGTTTTTCTTTCATAGTTTTTGGAACGATTTCTGGATTTGGTCCGAGAGGTCATATCGTCTGTAATGGAAGATAACAAGAAAGACTGAAGAAATAAATTCCCTCGTGGCTTTTTAACAAATATCTGGTATAATTGGAAAAATGATGATATAAGAGCTGTCTCAATGTAATACTTTACAGCCATTTTGTTAAAAAAAAAGTAATATAAAGATAATTCTTGTTATGAGGTTCAGTTATAACCATTTTCTCTGTGCTTTATGCTTAACCATTTAGGAGTGGCGTTATAATAATAATAATAATAATATACAGTACTTATATAGCGCATATCACAATAAGTGTCTATGCGCTGAAAGAAAGAGTAAGACGGAAAGGAGGATATAGTAACTTAAGAAGAGTGAGATATGCTCAACATACTTCCTCTCATTAACATTGGAAAGTATTTTTGGAAAGAAATGTTTAGAAGAGCAGAGAATATTTATTAATGTTCTCTAAATCATGTCTTATAATAATAACATCGACTCACATTTAAATAAGGCAAAACAGCACGCACGTGAATTGCGAATAATGTGACTGCCACATCTTACTTACTATACATTATTTTGATGTTATGAAATAAATCTGACATATCTATTTGTTCTTATCGACAAAATTGAGCCCATCTAGAACCGGTCGGCCAACCACTCCTAGTAAATCAATGGCTCTGGTATTAATTAGGGGAACACGCCCTCTTCGGCTTGCAGCAAGTAGGGGGAGATCGCGTTGCGTTGGTGGAGATTGTAATTTAATCGACCAGAATCTGGGCGAGAACACACTCTCCCTTGCATGAAAAAAAAAAAACTTTCTCAGCTGAAAAACATGAAAATAGCATGATGGACGACCGTTACCAAGGCGTATTCATGAATCTCCTTCTAGTTATCATGCACAATTAATATAGGTTTTCCCGGCCAATTTCGTCAAAGCAGAGATCAATTTCACTAACGTGCATTCATGTTCGAGCAAATTTTCTCCACTCGTTGCTCCCCTTTTTCAATTTTAAACTTTTTGCATTCAATTTCGTTTCGAAGCAAGCACATTCAAATTAACGTTTGGTTCAGTCAATTTGGAAATACGTTAGCGTCATTCAATTTCGCCAAAGTTGAGTGGGAGGACAATTCTTTGGCGAATTGCGGTTTCATTTTCGTCTATGGGCAACCTCTTTCGCAATCGGGTCATTCAAATTAAAACTAGACCTCATAATTATTGTATGAGGCTCGAAGTTTATTCGGATATTCACTTTTTCATATTCATTTGTTTATTCTTTTTCTCTATGATCTTTTCTGACAGGATTTCACATTATACAATCTTCTTATTTGTCTGATATATTTATATTGCATTCAATATTTTCTCTTTCTGTCGATCTTTATTTTTGATGAAACATTTCTTTATACAGTCATGTATTCATATCTTTCACTATAAATGAGGTTATTTTGTAAATGTTTTTTAAATCAATCTGGATTGAGCAGGTAATTTTCTTTCTTTTCATTTTACATCTGTTTCTTTATTCATCATTGTATTTTGTTTCCATCATGTCCATGTCTAAAGCTCAACTCTACCGCTGTCCAGGATCTGTGTATAATTATATTGCTTGTTCTTAGAAGAGAAGTCACAAATTGTGCACCTTCTCTGGGGACAGTTACCTGTGTAATGACAGATATCTGCTAATGAATACGCATAATCATTCCTACAAGTAATCTTAACATTACATTATTCAAACAGAAGTATATTAAGTGACAAATTAACATCAAATAAAAAGCAATGCACAAATGTCTCATAAGGATGCCTAATCACGAAATTGAATGCTCGAATACATACCACCGTCTGTCCGGCACGAATTTGAATGCTCTTTGCATTCTTTTCTAAAATGAATGCTCGTTTTGCACGTCTCCGTGACAAGAGTATGAAATCGCATGCTACGAAATCAAATTGAACGACGCAATTAGCTTTTTGAATGTTGATCTACATAGTCATTAAATTTCGCACGAACTTGAATGAACGTAACGTTAATTCGGATGCTAAGTGTACGAAGTTGGGCGGGAAAACCTATAATAATAATATAATAATAATCTTTTAAAGTCCACTCCAAATTGTATTAAGTTAAACCGAAAATGGACATTATTTTTGCCCAATTGATCGTAAGCCCGGCAGCCACTGATCAGCGCCAGATCGTTATTGTCTTCTTCGTTTTGTAATTCCTCACCAATGCTATTATTTAATGTTAATGTCCTGCATGACAGAGCGCAGTGATATGTAAAACTTATTCAATATTATTGTTGCAATTCAGGTATAATGGCGCCATCTCCGTTTGAGAATACGAATGCGCCAGAATGGTTTAACTCCCTTTCTTGCCCGTCGGCTGGAAAGTATTTTCTAGCAGATGGGGTAAACATAAATAGCTGCCATTTCATCACGACCGTTTCTTTAAAGCTTCCTTAAAATTTAAGTTTTCCCTTTTGCCTTTATGAACGAATTACAATTTCTGAAGAGCAGAATATTTATCTCACGATGGAAGGGGAACATATTTAGTTATTTTCACAACTATTGGTATTTGGGGGATTAAATAACTAAAGTTTTGAAATATTCAGAAGAGAAGAGTGTATATAGAGCGGCAATAGAATCCTCTGGCTTGGGACAAACACAATTTAACAAAACGAAACAAAGCTCGAATTGTTTGCATCAGAAGAGAATTGCATACACATATTCTCCAATTCATTTGTAACGCACAGAAATACGATACGCATCGTGGAGTTATACTAATTATACGAGACCATAGTGGCTTTAGTGCAGTGACATAATTATTACAGACTTATATTTGTCTGTCACTTTCAAAGTGTTATTCAGTGTTTGGTGTACTTTTTTCACCAAATCTTGAAAATCTCGCAATAAAATCCTCGTCAGTCAAATTATTCTCTATCCTCTAATAGTAAACAGAAAGAAAGTCACTGAAGGTTTTTCTTGTATCTTCTTCTTCGCTGGCATCACCGAGTGCTCATAGATAACATCAATTCATAATTGTTTTTAAAATAAATTGCCAAATCTTGAGTATAAGTACATTTGTATAGAATATGATAATGTAGGAAAAGCGTTCAAATGGTATTTGTGAAGGTTTTATTTGGGCCCTTCTTAGAATGATACAATGAGCACCAGGGAATAGTTTATCCCCAGTTAAGACTGTGACAAAATATCGCTGAAGAGAAGTTCACTGGGTCACAATTTATTGTTTTCTCCGCCCCATCAAGAAATTCCCAGAGATAAAAACATGTAAAGCACCTAGAGCTCCACTCTCGAAATATGATAAAATGGAATCGCGTGCAAGTGATGTTTGCGAAGTGGCTGCCTATGCCCTTACGTGAATGATAAAATGAACAATTGAAGATATAAGTACATTTACAACTCTGATAAAGTTTAGTGTAATATTTATTAATATCACTGAGTGCCGATAGATAAGAACAATAAATGATTATTTGATCTTCACTGCCAAAGTATGAGTACACAAGATGATAAATCGGAGATAAAATGGAATCGCGTGCAATTGATGTTTGTGAAGTGGGTGTTTGTGTCATCACGAGAATGATAAACAGAGCAATTGATGACTCCACGATGATCTCTGATTGTTTGCCAAAAACAGGTACCTACATTTATCATATCTTTCACTTCAAGTGAATACTCTTTTTTGCTATTCATCTCAAAACTAAACGCGCGGTATAATTATTGTTTTGATGCCAGTTTAGTTTTCTTTCTGTTCCATTGCCACTTGTCTTGTCTACTTTGAGATTTAAAAGACATTTATCAAATTATAACAGTATCTCTCAGAAACACAACACTTCTTTTTTTGGGGGGGGAGGAGGGAGGTGTGCAGCTTTTAAAAAACTACTGCCTCCGAGAAAAGAAATAAATAATCATCAAAATAAACGGGCAAACAATTAAAACACAACTTAAAATACCTTAGGCAAATCATGCAAAGGAATGAGATGAGCAACTATATGTATAAGTATTAAAATCTTCCTTAAATTTGATGTGGTATCTTGTGTATATATTTATGAACTTAAAAACAAGTACACAAATAAAAGTTTGGGTCTGGGATACAATGTGATCAAATAGTTTGCAAAATTGTATGTTCATCTTGGACGCCGTGACTCTTTGCACGTCGCCAAAAACACTCTGAATGTCACCTTAACCTGAAGCAGGGATCATGTCAATAAATTAATTTTATCAGAAGGGCTGCGTATTATAAAGAGTTATGATTGATATCAAGTTTGAACAATACACAATGAGGCATAGACTAAGGCTCAATATTAACCCTATGATCAATCAAAAGGCTTTATAATACGACGTGGTATTTATGCAAATATTAGATATATTTCAATCAATGCACTCCTCATCATAGCAGCGACATTTACTCTGATATTATGACTGTTTACTTTGAACATTTACGACCTTTAAAGAAAAGCAGTTGAGTACCCAATGCATGTAATGTCAGTCAACCTATATTGATGGATAACAAAAACCACTCTGATTTTCAAAACAAACTATTGGTTTTGCAGAATCACATGATTCACGAGTAAATAAAACGCCCCTCATTAAACGATAACAATTCATAATCCCGTGACTAGACCATTGTTATTAAAGTACAACAATTTCTCTTACATAATGCCTTTTATCATTGAATAAAGAAATAATTCTCCAGATAAATAATAATCTTAAAGCAGCCAGTTTTTCACAGACTTTGTAAACAGTGACGGAAGTTTTGAATTGAATATTTACTATACAATGACGTTCTAAAAATATTTTATACTAAAATCTAGCAGTATGACAAAAATGCGAGTTTGACGAAATATCACACCAATTGAAAACGAGGGAAAGATAAAATCTAAAAAAATAATATTGTGCATATATTTGTTTCGTAAAATGTTTCGTAAATGTTGTGCATACTTGCTTCTTAAGTTCACACAATCGCATAGCGCACAAACAATGGCTTAGTAAACTGGTTATACTGTTATCGCACTTAAAAATAGCGTGCAAGTGGTATTTGCTCAAGAGTTGCTTGTGCTGTAAACGAAATAATCAATTACAAAACACAATGCATTTTTCTGAAAACGATTTTGATCTTTAAAAAGGTCTTCAGATAACCTTCGAATGCCGATATTTCACCCGGACTAACGACAGATCTATGACAGTATTTTATGATGATTTTCGAACAGCAAATAAATATATAGATTTAATTGACCTCTTTTATCAGTGACATCTCGCTGCGCCATGCAAAGTGTGTCTGAATGCACGTCTTCATTTTATCCCAGATATAAAATAATATAATAATAATCATAATATCCCAAATATGAAAATAACAAACTAGAATATCTAAGCCTGAAAATATAAAAGTACATTGCTTTTGTAATTCAATCAAATTGGTCAGATTAAAAACATGAAAATATTTGCACGACTACTATTATATATTTTTTAATGTTATTTCATCCTTGTGATAGTCAACTTAATGTTTTCGCCGGTCCCAATTTGAATATGATTACTCATCGTTCAATCATGGTTCAATAAAATAATTTATATTCGAACCCAAGTTATTCTACTTATAATTCAATGTCAAAGACGTCTTCGTTTTAATTCTATTCCATTTCTCATCGCTAATCGTAGATCTTAGTTCAGTTAGTCTTGCCCCTCTCTCTCTCTCTATTAAAATCTCTTTCCCATTATACATATCTCGCTCTCCTTCTCTCTATATGTCTGCTTATCCCTTTTAAGCATCTTATTTGCCTCATCCTTCACTTCTCTCTCTCTCTCTCTCTCTCTCTCGCTCTCTCTATTTATCCATATTTCTCTCACTCACTCATTCTCTCTCTATCTCTCTCTTCCTCCTTCTCTCTCTCTCTCTCTCTTTTCCTTTCCTCTCCCTCTTGACCACCGTATTCGACCCAAATCTAAATCATCTTTACCCCTCTCCCATACATGGCCCTTTTCCTTACTGTCCATCTCGCCTCTATCTCTCCCTCATTAAATTGTTTTTCTCCTCTCCGTCTTTCTACATGTAGACTTCTTGAATCACATGATCACAAACTTATTTCAATGTGGTGTTGAAATAACATGTTTTACTCTATCCCTGAAAATTACGGTAATGTGGCTTAGTCAATTGATGTCTCTCTTGGCGACACCTTCGTTGACCTAGAGACCGCGAGACCAGAGGCCTAAAATTGTGTCTTCTCGGACGTTGAACATTTACTTTTCTGACTTTTGATGATAGAAAAGAAAAAATAATAGAATAAACAACTGTGAGTTAAGGTCTCGTGAATATTTCAATTTTACTTCAGGTGAAGCAGACCTTCGGTCTTTCGGCCCTTTAGTCAACTAAGTTTTGTCCCCTGATGATCCGACAAATGATTTTAATGTCCTCGTTTCCGGAAGAAACGTTTATTAACACAAAGAGACGTGAATTAATCATCATTGTTGCAGACATACCTCGAATCCAAATCAAGTCCGTTTAAGTTTGTGAAAGTGAATTTATCAAGCGTTGAAGGGTATTCGGAACACTCATCTCAGCTTTTCTCACAGATAAATGATTTCCGATATAACCCCTTTGGCATAAGTAACGTGAACATGTCTTCATTTATATATCAGAGATCGTTAAGATCATCTCTAGGGTCTTGAAACTATAAAAGATGAGGGTGAGTTCTGGTAAAGGTGAGAACAGAAATTGTAAGCTCTCACACTATTGTTTATGTTAGTTGAGGAGGTATCTTAGAATCGATGTCCCCTGAAATAGAGATCTCTTCAAATGCTGTCTTATTCGAGATGTTAGAAAGAAAAACAGTTCAAATGTTTGACATTTTCACGCCACATGAATTTTCAGTCCCGTCATAATCATTTTATATGCATTGAATGCGGTTTTAAGCAACATAAGTCAAATTCTTTGATATTTTCGATTATTTCAAAACCTACAGTATACATCACATCTATAAACCTTTCCCAGGTACTTTCCGACACCTTTTTCACAATAAAAAGAGATCCCCAAACACACATCAACAATACAATACCCCCAAAACAAACACAATAAAACAAACATTGGGGAACCTTACAAAATTGTGTTAATGAATTATTTGGATGTTTTCTTTGACTGTTAACCTGTCTTTCACAGGCCATATGTCATTGAGATTATAGGTAACCTATAATAGGTTAATTAAACATATGTGGAAAAAGATAAACA
Source organism: Strongylocentrotus purpuratus (assembly GCF_000002235.5). Taxonomy (NCBI): domain Eukaryota; kingdom Metazoa; phylum Echinodermata; class Echinoidea; order Camarodonta; family Strongylocentrotidae; genus Strongylocentrotus; species Strongylocentrotus purpuratus. The sequence continues at coordinate 6,560,318 of NW_022145607.1, forward strand.
CAATGTTTACATAGGCTTTCTTTTATTTTTTTTACAGCTCAAAATTCAATCTTGTGTACCTGATAATTTTGCAATAAAAACGTCGACTTTTAAGAAGAAAATTAGCAGTTTAGTTTTAAGGAGTCTCTAGTGTTGTGAACAGAAAACAACAGTTCTTTTGATTTAATCGTTTAGAATGATGCTGTGAAAATATGCACGATTAAACAATGTAGTTTTTCTTTCCTCTCACATAAAAGTAAAGACAATAATATTTGAAAAAAGGGCACTAAAGAACTGAAAATAAAAAAAATAAAAAAATATTACCAGGGCATATCTAGTGTCAGAAGAAGACTAATTTTCATCATTGGTATATCTGAGTAAACATTTGTCACCTTTCTCATGTAAGACGTGATGCTTCTACCAAAATGATTTTTTTTTAAATTTCATTTATACGTTCAGTACTTTCATTGTGATACATGCATAATTAAATATAAGGTTCCAAATAGAATAAAATCTCACATTACGAAATTCAATAAAGCTACAATAAGATTAGAACGAATTGTTTCCAGTTCCAGCCTCTTCTATAGTGTGAGGCAATTTCAATGAATGAGAGGGACATGGGAGCTAATTGGAGATAGTAAATCGGTTAGAGACAGGTTGAGAGAACAAGAAAAGCGAACCATGGAGAACATAGAGATGAAAAAGGAAGAGAGGAATCTGAAGTGAAATGTGGGGGGAATGACAAAAGTGTTGTAGAGGGGTATAACTATTGATGTGTTTGATATGAGCATGAATGACTAACCTTCACAAATGACTAAAAATCACATTATGAACTTACAGCAGTGCTAAAGCAATACATTCAAATTTGGCGTGGCCCCAAGTCATATCATGACTGTACGAATGTAAAGATCTTAAAGACAACAAATGACGTGAACAAAAATCATCTTTAAACGTAACAGAATATATATACGTATTGTGATATTGAAAACTCTTTTTGATATTCCTACTTTAAAGGTTCAGTGAACAACACAGTAGACTAAAAACAAAAACGCATACATTTCGAGTATTTAAAGATTCATCATTGAAACATTCACAGAGTAAAGATGCCTTCGTACAAAATAAAGACTTTGATTTTCGAGACATGATTAAGGACATATATTTATGTGCATATACATGTTTAGTGTTCTCAAAAGGGAAATCCAAATTTCCCATTATTTACCAGAAAACTGGTTACCTTGATAAAGAGTTATTCTTCGTGTCATGGTTTCGTTCATCATCTTTCATCCACTACCAAACGTGTTACATTATCATACATGAAGGGACAAAGAAGGGATGTCAAAAGGTAGTGTGTGATCAGAAGTAATGAATAATGATATTTAATTTAGTTTTCAGAAAAATACGGGAAAAATAAGGACATAAAGCAGAGATAAGTCTAATGCGTTATGATTCTTTTTCATCTTTTAACATTGAATACAAAATCGAATATGAAAAGATGGGATGAAAAGATCACATTAAATTAGCGAAAGCAGAGTGAGGTAATAGTGAATGGCTATTCGATATGTCGATGCATAGATCCCACTCTGAGGTTGAATTTTTACATTGGTATTTTGAAATTGTTTTAGTTCAACAATCTCATGCTCTGTCATCAAAACGGGGTATCGTTGATAAAAGGATAACGTTTACTTTTGTTATGACGTATTATGTAGCTACTTTTATTTGCTGAGATGTTGGTATAGAAAGTGGGGTTTTTCTTTGTTAAAAACACAAAGTTTGTACACAAACACACACGCGCCCCTACGCGCCCACAAATGCAAGCATGCACATAACACACATACACACACGCTATTATAATGTGAGAAATCAAAGGAGAGAAGTAACTTGCGTCGACTTTTTTCATTGCTCCTCGTAACTGCCTTCTTTTTTCTAATTGCAGGGAGGTGATATGGAAGGAGTGGAATCAAGTCGCTCTCCTTTGACCCTATGCTCCAAGCCGCCGAAACGTTATACGCCAATCTGCAACTGTTGACCAGGTGGGGAGATAAAAGAGCGCATGCAATATCAGGATTTAGAATTCCCACATCAGAAAATAGTATCCCAGCAAATGTTCGCTGTCCCTTTCAATGATTTTCAATCAATTGTTGAATGTGTAATGAGTACAACTAGCGAACACAAACTTTTGTAATTTTATCTTTTTTTTCCATCTGCAAAAATACAAAAAACACGCATTAGCAAACTTAACGTTATCGCAGATGGTAAATCATGGATTAAATGACGGGACGTTAAAACATGCAAAATAAGGCATTATCCTAAAATATTGAGTTTTTCAGGATTTTCTTTTACCAACTCTGGCACACAAATTATTGTAAGGGCGGATTACTAAATTAAAAAAAATTGTTTGATGCACTTTTCCTAATACAATCCCCATATAAAGTTTATAATTTACACTGAAATTTTGCCGGTAATTCAATATTTTGTAATAAATGTGAAACTGGTGCCTGGCCTCCGAGCGGAACCGTGACTTCAAAGCCAGGTGGAATGTTACACATTTAATTGTTACGTTTTGGAACTCACGCATGCGTTTGCATAAATTACACGAGTTTCTACTTCTTCCCTATTACCTCCCTGATAGTTGTGATGTATTCCAATCTTTGCAAGGAACCTTCTCCTTTTTTTAGTCACGTTAGTGTTCTGTAAGGATTTACGTCCAACTCCAGAAGCTAATGTTTAATTCTTTCTCCATCACTCTTATTCTGTGCATTCTTCTGAAAGTTAAGGCGCTTTCACAACAACGAATCTTACTCTCATTTTTTACAATTTACATTCAATGGAGAAAGAAAGAAAGATAAATTGATCGATCGATAAATATATAGATACATAGTTACATAAATACACACTACATACGTAAACGAATTCATGAAAATCATAAATACATACAATACATTGAAAAATGAATGCAAGAATGCGTGGATAAAAATACATAAATGAATAAATAGATCAATAAACACAAGTCTGTTTCTGCAACACGCTGAATTCCCGTAAATTCAATATCGGACATGTCCAATCCGTTTTGGTAAACTGATAAATTGGTCTAAATTCATGCAATCTTTTGGAAAAAGCCCGGTCGGAATTGTTACTGTTAATGAGTAGTTATAGTTTAAGTTTTGTTACATATAGGTAGTTGTAGTGTGAACCTTTGATGTGAAATCTGTTGGGGACATTTTACTTGAAATCTCGTTTCCTGGCTCAATAGAATATGTATCACTGGAGCTAGTCCAAGAACTGTGCGAAGATGAACTGAGATCTGATTCACGTCCCTCTTCAGATGCGGATGTTTGCTCCAGTGTGTAGACATGGTAGTTTGATATAGCTTCAATACCATTGCTTACATCAAGTGTTGTGTTGTCTGGTACTGTCGGTACATTTGGTATTTCATATGTGGAATCGCTCAAGGAGTTGGCATTACTACTCAAACTGAAGTGATCAACAACCTTGAGACCACGATCAGCAGTAACATTGATGCCATGGTTGTTGACCAATAATCTTCTACGATACACACTCATGAAAATAATTATCACTAAAACTGCGATTAGAATGATGGTGAATGCAACAACCGCACCTGTTATGGTGTTCACGAGCCGTGTTGCCATTTTGTTTGAATCAGGTGTTCTAGATAGCGATGATTTTGATGACGTGGTGATAGAGCTAGGTGCCACGCTGCCAGAGCTGTTGTCAATATCGAAAGAGAGTATAAGTGATGCTGTTTGAGTGGTATTGCAAACTGTGACCTTACAGGCAACTTCTTTGCCAACGTCTTCTTGAGAAGGGTCGAGTATCCGCAAAGAATATAGTGATTTCCACAACTTCTTTACTATAAGCTTCTTGTTGGTAGGATTTACATATATTCTATTATAAAACCAATGTACTTTTGAATTACCTCCTGCTTCTGACATCAGACACAGTACAGTTATTTCTGTTGGGACATTTACGTTCCTTGTGTGTACTTGTGCTGTTATATTTAAGATAATTTCACTTCCACATTGGCCTACTGTCATGACTGTCGAAGTCGTAATTGCGTACTCTTTTGGGGAAACCTGTGGTTGATTTATAATGGTAATGTTAGATGAACCCGACGCATTCCCCACCATGTTAATAGCTGTGCAAGAGACAGTTATGTACGCATGGTCCTCACACGAATCTCCTGCTGTTTTGTACATGAGAGACACATTTGCGTAACCATCAAGTGTATCGCATCCATTGAGTAGGTTATCAGGTAGGCAGGTCCAGCTAAATTCAAATACACTGGGATATCCATCTGTCTTGCAAATTAAGTTAACATGCTCATTTTCATTGAGGATTGCATTTATAGGATACACATGAACACGTGGTAGTTGAAAAACTTTAAATGGTCCTATTGAGCAATTGAGAGTTCTCCCTGGAAAGGCAAGCTTACTGGTAACTTGACATGTGATTGTGTGTAGGTGCATCGCTTGGGTAACATTTAATTGGTACGATAGGTAACGAACACGTCCAACATCCTTTGCCACTGGGGAAAGAGTGACATTGAGATCACCAAGATTCCAATCTAGATCCACTGCTGGTTTAGAACGTGGGATACTGCACCTTACATCGATTATCTCCCCTTTCCACAAATCTGTTGACTTGTTTGGGCTACACTGAAATTCGCTTCTTTTGGGGAAAAAGTGTATCGTAAGGGTAGCCCTTCTTGTTGTAAAACACCTTCCATTCTTTCGTTCACTTTCAGATATCAATTCTTTCACATTGCAAGTAATGAAATAATCTGTTCTACCTGTTGCATGGACAGTAAGTATTGTCGATATTACTCCACTCATATTACTATGATACAGCTGATTCCGATCTCTATTTTCTGGATCAACATGCCAAAAGAACTGGTAAATATATGCAGAATTGCTACGTATGGAACACGTAAAGTTGACCCTACTACCTTCATACGACGTGACATCAGCTGGCTCAATGATAAATTTGTTAGAATACTGTTGACATGGATGAAAGGCAAAAATTTGCCTTAAAAACACGTAAATACACAGTGATTTTATGAAAGAAGTCATAATGACGGCGGAAGTTTACAGTGACTGAAAATTTAAACTCCAATGCAGCGTATTCATAAAGTGGATATCAATTGAGCCCTTTCCTTCTGTTCGTTTTCTAGGAATGAGAGGGAATGATAGGTAGTTTCACCTTGGCTTAACCACGACGGCGTAACATATTGGATATTAAATGACAAAGAAACGTAGCTGAGCATGCGTTAAAGAGAGTACCAGTTATTAATTGGTGACGAGTTGCTTTACGTTTCGGTTTCATATGAAAGTGATTCCCATTTGAATATAAAGTGTTTGGTTGATACGACCTTAGAACGTCCGCAACTGTAAGAGAAATTAACCCGTTGACTAGGCCTACTGGATTATTTCACCTTGTTACCATATATACCCAGCCAATCGCGTTCCTGACTCTCTTGGGAGTCTAGCGACGGTTGGTCCATGTATCTCAAATACGGATGCATTTTATATTCCAGGTCACTTTTCGATCAGAGGCAGCATTCGGTCGGCATTAGGATGGCAAAAATAGGGACTTCCAAAGTAAGGACTTAATGAGAAAGTAAGCCTTAACCCACAATATCCCAGATATACAGTGCGTCCCAGAAAAAAACGAAACCGAGAAGTATCGATGTTCTATCATACCTTAATTACAACTATAATTAATGAATGATACATATTTGGAAAGCGTAGAGTCTCCTCTTTCATGTGATGCTACTCAGATGATGCACATTTCACGCATGAAATGAACATCGATACTTCTCGGTTTCGTTTTTTCTGGGACGCACTGTATAGGGTCGAACTACGAAGGTCCATGGAAAATCACATAAGCAATGCGGAGGGGCTTCCCCGGCCGTCTTAAAATCTTGGGACTTAAATGGGTTTAGTCTAAATTGTAGAGTTAATGTGTTTTCAATCTAAATAGATATGGGTCTAACTATGTTATGAAAGAAATAATTCGAATTTATTGAGAATTTATTAACGAGAGCTTTAGAGAGCTCTTACAACACAATTTCTCACCTATATTCTGTAAAGTCTAATATATGCCTTCACCATGGATCTAGCGAGGTGCGGTATGTCATTGGTAATAATCAAACACTGAATACAAAGACATACTAGCATGGTCTATGGTCTGTAAACTCTTAAATAATTTTATTTGGTACCTTGTACAGTGATATCGATGTCATAAGAATGATAGCAGTACTGAGAATTTTTAAATGGCCACACAACTTACCCAAATTCTCAGGGCGCTAGAAAATACATGGAAATATAGATATAATACATAATTAATTGATACAACGACTAATAACGCTGACAAAACTCTCAAATTTACAGAGATATTTTAACATACAGGACGAATTGTTCTACTTTCCTTTCTTTTTTTAATACAAAACATGACAACAAAGACAATAAATCCATTCATGACTGATTTTTAAAGAATAATAACAAGTCTCACACATGGGAATCAACCGTACTATATGACATTCAAAATCATCCTTGTTCGAAGATAACTTCGTTTGGTTTATCAATGAACGTTTCGCTCAAAAACGCGCTGAATTGCTGTTGTGGTGAGATATTTGTTATCCATAATAATAAACAGCGGGTCTAACGATACGTATTCATTGCAATGACGCCTTCATCATTGCCTTGTTTTCGTTCACATTCTGCCCCATTGATATTCTTGTTTTCCTGGTTATCGTCAGGAAATCGCATTCGTTTTGCACACAGTGCTTGTTATTCCTAGTTAGGTGCTTTCCTCATGTCCGTTTCCTTTCAAATTTCATAGGCATAGTTTCTAACATCTCATCAAGTTCACTACATTCTTCGATATCGAAATCACTCATGCATAACCGTCCAGGCGCCATTTTGTCCGTTTCTGGTCCATTTTAAGGCCTTTCTTTCTTCAGTCCTATCTCCACTATCCTAGATCCTACAAACTTCTAACAAATTCCTCTAGATAGTCTAAAGCAGGGCTCCCACTTAGCCGAGTTGGAGCCTCGAGTTGTGGCGAGCTGGCGCAATCTTATGGTAAGCAGTTTTATCATTGAAACATATTTTTTGATATCAAGAATTCAATTCTTGATATCACGAAATCGAATTCCTGATATCACGAAATCGAATTCTTGATATCAAGAATTACCATTGCTTTACAACATAAAATTATTTCTTGATAACAAGAATTGATTTATTGATATCAATTAATAATAAAACGGCTTGCCATACGATCGCGCCAGCTCGCCACAACTCGAGGTTCCAACTCGGCTAAGTGGGAGCCCTGCTTAAGAGATGTTCTTTTATCTGCGACTTAAAACCTGACCTTCACAATGCTTTCTTCGTACTCGAAATTTTTAAATCTGAAACTGACGCCGTCAAAAATCTCTCAAATTCTTGAAAATCTATAACTGCCATAACTTTCTCATATAAATTACGTTTTGTATTTAAATCTCACGGTATCTTTATCAAACAACTGCACTTGGCCATGCCAAATTTCACGCTCCAATGGCTATGCAAAACATAAATAGCGCCGTCTCAAGTTCTGGGAATTGGCTTTCTTTCTGTGGCCGTATCTCTATTGTGTCTTGGCAAACCCGTACCCTTTTTTTACCTACGTCAATTGAACTTCGCAGACACATGTATCCATATACGTGACAACTGCCTGCCAAGTTTGGTTAATTTTAATGACGTCAGCGCAAAGTTATCGCCAACAATTATGAATATACTATGCATTACGTAATAGCGCGTTTTTTGCGTGCAGTACATCGCGCGCAGATGACAATGGTGTCAAACTGACCGCAATGAAGTGCCCTTTCGAATGACACCAAACACGTTATATGTTATCACGGAAATATTTGAGTAAATTGTGTTTGAACAAGGGTCCCTATACGAATTCTGCTGAGTTTCCGCCAAGTTATAACACGGATCGGTTATGACGTCATTTTTAAGACTGCTTTTCGCCCCCCCCCCTTCCGTTCTTCTTTTCCCTTGCAATTTTGTAAACGTATTCTGGCTCGAAAAAACGCAGGGCCTCTCGAAGCCGGATTTTAAAAATTCGTCAAGGGAGCCATGGTAGACGCCATTTTATACTCTGCATGATTGTGTTAGTATGGGCGGCCGTTTGTGCCAAAGCACGCGTCGCCACATGTGTATCATGCCCCAAATCCCATTGGTTTTTGCACGCAGTGCATGCGAGCCCTTTTATAGGTCCCTTCCACTAATCCAATTCCCCTCAAAAATCGTAGGCGTAGTCTCTAGCGTTCCTTAAAGATCACTAAATGTTCCGTTCTCCGGAAAACCCCATGGGTGACCGTCCAGGCGCCATTTTGTCCGTTTCGGGCCGTTTTGGTGACCTATCTTTCACCCTACCTATCTCCACTATCACAGAAGCTACAGACTTATTATACATTGCTCTGGACAGTCCGAGAGAAGCTCTTTCGTTTGGCGTCATTGCACGCATATCGTTGTATTGCATTGCTAGTGTTTTGTTTATTGTTATGTTTATGTCGTTGGAGTAGAATAGAAAGACGGTTAAAATAAGATCTTCCTATTGCATTTTTTTATTAGGATAGAAAATATTTTAGTTTAGACTATGTTTTCCTTTCATGGAAACAGTAAAAAGAAAAAAAGTGATATTACAAAATGATATTAAAATCAAAAAATAAAATAAATCTTCTTTTTTATTTACATCCACAAAGAAAAGACATTTATAGCAATGCTGGAAACCTACACAGTTAAAGTAATAGATTTTGTTTTAAAAGTATTTAAGGGGTAACTAATACGTATTTCAAGCAAATATATTTGTTTTCGTTTTGCGATTATTCAAACCCCAAAGCCAATAGTCAAAGTCCACACATATAACAGATATTGAGTGATTGTTTTTTTTTTTAGCTATAGTTAAAATGGTGTAATGCAAAACGCCTCAGCACCATATGTAAGTGAAATCATAGCGGACAAGGCCTATTCCTGTATTACACATGCAACTAGGAAATGCAAATATTACCAAAAATACAGAATAGGGTGATATTGATATGTTTATCATGGTACTCTTTAAAAGATATTACTATAAATTATAGCTCATTTAGGTTAGGTGGCAAGATAGAAAAAAGAAGGGGAGTGTGTACTTTTTTATTTCTAAAATTGCATTGTGTTAATGCTCAAATAAAGCTCCAGATCAACTCTGTGTGTGCCACAAGGACAAAATATTTACATATCTGGGAGAAAATGCCAATGCATGACCATGGTGACGTTTGTTTACTCATTTCATTTATTGATTCATTTTGTTTTTATATGCCTCTACTCACATGAAATACAAAGCGAAAAAAATGAACACTATATAAAAAAATAAAAAAATCCGAAAAACGAAAAGAAGTATTACATAAACAAAATAATATAATATATACACACATAATCCTAAACAAACCAATGATTTAAATCGACGAGGGGAGGGGGTCGTCAAAGAATCATGGGTCATTTTCCAAATAAATAATATAGTTATCCTAATCCCGCTAGTAACAGAATCCTCCTTTAAAACCGAGTTTCTATATCAAGGTCTTGGCTCGCGTTTGGGTTTTCATCACAAGGAGCAGGGTTTTCATCACAGGTAACAGGGTTTTCATCACAAGGAACATTTCTAAAACCCTTTGTTCGCCGGTTTATATACATGTACACGATTACTATGACAGCTAAAATGACGATGATCAGAAAAAGGATGACAAACACTAAAACCCAAATGACCACAATGCTATAGTGTAGGTGCTTTGCTGTTTTTTGTTGTATTGGATATAAAGTGGTTCCCGTTTTGTTACTGGCCATCATTGGGATTTCGGATACAAATATGGAACTTTGAGTAGAAGTGGTACTAGAGCAAAGATCTGTTAGTCCTAAATGTATTGTATTGTGCACAGGATCAATCACAGTGTCACTGCATTCACACATTGGTTTAGGTTGGCTGAATGTAGCACTACAGCAATATACAATATTTGAGTTCTTGACTAGTACTGTCTGCTTCAAAGACGTATTTGTTTCAATGGGCCTTGTTAAAGAAGGCATCCTGTCACCATTTTGATAGCAATCGATCTTTCCAGACAGGCTTCCAACTTGGGCTACGCATTGCAGAGACACCCAACCCCCAGGTTGGTAGAAGCCGTCTAATGCACACGATGCTTTACCGGGGGGATAATCTACGTGGACCGAGATTTGCATATAATCCTGACTTTTCTCAATGTCTTCGTATACGAAACATGTGTATAACCCTGCATCATCTTTCTGTATATTAGAAATAGTCAATATGAGTGAACAATTGTTGTTTTCGTTAACAATTTCAATCGAGAATCTATGTTCCTGATATGGGGGTAGCAAAAGGCTCCCCCCATCTGTGGAATGATAAAAAGGAGCTCTGTTCCCAACCTGTACGAATACGTCATAAATATCACAAGAATACGTATACGTGAGATAAGCCTCCTCCCCCTGTAATAAATTCAAAAATTGAGGATCACATCTAGAATACGGTAGTGATGAAATAAAAATTACTACATATATGAAATGACAAATTCTACAACAGAAAATATTTGTGAAATGTATCTGGCTTGGGTACCTAGGTTGTGACATTTTCAAAATAAGCGACTTTGAAACAATGTTGTAATGAAAACTGTAAGATAATTGAATTTAAACAGGGTACACACAATCTCCACGCCGTGGTCAAAATACGGTAGTTATCTTTGTCGACGGGTAGCATTCTACCCGTAAGTAAAAACCTTAATTTCTTTGTGTTAAAGCAATTTTCAGAAAAAGTACCTTCGTTATACAATGTTTAAAGTAAAAAGAGTAATACGGACGGCCCAAAGTCGATTCGATCATAAAAGAGTACCGATTCATTGTTGCCTTTATCAGGGGTAAAGCAAAAATAAAATCACTTATTTGATGAAAAATTTATTCTCTTCTCAGTTTAAAAAAAAGGAACATGTTATTCATCTTCATTTGATAGACAAGATGGGTAACGAGTTTGCGTAATAAGTATGTGATTTCAACTGCAATAGCAAATTGTATGAATACTGGTTAATCACGAATGTCGCTTTTTCATTGTCGAGTGCAAAAAATACTGTCTTTAAATCAAACTCTTATAGCATGTTTGTGCTCTAATTATGGTTTAATAGGCCTTTGCCTCTAGATCGATTCCAATTCCAGACCACCAGCAAAGGGTTTTTCACGTGTTGATTGCTCGTCCCTGTTTGTTGCCCGTGAATTCGTAGTCCTTTCAGTAGACTTTTATCGATGATTTGTTCCGCAGCTGTAAATTTCTGGGGAGAAAATGAAAAAAATAATCAACTGATATAAAATAAAAACCTGAAATGTCAATATACAGATAAATATCCGTATCTATATCCATGCTGGCATATTAAGATGACACACAAAACCTTAACAAGAGAAGTTTGATGCTTTGTAGTCCAACAAATCTTTTATTTCACTCATTCATTTTCGACGTTTCTTATTACGTATTTATCAAGTGATTTTTGACAAAAAATAAGAATAATAATCCCTATGGCATTTACATGGCAATTTACAACAAGTTTATACGTAAATTAGAATCGCTTTACGCTGAAATAAATGTCTCAGTGAACAGTTTGAACACGTTAAGGCGACTTCACATTTAAATAATAAAAATGGACAAGAATTACTCAATATGATGGTAACTTTATGTGAGTGTGAGTGTATGTGTGGGGGTGTATTCAATTTATTTTGATTACTTAGACATGCATCTAAATATGGGGTTTACATTTTTATCAAAAGTAGTTGGAAACAGCTTAAATCCATACTGAAAAAGGGTAACTAGCTTTTCATATTTATAAATACGTTACATTTTGAGTCTATATCTTTTTATCAATGTATAACAAAATTGTGTTCAATATTTTTATTTTGATGAATACTATGTTAACTGCTATTTTGTTATTGTTGCAAATAAATATTTGTTTTTGTTATATCAGCACTCTGACCAGGATACTATAAAAGCGCTTTGAAAAGAAACAATTACCAAAAAGCATTTTCATTTAAAGAAGATGGGGCAATGCAATGGGGGAAACGCGCGTCTTTTACCGGGGATCAAAACTTTAAAGAAGAAAAGGATACATTTCTTTGAAAACTTGTTTTGCTTAGGTAAAGTGATTTATGGCCCGGTCCCACTGGCTGATGGACACAAAACGTATGCATAAAGGACACAGCGGACGAGCAAAATTTCGAGGGTGGCTCCATTCGTTTTCATCCGCTCCAGAAATGGACAAAATTTGCGAAAATTTGCGAAAACAGAACGGAAAATAACGGACGTGGGTAGTATGTAGCGGGGATGTTAAACGGAGGTTCATCAGAAGCCTAGCGGATGAAAGCGGATGGAAGTGGATGACATACGCTTACATCTTTTCTATTTCCGTGCTACTAACGATGTATAGACGTTCCATGTACCTTATCTTTCCTCCCTCTTTCCGTTTTTAGCTGCAGCGGATGTGAGTTGCAAGGATGCCCAGAGGATGCAGAGAGGATACAGTGGACATTTAACGGATGATAACGGACATAGAACGATTGTTGCTCGTATTTGTCGCGGATTTACATCGTACACGGCGGAAGTTCATCCGTTCTAAATGTTTTGTTCAGCTCAAAACTTTTTGCGCAGATGAAATCACAGTGGACGGATGCTCGATGGATAGAGCGTAAGCAACACGTATGCAATGAGTACATAACGGATGCATAGCGTTTTCCAACGGATGGCAAGATTTTTTTACGTTTTACATCCTCTTTGCATCCGTAAGTGTAGTGGGACCGGGCCTTTAGATTGTAATTTTACTGTTCAACGTGCCCATCGCTCTGCTCGATTAAAATCAATGGTTGCCTAATACAGGGAGCCCCCCCCCCCCTGCTACCTACGACCAGAGCTGAATGGGGGGGGGGGGGTGGCATCTCGTTTATCGCAGAGCCACTAAGAGTATTTGAAATGATCTTTGAATGAATGAGCTTTAGTAATGTTGAAACAGAATACATTATTTACCTGTTTTGTCATTTCTTCTCGTAGCATATGGAGGATATCAAGCTCTTAATTCATCCCGAAAGATCATGGTGTGTAAAGATCTGCAAAAAGGATAATATTGGAGAAGAAAATACAAGAACTTACAAATAATTATCTAGATTAAGTAAAACATTTTTCTCCATATTAGATTATAGCCACTATGTTTTGAAACAGGTTTTACACTTTATTCCTAAGGAGCATTTTAGCACCCTCCGATTTAATTTCTACGGCATGTGTGGTCACATATTTTGCGGCGCCCGGGAGGTGCCCGGAGAAAATTGGTCGAGTGAAATGCAAGGCACCCGTAAGGGTGCCGGCAAGGTGCCGGCCGGTAACCTTACGGGCTCCGTTCGATGAGCAGGTGTACCGATGGCTTCCGGAAGGTGCTGTGCACTGAACTACAAAGTGAGTCAGACAAAATGTCCCACTTTTTAAATGTTGTTTTGTTTGAGGTATGAATATTTAATCATAGGTTTCATAATATATCTTGATAGAGTTATCCTCCTAGTACCATTTTCATTTGAATCCCTGCATGCATCACTGAATATCAGACAATCTTTACATGATTGCCAGATCTCACTTGCGCCATGTTTCTGGGTGAGGAATAAAACAGTGCATTGAACAAAGACAGTCATACACGCGCACACGCACACACACCCACACACCACACACACAAACACACACGCACACGCAACACCCACAACACACTCGGTGACAATTGTTTCATAATTACCCGTTTTCTGATTAAGCATTGATTTTTATCAAGATCGCTAAATGTTTAAGTGGCATAACCCTAAAAATCTTTCCCTTTTGTACACATTCACTACCACCATCATGTCATCATCGTCATCATTATCATCATCATCATTATCATGAAGCACAACATCCGCCAATACGCACCAAGAGGACTGCGGCCACTCAACTTGTCGTACGATGAGAAGAATTCCCGACAAAAAGTCAGAGTTTTAGTGGGCCTTGTCGGTAATGGCATGCTCACTTGTGTGCGTGTGCCTGTGCATGGGCGTGTGCGTGTTTGCGTGTGTGTGTGTGTGTGTGTGTGTGTGTGTGCGTGTACGCGTGTTTGTGTGTTTTTGTCTGGCTAATTGGATAATTGAAAAAAAAATGGCTGTCTTTGTTCAAAACATTATTTTATTTCGCACCTAGCAACTTGGCGCAAGTGAGATCTGGCAGTCTTGAAAAGATTGTTTGATGTTCAGTCATGCATGCAGGGATTCAAATGAAAATGGTACCTAAATGTACTGGGAGGATAATTCTATCAAGACATATCATGAAACTCATGATTAAATATTCATACTTCAAACAATAAATCTTTTAAAAAGTGGGACATTTTTTTCTGACTCACTCTGTTTGTGTCCTCTGGTATCCTCTGCACCTCCTGTATTTAAAACTGCGTTGTACATTTCAAGATGCCGCCGTGAGGGATCCGCACGGGCAATATTCATTTTAAATGGCCCCCGGACGGTAGACGCCTGTTGTTGTGCATATCACCCTACGGGCACTTTACGGGCATTCTACGGCCTCATGGTCAGATAAAAACGCCGGGAGAATTGGGAGCAGCCAACTCAGCACCACGGCGCCCGTACGGCTTATAAAAACTGTTCCGGCGCCCGTAGGAACTTTACGGCAACTGGCCGGACACCAGCCGAAAATTCCCAAAATGTCTGTTTTTACTCGCCGTACGGGCCCCGGAGTGTATATGTGAAAGCCCCATCAGAATGTCTAAAATGTATGTATCAAAATAAGGGATAAATTTTCTTTTGGGAAGGTTCAATGTTGGCCCCTATGAGACGCGGGACTATTGCATACGATCCCGTATAAGGGACATCTGGTCCCCATGTTCTGTATTCTGCTAATTCAGTTGATTTAACCCGACTCTGGGTTTAAAATCACGTTTAAAACAAAAGAAAAACTTAGACCTCAGACGAACTTAATTTGTCACACCGATTTGAACGAAAGCATAATCCCGGTGCCGGAATTAAACTTCAGTAGGATGCGGCGTACATTTCAAGAAATGCATGTCTATTTCAAGATAACAATTCAAATTTTAATCAATTTTATATGAATATAACTGAAATGAATAATAGAATATCAAATTACCTTCATTGTGTGAGGATCACCTCATACAGAATGCAGAAGTGCTCTCAGTGTTCCAGAGTTACTGTTTCGATTAATTCCTAGCTATCCGTAAGGCAAATCTTTGCTGTTAGTGTAAAGGGGAAGAAGACCGAATGGACTTTATCAGTACGTTAGTAGTATGTTTACTTTGCACGAACAAAAAAAGAAGAATAATGAACGTCATATGATTGTGATATTTGTTTTCAAGTTCATGGTTGAGGTCATTAAATAAGACTTAACGTTATGACGCTTGTACACATTGTAGCAGTAAACAAAATACGTAACTAGTTAAAACATGACAAGATGAATCATTCAGTACACAATTTCCTGCTTGATACATGTAGCATTAAGGAATAAAACATATTTACGATTCTTTTTTTTATAAAAGGATAGAAGCAACAATAGTAGTAATAGTAGTAATATATATTTCAAATTTCTTTAAAAAAAATATATTTATATGTCTTCATTATAATTGTATTTATGAAATTGTGCAACTTTTATATTTATGTTATAAAGACATACACAAAATGGTAAATGCTTTAATACACAAAATATCGGGGGGGGGGGGGTGGGCTGCCCTTACTAGTACGGCCTATATAGTTTATTCCCCATTTGTATTAAGTATGTGAAAACCACCAATATTTTCTCTTCCGATCCCTCCGATGCCTCTTCTTTGCGAACAAAATTTTATTTCCCCTTTCGGATAGGAAAGTTTCAATTTTCTTTCCTTTTCTGCTTTAGTACAAGAGCGGTGGAATTGATACCTCGGTAAAATGGTGCTTCAAATGGCTACTGTCCACGATACCGACATGTAGGTCTCGTGCGGCTTCTAGTAACAAATTTGCTAGCATGAATATAGTTGTTGTTTTACAGAAAATTAATATATACGAGTTTTCTAAAAAATTATTTCTTTCAGTAGGACTGAATCTTGGGGAAAAAAGATATTCGCAAAGAAAGTGTACTTGGGAAAATGATAAATGAAAGGAAGCTAACATGTCAGCGTATATAGCAAATATGATAAACGAAGCCAAGATCAATTGTTAATTGTTTCACTTTCGGGAATATAAATAATAATAATAATAGTATTAGTGAGGGGGAGCAACGGGATGGGAGGGGCTTGCGTTCTTAATATGAAAATGAAAGTGCGACTATGGACAGATACCTTTGGATTGGAAAGAATACTGTCATTTATAAAAGGCTATGACACTGCTTCCTGAAATATATTAATATGAACATGTTCTTTATTTATCATTGAATTTACATATTCCTCCCAAAGACATAAGGTAACATTTGCTTGTTTTCACACATACATCTTGTAAACTCAAGACTGAAGTAACCACAAGCTGCTGAAGAAAAGACAGGCCCATCTTGTTTTATCACTGACGTGACAATGGGTACACCACAGCACAATTTGAAAAAGCAGTGTGTATGCGTATTAAGCATACTACTCATTGTGTCCTTAAAGTCGACCGCCACTTGCAGATCATGGGGAGCTGGATCATTTCTCACCCATCCAACAGATCAAACTGTAAAGGAGGGCCAAAATGCCACTTTTCTTTGTGCTGTCAGAAGCCTTGACTCTGACAACTTTGAACTGACATGGAATGTACATCCCGATAAGTATGACAGGGATACATTTACCGCACTTGTAAGGGATCGATTTGAAATTACGTCAAGAACAACGGTATACAGGGTGGGAAAAACAGTGCAAACTTTTCAATGTATCTTGAAATATTCCAACGAAAATTCTGAACAATGTTCCCATTCACGTGTAGCAAAAACGAATGTTCAGTTTTTCCCGAAATATAGGCAACTGTCATGTGGGCCTCCATTAACTGACGGATTTCACGAAGGGGAAATAGTTTCTTTTCGATGTGCATCACCTCGAGGTAACCCGCCTGTAGACCTACGCTGGACATATGTTAATAACAGGGATATTGCCTTTCCAGTTCTACATGCGAATGGGCTCCTCAGGGTAATTGAAGTAAATCTTGCCATCACTCGAGACTTACACCTCAAACATATTTTATGTCAAGCAACTAGTACTGTAGCTTTCCCAGATGAAAAACGTACGTGTAGCTTGGGGCCAATTGTAGTGCTGCAAGTGCCACGAGTTCTTATTTACCCAGCCCTAGCTACTATTGAAGCTACCAGTGAAGGATCCATACGTTTCAAATGCATTGCGAGAGGATTTCCTGCGAACTTCACTTACTGGTGGTCATGCATTTCTGAGGAAACATCTCACCAGTGTGAAAGCTCTGCAAATATTTTAGATGTTCATATTGCGTCAAATGAGAGTACAAATAATACACTAAGAAAATTAAAAATTACTTGCAATGTTTCAAATTCCGTTGGATTTTCAACAAATAGTTCAAACTTAACAATTCATCCAGTTGGTCATTATAATGGGACCTGCAATGAATCAGAAAACGATGGTCACCAGTTTCTTCATCTCGATATAAAACCAAGTAACGTATTTGATCATTCATTGGAATTTTCTTGCTTCTTGATTGTTCCGGTAGACAAATTTGATGTGAAATTCAAGTTGTACCTAGGAGGAACTCTTCTTACATCTATTAGAAAATATATGACTATGGCATCATTACCTTTATTCGGTGTAAATCTGAATTACAACGCGTCCACCTCTGACGAGGGAAAAGTTGTATTTTGTAAGGTTGAGGGGTTAGTAGGGATTAATTTTATAACCTGGGATACATGTTCAGTGGTGATTGCAAACGGAGAAACTAAGATTCAGTCGCAGATCTCAGAAGGATTGCCCGACCATCCAAATACATTTTCACCTCAAATGTTTGTTAACCGGGACTACGCATTGCAGGACAATAGGACATTTAACCAGCAAAATGCGACAGGCTTTAATGGAAAATCGACATATTTATTAAATGTTGGTCTATATACAAAGTTACCAGAAGTTACACTGACGAGAGACACTAATGACATAGATAGCACTAAAATGATTCATTTATCGACAGATAAAGACAAAACAGAAATGATTAAAAAGTCATTGATACTAGAATATGCTGATTTTCTGGTATTCGGCGCTGTAGTAATAATCATCGTTATATTTGTAGTTGCAGTATTCATATTTTGGAGTCATAGTCTAAAAGAACAGAGAGATATCACGGGTATTGAACCAACTGGAGTCTCTGCGGATGTGAATGAAGCTAGTGATGACTGTACAGGCACAGATCCATTTTATGAGATGCCCAATGTTCAATTTGATTCTACGACTGAGGAAATAGCCCTTCAAAACTATAATAGTACATCGAGTGATTCTTTAGACAGCATATACTCTGAGAGATACACTTGTCAGTTAACAAGCAGTAGCTCTTCGGACACATCGAGTTCTTGTGGATAGTGAAATGAATTTTCTTTCACAAAAATTAATGTACCTGAAATATCGATTTATTGAAAAGTGATGACGCTTTCTTCTTAGATCAAAAGTATGAGGAGACTGAATTCCGTATAATTGATAAATTACCGAATTTTTTTTGGCTACATTTAGGCCTTTCCCAATTGCATATTCATTGAGAAGGTGGACTGGAAGAAAGAAGCTTGATGACTTTACTTTACATGTTTTTTATGGCATGTTCAGAAAATTGATACCGTTTGATGCGCTCTTAGCATAACTTGAAGATTGAAATTTAAACACTTACTTCATATGACTTGAAATCTGTATTTCCAAAATCAGATGAAGGATAACAAAGGGGCAAGTGAATGTCGAGAGTTAACGCGACTGTGCCTCCAAGCATCGACACACATGCAGGTAACAATATTATGTTTTTGTTTGCCATACACCTAGAACATTGTCACTGCTCCGTAATGAAAGCAACAACAGAACACGTTACATTCAAAATAACGAACTTTAAAAAAAAAAATTCCCATAGCCAATCCTCTACATCTGTGTCTATATTGTATCTAACTTCTCAGGATATAAGATATAGAGTGGGCATGAGGCATGGGGCAAGTTTCCTGGGCGGCACTTGAAAGGTTAACCAAAACGCCAAGACTCAAAAAAGGAAATACAAAAAACACAAAATGCAAAATGGGAGACGTGGAAGTCGAAAATAAGCTCCTTATTTTTCGGTCGGTCTCATGATATCCCCCCTCTCCCATGTTTGCCCAATAGACCGAAATTGTAGGTGCCGTAGGTTGTTCATCAGGAGAACCCTCTTAGAATATTTGAGAATTAGGCCCTTGAGACCCTCAGTTTCTCGCGGGCTTTCGGTCCCGAGTTTTGTAGCCCTGACAGTTCAACACGGGTCACAAGTAACCATACGAGTTGAACAAAAACAAAGATAACCAATTCTCTTCTATAATGTTATGAATTATTTTTTTTGAAATTGTAGATTTTGATGCATTGTGACAATTACTATGAACACTATGAAAGTAAAAATAAGGGAGAAAATGGGGACATATTGCCCAAGTAAAGCGATTTCTTGCAAATTGTCGTGATTATGCATTGAAATCCAATATAAAATATCTTTAAACAAGTAAGAATGAAAATGTTGAAACGCTTTCAATCGATACTAAATAAATGCCGAATTGTTTCCTTCCCTCGCCTTGTTGACGCGCCTATAGCTATGAATATATTGTGGCGTTGCTATTGACATGGTGAAAAGAAATATCACCATTAAGTCAAAATCATAATTTGCTAATAAATAAAAGAACATCCAAGTCCTCGCCCCCCCCCCCTCAGTCAATTATACTTCGGAATCAGTATTGACGTAGCCCTCCTTCTCCCCTTTATGTCAACAAGTGCCTTCACCCCAGTCCTTTCGTTTCCACTGGTGTGTCTGCACTCTAGTGGAAACTTTGATCCGTTATGTATTTAGTGTATTTATTAAGTGCCACAAGGTACACGATGTCATACTTAACAATACCCATAGGAATTCGAAGTGTTTAGCAAACAATATCTGTGCATGTGACTTCAATTATATTACCTCTTATACATGCTGTTTATGTCTTCTATTTGGTCACACTATTCAACATAGTCAGAACATGGTTGTGTGCTGATGAGTCTCTACATTCTATATCTTCTCTGCTGCCCAGCATTTCAGAAGAACATTTACAGACATAACTAGCTCATAAATGGTTCCTGCTTGTGTTTTTCATTTCTTTAGTAAGTTTTGCCCTCGATTGCGTGTTTATGTACGTACATGTAAGTATTAAAATCGTATTGGGCATTTATTTTCAATGTTATTCTATAATTCTATAATAAATGTGTCATTGTACTGCTTGCATATGATGTAAGTAGAGGTGTTGGAAAACATATTTAACATATTATTCCTAATCAGGCTAAAGGCTGTATAACGATACTCTCGTCATCCTTAAAAAGGCTTTCGATACGGTTGACCATGTTAGACTTGACAAAAGGGCTTGTGAATGGTTCCTTAACTACCTAACTGATAGAAGACAGTACACGTTTGTAAATGGTGTAAGATCAGACGAATTGAATGTAATTTGTGGAATTCCACAGGGGGCCAATTAAGGCCCCCTGCTTTTTACCATCTATGTTAATGATTTATCAAATTGTATTAACAAATGTAGTATATCGTTGATGACGCTGATGACACATGCATAATACCGTGGTAAAACTACAGAAACTATTGAAAATGTCATTAATGCTGATGTTATACGTCTTTTAAAATGGTTGAATTCAAACAAATTATTTCTCAATACTTAAAAATGGGAGGTCATGTTAATTGGATCTAGAACCAAAGTTAAAAATCGAACGATTAATATTTATATTAATGATGTAAAACTCAATCAGATACATCATTGCAAATACCCAGGTATATATATATATATATATATATATATCACAATCTCGATTGGGATCAATATGTTAATTTTCTGAGAAAATATATTATCAAAAAGCTGAACCTATTTCAAGGAAAGGGAAAAATATATCTCAGAATATTGCACTTATGTTTTATAAAACAATATTACAAAGTAAACTAGAATATTGTGATGTGGTTTGGAGAAATATAAAGAAAAAATATGTTAGGAAGCTTCAGGTTCTTCAGAATAGAGCCCTTCGAATGGTATTAAAAGTTGATGCCAGATATTCTAGAATTTCCCTGTATCAGCAGTTAAAGCTTGATTTTTTTTAGAAAAGAGAAGAGATAAACATGCTCTTTACATGATGTATAACATTGCTAATCATAATTGTCTTAATTACTTGCTAAATTTATTTGAACTAACAAATGTAATTATAATATGAGTAATTCAATTAATAATTTCTTACTACCAACATTAAAAACGTGTTTTAAGAAAAAGAGTTTCAGCTATTTCGGTGCGAAGTGCTGGAACTCAATCTCACCAGAACTTAAACGTGAATTATCTATTATGAATTCCAATCGTAATCGTACATTAGTATATGGAATCAAGAGCCATTAATGAGTAATCCCCGTCCCCTTTAAATATTTCATATGTATTTTAAGTGTATGTTATATTTGTTTTGTATATATTTATGTTATCATTATTATGTTGAATTATGTTGTATATAAGTTATTTTGATATTGTATGTTGTTATGTATATACACGGACCTATGGAAGAACGGTCCGCGGGCCGCGGGCTGTTTAAATAAATAAATGAAACGAAATGTTCATCCTTGCATACCACGCATAGTAGGTTTAAATGAAAGCCTCTGGTTTTCGGCGAGGACACATTTTGCATATAGAGGTATATGCCATTCATATGTGAATTTCATAGTTTCTTCATTGTGGGTATTGAGATTTCTGTACATTTTCATTGACTAGATTTTGGCCTCTTTATTCATAGATTGGAAAATTGGGATCATCTGAATTTTATCTTCATTCCATGTGAATATCACAAAATCGTGAGCATCAATATAAAGTGGTAAGTGAAAAAGTTGAGTTAAGCTTGAGTCAGTGATTAAAAATAATTTATAAATCATACTGACTATTATTTTTATCACCGCTGTGAGCTACATGTACCCTACTGAAAATGTATTTAGGGAAAGGCGCGTATAATCTGATAATTTTAACGCCTCACATGGTATTTAGAATGTATAGTAGAACATATAAACAGAAACATCACGTTTAAGTTTATGATCGTCCGACAACAGGGTTTGTGTGGTAAGCTGACAGAATCATAAACGATTCGGATCCTTCCGAAATTTTAAATATAGAACAGAATAACAAAACGTGTTCTATATTGTAAAGATATTGGCAAAATGAGAGTTTTTTTTTCTAACTGAATGAATATGTTTTGTATTAGATTACCTCCTTTGCACTTTAAATGTATGCAAATTTGAGCTTTGATTAATGATTTATTATGAATTTGTAATGAAAATTTTAAAAAAATACATCTTATAAAATATATCTCCTGTATAAAAATTACCATCCCAAATATCCTATAATATGGATGACAATCATATTTATCAGAATTGCACTTTTTTATGAGGATTAGATTTTAACATAAAAAATGACCAGGAAGGATATCTGTAATCGTTGCTCCGTCTACTTTCTACAGATTTGTACTATTGATCGAAGATATTGGCAGATAACCAGCTTGTTTGCAACGGAGTGTTAACCTCTTTCGAGATCCCCACCCGGCTTCAATCTGCTTCCTTCTCTGGATGTTACTCTTAAATCGAAACACTTGCACGTAAATGGAAATGTGTAGTGAATAATAGTGGAAATTATTGGCATTCGTTAGTTGACAATATTGTACTTCATTTTTGCGTTTAAATTACATGTATAATTCTTTATTTCCAGGATTAGTTAAAATTCTTTGATCAAATAATATGTTCTTTCGCTGTTTTATTGTTAATATGAAACTATTATATATAATAGTGCTAATTTCAGTTACCTATGCTCTTGAAAATTCATCTGAAGTTGCTACATCTGAAGGGATGGTAGCTCTCATGGGTTTTCGATTTGAATCCGAGTTCCCCGCTCCTTTCACATTAGGAATAGGCCAAAGATTACCTTTCTTTACAGAAGGACAATTTGTAGATAAACATTTATCACTGAGTCAACTTCATCGATTTGAGGTGAATGCATGGCATTCAGAATCCAGAAGTTACACAATTATACACTTGATAATTAATAGGGTTAGTAGAACTGACGGTGGAACATACTATTGTCAATTTGGTTCACTTAGGAGAATGCAGGCAGTAGCTCTGAATGTGCATTTCCCTCCCGGTAGAGTTGAATGTCGTGTTTACCCTACGAATGAGAGCAAGTGGGAAATGTTGAAATGTTCAGCTACAGGAGGAAGCCCTCGTGGCAGAATCGTTTGTTTAGATTCTCAAAATGTTGAAATACCTGTAAGGGGAGATGTTGGAGAAAATGACACTCACATTATTCGAGAAATTTGGATAAGGCCAAATTCTTCTGCATACTGCTGCGCCAAAAACCACGCAAGTACTATGTCACATGAATGCCATGAATTTGTATTACAAAGGGAAAATTTGAACGGAATGAATGAAAAAACTTCTTTAAAGTCAACATTTACTAAGACAAGTATCTACTCTTCAGAGACAACATTATCGAGCATTTCTCAAGGTGAAAATGTTCCCATATTTACTCAAAATCTCTGGATCTATATTTCCCTTGTAACCCTAGCAATAGTATTTATAGGGCTAGCAACAACAATTTGTTTGTGTTTTGTGTATAGAAAGCATATTGAAACAGTCTTAAAACCGAGTAAGGATGTTGGGTTAAAGAGGAAGGAGAAATTGCCATCTATAGATTTAAAAACTGAAAATACACCTGATGATCCTCCTTCTAAGCGAAAGCCACCGTCTACAGATTTTGTAAAGGAATTATAAGCAAGTTCTTTAAAAAGCAAATTACCAGATTTTATGTGAGCTAAACGAAAATGGCTAGTAAAAAAATCCAATAAATCATTTTTTGTGAGAAGTGTTAATACCTCGTTCTCCAAGCGATTCAAATGGCGTCATTTCTCTTAAATTTCTAAAGTTTGATATACATGTATGTTTTACATTATCATGATAAAAACAAGTTAATGTGCTCGGGTCGCCAATATGTCGATGTTATTGAGAATATCTGGAACTCAAAACGTTCTGATCTTTAATGTGGTTTAAATTCTCTTTTGCAAAAATCCTCACCGTGTGTTTCTGTATCTATGCGATACACTCATGATTTATAGCAATAACAAAAGCATGAGTTCTTGACACCTCCTCAATAATACTTCATTTCTCACTCTGCTTAAAAGCCACAATAGTTATTTTATTTTAAAAACGACATTATGAAATTTTAGTTAAGCCCCATATTAATCATTAATTTTAAATGGGAACTACAAGATATGGCCTTTAATAAGAAGAGGAAGCATCAGAATGTAATTAATTCTGGGAGAGAACTCCCCCATCTCTAAACCATGGTGTCTTTGATCTATGTACGATTAGTAATTCGGGTCGACTGGTTGAGAGTTAGATAGAGGAAGTGTTTATTTCCACTGAAATCAGTGAATCACCTCTATCTTGACCCCAGGTCAAGATATTTTGAAAGTGATTTGGTGTGTATTTTCTTTCTTAAATTTTTTTAAGCTGTTTAAAAAAAAACATGCAAATAATTATTAACAAAAAGATGATAATATAAAAGTTGTATTTACATAGCTACCGTTCTTTATTGAAGCATAAGGCAAAGGAATGTAAAGGTCTTACAAAGTGGAAACAGGGGTTTGACTTTGACAATACCGTATGGAATTCATATTACAAACTTCCCTTTTATTCAACTGTCGATGTAAACATTTTCAGTTCAAGTGCATATAATTCTATTTATGAAAGATACTTTGTTAAGATTTGAATTAGTTACAGATAACCTATGTACATTTAGATTTAACAGTGAAAAAACGATTATACACATATTTTGTTACTATCTATCAGGCTATAGTTCATCCAGATGTTGGAAAAAGCCCTCCTCACGAAATTTCCATTCTCTTCTGTCTCTAGCTGTCCTGGTCCAAGCGGCCGTTCCCATGTATGATGTTAGGTCATATCTCCATCTTCTCTTCTGCCTTCCTTTTCTTCTCTTTCCCACCCTTGGTTGCCATTCTGTTAAACGATTTGTCCATCTATTGTCCTGAAGTCTTGCTACATGCCCAGCCCATCTCCACTTTGATTCTCTGACTTTCTCCATGATGTCTTTAACCTTTGTTTTCTGGCGTATGACTTTGTGGTTGATTTTGTCTCGCAGAGCTAAATGCAACATCTTTCTCTCCATAGCTCGTTGAGTAGTCACAAGCTTCTGTACTAGATTCTTTGTCAATGACCATGTTTCTGATCCATATGACATAGTTGTTAGAATGCATTGGTTGACCATTCTTCTTCTTAGTGACATGGGTATGTTTTTATCGGTCAGCATGTCTTTGTATCTTCCAAAGTCCATCCATCCTTCTTTTACTCTCATCATAACTTCTTCTTTTGTGGTGTCCTCCATTTTCAAAGTTTGTCCCAGATACTTGTAACTGTATTTATTCAAATGAAATATGGTCAAAACTTGTGATATTTTAAAAATAAACTTCAATTAATAAGTGATATCTTTAAATTTATGTTCATATTTTGAATGGCCAAGAATATCATTTTGAAATTCCGCGTGTATGGAATGGATCCCTGCTAATATACATATGAACGATAATATTTAACAAAGGAACCCTGTGGAATGGTAAAAAACATGTTTATACTAGTTTTGAAATTCCGCATGTATGGATCCCTTCTTATATACATATGTGAACTATATTATTTAATAAAGTAACCCTATGAAAGGGGAATAACATATATATAATAGTTGTATTGTATTTTGCAATTGAGAGTGCAATGTCTACAGAGAAATACATCTACTCAGTATGTGTGGAAGAGAATAGAAGAGAAAATAGAGAGACAGTGATAGAGATACACACATAGTGGTGGGAGAGAGAGAGAGAGAGAGAGATAGAAGGAAAGAGAAAGAGTGAGACAATTCAGATAAATATATGTTTTCGAGTTAAATGAAATAATTTTGTTTGCTTGAAGTGTTCGCAATAGATTCAAGGGTAAACATTATTCTAAAAACAACAACGAATGCATGTACAATACACCTATGTAAGTAAATATACTTACATAAAACAATATTGGGTGCAATTCAAAGGGAGAGGAGAAAAGATGAGATAATAATAGGTAGGCTGGGCAAAGGAAGGGAGAGAGAGAGAGAGAGAGAGAGAGAGAGTGGAAAGAAATTAAGAGATCGCATTAAGTTTCGATAACATATTAGATCTGTCTTAATTGGGGATATCACTCAGCAAAATCTTAGTTGTTACAATATTCATATTAGATCATGGACTTCATATTATTAGCTTTATAAAGAATCCAATTTTTGTTTCCTCTTCATTTGCAATACACACGCCTTATCATATAGACACATATACCTACATAAGTATTGCGAGGATTAAGGGGGGAATGATACATGAGAGAATAATAGGGATAAATACGAAAATAATTGGAGATAAAGAGAGATAGGATGATGCTTGATTTTAGATAGTCATGATAGTAAAGATGACAGAATTTAAGCTACCATTACCGTGTAAGAGTCTTACATGTATACAGTTTACCCATAAATGTAATAAATACAATCTGGTCTTGGTAGATAAGGGAAGAAGAAGTGGTTGGGAAAAAGAAGGGTGAAAACAACAGACAGAGAATGAAAATAAAATGAGAGAGAGATAATGGGAGAGATTGGGAGAAAGAGTGTATGAGAGAGAGAGAGAAAGAGAGAGAGAGAGAAACCGAGGGAGTGAAAAGTAAGTCGATGAAACGTATTGGTTCGTACTACGAGCCTATAGTATAGTAGTAATGACTGCTTTGAGAGACATAGTTGTTTTTATTAGCTCGATTGTAACCTCCCCGAGAGCGTATAAAAACAACTATGTTTCGAAAATTAAAGCAGTCATTATTACTTTTATATACTGAAAAAAGAGTCAACTTATGAAACCCCTTGGCAATTCTCTAGTTTGTTGAATATCTAATAGGGTCTTTGACAGCAGACTAAGCAGTGTAAGGGCACAAGGTACATAAAAATACGTGTGTGGGACTATAAACGGGCTGGATTTTGTGTGTTACTGAATTGTGCTTAGAATTCAAATAATTCATCTATTAAATTACTATAACAGACAGTAAACAAGTCAAAGGTAAGAACAAGAATCAGTGCTTATCAGTATAATACAAATTTTGTATGACATACCATCAGGAAAGCTATCTAAATTTGTCAGAAATTAGCGACAAACACACCAAATTCAGCGCTGCAATGACGCACAAAACGGCGTACAATTCAACTTTTCATCCACCAAATGAATTCAAACATTTGTATTATACAATTTTCAATAGCTGTATCACCGTTATCGCAAACAATTACATCACAATCTATATCTAGACCTAGATCTACGGCTAATAATAAGACTAATTCACGTACCCTTTTGGTGTTCTTGCCTAGCGACCAATTCGCACACACACAATGTATGGTATCCGCGCTCGCTTAAACCAATGGGTATTTCAGCAAGAGTGAACATTTTCCCAGTAATTGAAATTTTGCCGGGATTTTACCCTTAAACTATTACATGGGTTTGGCATTTTTCGTTTATTTACGGGAATGGCTAAAACCATGACTGTAATTTCGACCAATCAGATGGCTGGATTTCTTAAGTGAGGTATATAACTAACTTTATTAATATGAGCTAAGAGTATAGTCGTAATAAATACAATCTGGTCTTGGAAGATAAGGGATGAAGAAGTGGCTGAGAAAAAGAAGGGTGAAAACAACAAACAGAGACGTTGAAAACAATTTCGTGTTGGTTATATTACGCACAACCAGCCGGCCCACGTACTGTTATTTTTAATTAAATAATTAATTAACGGTCACCGCATTTTTTTTTAAAGTGGAGCTGAATTGGTATCATCGTATGGCTAAATTTCACACATTTTGGGGGCTAAAATTACCTTCAAAGCAATTTTAGGTTCTTAAAGGTCACTAGAAATGTCATAGATAGGAATAAGAGCAATAACCATGCACTTTAAAGGCATTTGCGGTCTGAAAACAGAACTCAACTATCCCTTTAAAAACAAGCACACACCTTTAATAACTCACAGAATAAGGTGTCGTCCTAACTCGGGGGTTATTGTCCTCGGGGGTGGGGGGAGGTATATTTCCTCAGGGGATAATTGTCCTCCTGGGGGTGATCGTCCTCGGGGAGTAATTGGCCTCGGGGGGGGGGGGGGTGGGGTAATTGTCCTCGGGGGGTAAATCTCCGGGGGATTTTTCGGGGTGTAATTGTCCTTGGGGGTAATTTTCCGGGGGTGATTTTCAAGGGGGTAATTGTCCTGGTACGCTCCGGTGTATGCATTAGCAGATGCGTGCTTGAATTAACTGGGTCCTTCTGTTGCAGAGAAAAAAAAGATGATTGCCAATTATTATTAACGATACAACTTTGAACATTTTGTATATCCAATAAATATACTACCAAAATTAATTTTTCTAAACTTTTATTTAAAAAATCCGAACTTATTTCATCGAAAGCCTTTTCTAGATCCAAAAAGATAACAGCCCCGGATTTGTCTAAACTTTTATAAAGAAAATCCCAACTTAATTGATTGAAAGCCTTTTCTAGATCCAAAAAGATAAAAGCTCTGGAATTATTTTTTTCTTCAAAAGAACATATTACCACATCGATGAAATGAATATTGTTCCCAACAACACGTCCTAAAGATATGCATTTTGATCTGAATCAATACAAACATTTAACAGTTATTTTCAACCTTCCTGCTAAAAACAGATGGTAATATTTGATAATCAGTGTTCAGGAGACTTATCGGCCTCCGATTTGAAGAATTTGTTTGTCGTCTTTCTTATGTGAAAGGGTTATGACAGGTCTAGTTTTTGAAATCGGTAAATTTCCTACTAACAATGATGTTTGAAATTAATTTAACAGAATAAATGTCAAATTACTCCGACAACATTGACAAAACTCCAAAGTCAAACCACGTAAACCTGGCCTTTTCTTTTTAGTCCCATTTAGGGCATCATTTCATTCTGTAAGTGGTAATTCTGAATCACAGTATCTATTTTGTTTTTCATTTAATACATTATCAACTTGAATGTTTTGAAGATAATCATTCACTTCATGCTCTTTTCCTGTAACCGAATACAATCGAGAAAAATATTCAACTTCAGCTACAATTATATATTCCATATTTCTGTATATTGTTCCATTACAATTTACTTTAAACATATTCTTTAACATAAATTTTCCTATTTCTTAGCCTAAGAAATATATTTATTATTTCGCTCACCATCTTTATACCATTTGATTTTGGATCGTATTTGTGCACCATGTATTTCATATTCATAACATTTTGACAATTGTCTTCTATAAACATGAGCAAATTTGTTATCTTGATGTTCATTTAATATTACAAGACCTGATAAATGATTAAACCTGTCTTGTAAGAAAAACTGTACGCCTTTTGATTTTACTCTTGCCTTATTAGTACAATAATTAATTGACATGTGTCTAATTTTCTGTTTGAAAATGTTCCACAAAACTATTATATTCTCTTTTTTTTATTGTAATTTTGTTTCTAAGTTATTGATAAGAAAACTTAATTTTTTCTGATAAGCATATCTTGCAAAGGTGAGTTACCTCTACGAGATGAAATATTTGTGTAGGTTGTGTCATGGCAGTCATCCATGCCTACATGTACATGTGAATATCTGATGAATAAGATCCAGGGTCACATGTGCAAAATGCCTGTCCAAGGTTCACTTATTATGCAAATGCTACTTTGCATTTTGAGAAGTCATTTAGATCGCGAGACGGCATAGACTACGAAGGAGCCGGCTGACACGATCGCTTCTAAATTTATACTGATCATTGAATCCTTGAGCTGTTTTGTCATCTAATTTTAGTAGGTATAAAAAAAATTGTAATAATCGTAATTAGTGTATTAAAAACCTCATCGTATCTATATTTTCGTATTTTGATTTGATTTGGTATTTCTTTTTAGAGATATGCTTATATTACATAAATGTTTGTCATAATCGTTTACATACACTGTGAAACTGCTGGGTAGGAACGCCCACCCGAAAGGAAATAAAATGTCGTACATCAACTTCGGTAAAATAGTAACTATTAGGGCCTACCCAAGTTGGGGAAAATGAGGAAATAATTTGGTGGCCTACATACTTTAAACCAAACGCATGCAAGTAGGGCGTAAGGAGTCCGAGAAGTGGAAGTGTAATCTTTGCATATTATAACTCATGGTATATTTTAAGCATTTTACCTCGAACCGATGGTTCATAATCGAACCAAATTCGTTTACAAACGCGCGGGACAAACTCTTTGTCTTTTCTTCTTCTCCATCCCATTTCTATCTCACTCTCTCTCTCTCTCTCTCTTTATCTCCCTATTCATTTTTATTTTATTCTATATTTTGGGGAATAATTTCACCGAAGGGATATGGTCCAGTGTTATGACAGATGCTCTTGAGACCTTTGATCTGGGTTTTAATTTCGTCAAGGATACAGGGTTAAGTTGAAAGTGGGTTTTCGGTCAGATATAGGAGGATTAGGGCTAGGGTTATGTAGGTATAGTGTGGGTTATAGGTTTTGAAATTAGGAATTCGGATAGTGTATGAAATTCACCGTGGAGCTATTGTGGCAGGAACATGTGTCGTACAATCAATTTTGCGTCGAAAAGTCATGAGACAAGACCAGCTCTTTGCCCGAATACATAACGATATGCAGTTGTGTTTATTGTAGAACTTTAAAATCCAGAGATGTATTTTTTCCTCGCCTTTCTGCCATATTCGCCTACCTTTTAACAAGAGCTAAGAGATATATCAGTTGTTATTATGTTTCTATTGAGGACGATGTTTTCCAATTTAATGAATGTTTTGATTGAATCACGCCTATTTTGCAGAGTATAATTCTCATTTTTTTTTCTTCATTTATCATTTGATTTGTTTAAATGCAAAACAACACCAACTGCGGGACTTAATAACTGAGGAAAGATGTATCAAATTGTAAAGTATTTATTAGCCAACCTCCACAAATACCAAACAATTGTCACCAATAATTTACAAAAACCTTAGTATCACATTACCTTCAGTCAAAGGTTTATGTTTCATATTCTTATGTTGTTTCATATATTCGTTCATGTAGTAGTAATGCCTAAAAATATTTGTCTACTCTAGCTGGGAGAGTTTGGTCGGGTAGGAAATCTTCATTTGCCACAATTGGTAATAGATTTATGTTTCATGTTCTTATGTGTTTTTGTTCTCTTATCCTCAAGCGAGGTTTTTATTTACACAATTTCAATACATTATGTATAGGAATAACTCCATGATTGAGTGAAACATAACATGGGCTAAAAATTAAAGTATATTCAACAATTCTTCCAGCTTAGTATTATCTTCCTTGCTCTAACACATTCATATCTCAAAAATAGTAATCTTAGCAATGACTAGAATTCAAAAATCAAAATATGTGGGTATAAAACAAAACCATTAACAATCTTCTTAACGTAACATTTATAAATTGCATAATGCGCATAATTAAAAATAATATTCAGGAGAGAATATTTATTGTTTCCAATATCCTTACCTACAGCTAATATCTTTTGGTCTATTTGCATTTCTTTTTGGAATAGATTAACTATCAAATTACATATTATTTTCCTAAACAAAGTCACATCCTTGCAATATAACATAAAGTGAAATGTTGATTCAACTTGTCTACAAGATTTGCATAAATTATTATTCACAATTTGCCATTTATATAACTTTTCTTTTGAGGCAATAAACCTATGAATCATCATGAAATTAAATTGTTTGACTTTATTATTACGAATTTGCTTAAATTAAATAAAAATACATCCTTCCAAACAAAGTCATTATCCAAATCTAAAAATAAATTTCAAAAGTAAATTACATTTGGTTCTCTTGACATTTTACGTACCAACTAACGATAATAATCTTTTACTTTCATAGCGAAACACAAATCATGTTCTTATGTTGTTTCATATATTCGTTCATGTAGTAGTAACGCCTATAAATATTGTTCTGCTCTAGTTGCGAGAGTTTGGTCGGTAAGGAAATGTTCATTTGCCACACTCGACCCAGGTGAGGTAAATGGGTACCTGGCAGGAATAAATTCCTTAAGAAGCTGCAGCGCTGTAACAGCAGCTAGGCTCAAGCCGGTGTAATAGTAAATGCGCCTCGGAATAAAATTTCTAGATAGACGGCGCTACAGAAATGCCTATTATTATTATTATTATTATTATTGGTCGTAGTTATTAATATATATTATGTATATATACATGTATACAAATATATAAGAATGTATATACATGTATATATATATATATATATATATATATATATATATATATATAAATGTATATATATATATATATATATATATATATAAAAATGTATATATATATATACAAAATTTTGTATTAAAATGACATCTATATATAACCCTACATGATACATCAACCGGACATCATAAAAACTGGTATATCAGCTCTAATCCTAACCATTACCCTAACCCCTTAAATCAAAACAACATAATATATATAATCAATTAAAATAATGACAAATGATTAAACTCTTTTTTTTTTGAGAGGCCTATAGGTACCTTCTGCCTGCAAACGTACGTAGAGGGCAATACTTCTGTTGTTTTATCGATAACATGACACAAACATTTCCTGTTAATGATCACTCAAGAACGCATTTTTCCACTACATATGTCCGTGTAATGACACCGTAAGTTAAACACATGTATGTATACATGTATACATATGCGAACCTTCCATTGTTGCGGATAAATCTGTAGAAAAGAAGTAGAAACTAAAATATAAACAGCCCCCGTAAAAAAGAGGAAAATTTGGTTACTATATTTTTCTTCGAGAATGCATATGGTAAGAAGCGTAAGTCATAGAGGGAAATGTAAATGTAAATGTAAATCCATACTTTACATTGTTTCCTAACATTTTTCATCAATCGACCAGTCTACAAACATATTCAAATGTATAGAAGTAGCTTTGATTGCGACTTCGAGACGTATCATTGATGAATGAACTACAATACTCGGAATCCAGTCTGCATACATTACTTGTTGCTATGTCGGACAAGGTTGTGACAAGCCTTCAGTTATCAATAACAAGCTTGTTTTAACAAGTAGGCATGCAATTTGAATATGTTAGTAAACAGTTTTATTCTCTTTAGGTTTGGGCAACAAGACCTACAAAAGGACGTTTAACAGATACTTAATTCATTTTCATCGCCTAGAAAATGGCAGCAGCACAAGAAACAGGTAAGCAACAACAAAACAGGTTTTTATCCAGTATGAATGGTTTGTATAGCATGTTAAAAGAGACAGTAATGCATTACGTACACGCCATTCTAACACATGCCCTTATGGCGGCTCTAAATAGTTGAAATAACTTATAACCAGATTAAAATCAATATTTAAATATCTAGGTCAAAATTAAAAAATAATATTTCAATGATCCCTGATGACAAAGCTCCGGGATTTATCCAGAATAATATATTACGATTCATTTTGAATCTGTTACATAAAGAAAATTCAAAAACAGTTACAAAAACTGAAATTACTTGTTGTCATGATCTTAGTCAAATGGTTCAAATATTTCGTCCTTGTTTTCACGAAGTGACGGTAGTGAGGAAAATCGTAATGCAAAGTGAATGCAATTTTTTTTCACTACCGTCACTTCGTGAAAACAGCGACGATTTGACTGGAAAAAATGAAATGATGATCCAAACTCCCTATGGTATGGACTGTTAACTTTCATGAAAAAAGAGGGCATCCAATGTAAATTGCGTCCATTTTGAATGACTTACTTACATGGCTTACTTACCCTAAACAAGGGTTGCGAAAGAAGCCAAGATTGTGATATCTCGGAGAATATCTTACATTTTGCTTGTAAATGGGTCGTTTCTTGATTCTGATTAGACATTATTACTTTTGCTAGGCTCAAATACATGCGATTTTGTTTGGACTGATATAACAATGCGTAAGGGCTGTCGACACAAAATCATTGCTTTGGCCAAAAATAGGTACGAGATCATTTTGACATCTCTTTTTGAAAAGGCTGCTGCTCAGTGATCAGTGTATCATTATTCAGAATATTAGTTAAGATTTAATATTAAATGTTATTCAAGGGAACACAGGCTATAAGTTTTAATTGGAAATTCATAATTTTGTGTGATTTTTTTTTTATTATGCAATGTATAAGCCCAGACTGTTCTCACGTCAGGTTTGGGCGTTACAAGAGTGAATTTTCGAGATTTTGACAATGTAAATTACCATGTGCATTTTATTCGCTGATTATTGAAATTAGATTTATTGAATCCATTTTCAATTCTCATTGCAAATGTATAAGCAAAATAATTGATTGGTAACGCGGTCGCTGTATAAACAAACATACATAAATGGTTATGATGATTATTTTCTCCTCGACTCAAGCGCATTTTTTTTTCCTTAAAATTGATATTTACCATTTAGGACATCAGTCTAGATTGACGCTCGGTGGTCTCATCAACCAAGTCACAAGCCTTCAATGTTCCATTTGCTACAAGTTTATGACGGAACCTAAAGTGCTTTCTTGTGGACATAGTTTTTGTCTCACCTGCTTGTCAAATATTGTACGTGAAAACAAATTAAGTTGTGCGCTATGTCGAGCTGTCACTAAAGTTACCAATGGTAATGCTGCAACATTGCCTAGTAATCTTGCATTTAGATCAGTGGTAGAAGAGGTTGCAAACCTAGAGGGACGGTGTGATGTTTGTGACACTATGGGTTTAAAACCAGACAAAATTGAATATTGCCAGGATTGCAACATCTTTATGTGTCATGATTGCTTTTCAAAGCATCAAGGGAGGCCTGAAAATCAGAATCATTTGCTAAGAAAAAAAAGGAGATCTAAACATTTTACTACTATGATATTGAGAAAGAATTTCTGCCCACTACATGAAACACAAACTTGCGAAGGGATTTGTGTTAAATGCAATGTAGAAGTCTGTAAACAATGTTCAGTTACTCACAAAAATGATGGACATAAAGTTCAAGATTTACTCCAGTATATCACTACTTTACATGCTACGGCAACTCCACTGCAAAATGACATCAAAGAAATAAAGAATGTATCAAAATCAGGGGTTCAACAATGCAAATCTCATAGGGAGAAAGCAATCCAACACATTGACTCGGTCATGATACAAATCAATGACGAATATCAGGGGTCACTGAAAAAACTAGAAGAGAAAAGATTATCAAAAGTAAAGATTTGTTCAGATCTCAAAGAAAAAATGAATATAGTGTCAGAGGAAATAATCCATGAAATTGAAAAGCGCGTTTCCCTTCTGAATCAAGCTAATTATTCCATTCAGAGTGTTTTAGATTCTCCATTCGGAGATATGTCCGCGCACAATTCAACGCTGGAATCATCTCAGTCAAAAATAAACGACCTAAGAAGGGAAATAAACTTTATTACAGAAAAGCCTCCAAACATGCTCAAAGATGGAAATATGTTATACTTTCAAAAGAAGTGTGGATGTGAGGACTATGACATCGCAGAACTAAAGAAATACGTTTGGGAAAGAACATCGTTTCCATTGACACAACCTACAGGGGAAATGACTTGCATGACCGTTAATTGTGAGGGAAATGTGGTTGTTGGGTTTTTCCATGGAGGAATTGAGGTTTTCACAGAAATGGGTTCTGAGGGAGTAAGTGTTGACTCTCTAAAGAAAGTGTGTGTCATGGCCATGTCATGCGGAAACGATGGTAATCTTGTTGTAAGACATACAAACAATAACATTTCTGTTTATGGACGCAAATTTAAGAGTTCTGATGTCAAATTTGAAACAATAGACCACGAAGTGGGAGGAGATGGGGATCTGGCTTTGGATACAAATAATGATATCTATGCAAGTTATAGAACCATCAGGTTAATTCACATATACGAAAAACGAGGAGGAAAAGCATTGCGAGAAATAAAGTGTGCTGGCTGTGTGCCTCAACAAATCTTAGTGATGCCAAACTTAAACATTATAGTTATGGATGCAGCAACTATCAGGGTAATTGACGTGTCTGGTGCGACTAAATCAGAGGTAGTACGTAGAGGTTACATTGGATGTCCCGCCGTTGCATGGGACAGAACATTGATCATTGCTTGGGTGAAACCTGAAGGACGATCTGTTGAATTAGTGAAGTACACGCAAGACATGAAGAACAAGGAAACACTTCTCTCAGACAATACCATAGATCTTTCAGGAAGACAATGGTTCTATTGTAGGGCTGCTGATAAGGAAAAAATTGTCTTCTGCTGTCCAAAACAAGTGCATATTTTCAATCTCCATATCAAGCCATTCTCCTCGCAATCACATGAAGGTGGTCATTTAGGCATAAAATGAGTGTTATACAACTCACTCCAAGATCTTAATCAAATAATTGGTCATGCGCGGTCACGTGTGATTCATTTAGTGAGCCTATTGCACTGTACTACTGAACTCGTTTTTAGAGCGCAGTAGTGCGCGTAGAGGTTTGAGCGCTGAATACTGCGTGAGCATGAGCCTATTCTTGCGCAGCACTATGCGTTAAAGGGTATAGAGGTAATTAGTGCGCTTGCGATATCTATAGCTATGTGTGCGCACTAAATTAAGCCTGATTAAACTTGAGATTTCTTTGTCAGCCATATACTGTCACAAAACAATCTTGAATTAATTATTTTTATATAAAAAAAACAGGGTCTAGCAGTTTTGTTGTATAAAACAAATGATGCATGTTTTCATTCGTTCATTATACGATCTATCCGCCCTCGTTGATGCTGTGTGTATCTATCGCACTCAGTCTAACGGCTTCGTGCAATAGATCAAACAGCCTCAACTCGAGTCGGATAGATCGTATAATGAACGGATAGATCGTATAATGAACTCATGCGCATGCATCATTTGTATATTAATTGATGAAAAGAATTATGATATCCCATGTCTCAGGTCATAGTTCCCGGGTATGTTATTGTTCAGGGTATATAGTCCTAGTTGTTCTTAAAGCAATGTTTTAAAAGTTTGACATCTTGGAGGCTTTACAATGCAATGTATTTATTTGTCCAATGTAAATTAACATCGATGTTTCTTTCGCTCATATTTAAAAAAATGAGGCTCAGGCACATTTTCAAAAGAACAGAAATAGGATACAAAACACGAATACATTTTGGTAATGATAAATGATAATTTAGACAAATATCATGTTGAGTATCCA
Organism: Strongylocentrotus purpuratus; assembly: GCF_000002235.5. Lineage (NCBI taxonomy): Eukaryota > Metazoa > Echinodermata > Echinoidea > Camarodonta > Strongylocentrotidae > Strongylocentrotus > Strongylocentrotus purpuratus. Next base: position 6,597,878 of record NW_022145607.1, read on the forward strand.
GTATGCTTAACGTAGCCACATCATGGTAGTGCCGAATATAGTATTTTGGGTATTTAACTCATGTTATCATCTAACTTTATTAATCTGCATTTCAATTCATGTAGCTTTCGACCTCGGACGTATTAGATCATTCCAATTAAAAATTCAAGCATTCAAATGCAATAATCGGTAATAAAAAATCACATGTATGGACTTGAATTGCATTTTTAGATTTGTACATTCAAATTGACATAGTAAGTTTGGTGAGCTTGTTTGCTGCCTCCGATTTCACATTTAGGCGATTAATTTGCTACATCCTGGAGTTAGATTCGGCAACGGCTTATTAAAGGGATCTGTAACAGTGTTATACTTTTCAAAGTCGGCATCCTCCTATGTTGATAATAATTGTAAGGATATCGACTTCCTTCGGTTTCATCCATTCTATAATTCGTTATTTATCAATCTGATTACTGATTGTGCCATCGTTGTCGTATCTTTTTATACCAAATTTTATACAACTTACTAAATGCTAAGTTTTGTTTAGATTATGCAATTTAGTGCAATATCTTAACGTACGCATTGGAAAGAGAAAAATATATATCTCTAGGAATATGCCAAGGCCACACACATTATGCGATTTGTAAATAGTTGTCATATTCATCATAACAAAACCATGTAAAATTCATATTCCAGCCATGACTGTATTTCCAAACAGACCAGCATGAACGATGAAGACAACGGTTAGATCAATATTTTGAGAATGGTTATAGTGATCATAACCTAATTTATCTTTAAATCTTAAATTGAGCAGAAGTTAGAGATCAAACTATTTAAGAGGTCAAATGGTTTTGTAATCGTGCAAAGGAATGTTTGCAAAGATTTATTTCAATCAAATTCTTGAGTTAGTCATTAAAGCCCAAGTCCACTCCAAAAATAATTTACTTTCAATAATATGTTCAGTTTAGTTCTGTTCAGTTTATTAATTTTTCTCAAGCATAAAAACAATGTTATAATATGTACAAAAAATTGGCAAAAACACATAGTAAGAGAAAAAACGGAAACTACACAAGAGTTTATAAAAACTTGTATGGCGTAGTTCCCAGTAAAGCGAAAAAATACATGGTATAAACAATTGCATGTCAATGAAAACCTGGAGACCAGGCTATTTTCACTAAATTATAATTGTATTATCAAAACATAAGAAGATGTATTGTATTTAATGTATGAAGCCATCACAAGAAATTCGAGTATAACTCTTTTTTTTGGGTGTTAATCTCCTACATGTTATCGTATTAGCTGTATAGTGTATTATCGAATGTTAATCATGACGACTTGAGTTTAACTCAAGCTGTAGCCTTCCCTGGCTGAAGTCTTGTGCAATTTTTGTTTTCTGTTAACTTAATTGTATTGTTATATTCTTAATATCTCAGGTGACTCCACGTATGATGTAAATTATTGACTTGTTTTACATCTTTTATATATGTTGAATTAAAAAAAAATGAAATTAAAGCACATTCGTCTAAATTTGTCTGCAAATTAGTTTGGGTAGTTTGAACTCCTAATGAAAATAGAGGAAGTATAGAAAATTGCATATTTGCAAATTCTTAACAGTAAATATTAAAAAAAAACAAGACAACTGATAGAATGGGTAAAGAAGATGGGTAGGAGGTAGTGAATAATATGTATACATGAGAGAGATAGATCAGGTGGAATATAAAGGAGAATGACAGTGACATAAACTGAGAGAGATAGAAAGAGAGAAAACAAAAGTGAACAGGGAAAGTGAAACAGAAATTTGAAAGACGGGGATGAAGTCAGATCGAGAGAGGGAGAGAGAGAGAGAGAGAGAGAGATGGGGGATGGGAAGGGGGGAGACGGGTCAAGAGAGGGAGAGGCAGAGTAGAGAGTGACGCAGCAAGAAGGAGAGAGAGAGAGAGAGAGTGTGTGGGTGAGAGGGCGCCGAGGGGAATGATGAAGCAAGTATAAATAGACCGAGTAAGAGGATACAAAATAAGGGAGAGAGATTATTATATAGAGATACAAAGGGAGGTTTCATGAACGAGGACTAGAAATCATAGGGTGAAACAGAAAATGGAATATAAATAAAGTCAAAACAGTGATAACAAAGATAGAGAGAGGGAGAGGGAGAGAGAGAGATAGAGAGAGAGAGAGAAATAAAGAAAGAGAGAGGATCGAGTGAGAGAGAGAGAAAGAGAGAGAGAGAGAGAGAGAGAGAGAGAGAGGAGAGAACGAGGGGCATGGGAGACAGTTGACAATGAAATATATTAAAAGAAATAGAGAAAGTAAGAAGGGAAAGAAGAGGGAGGAGGTTGGTAGAGAGAGATAAGCTGACTTTCATTTCTCCCTTTACTCCTCTCTCTCTACCCTCCTTACCCCCCCCCCCCTCTCCCTCCCTCTCTCTCTCCCTTTCTTTCGTAAAAAAGATGGCGCGTGCAACATTCAGTACAGATGTAAAAACCAAATACTTAAATACACATAATAATTTGCACAATTGTGCTCAATGACATGCAGAGCAATCTTGACCGATACCACGATTATTCTTCGATATTTCAAATCCTTTCAGTTGAGCAGCGTGTGTCCTACCACCAGTAGGGGGCAGCAGTCTAGATGCATTAAATACGAATTAACATGGCATTGACACGACTCTGTAGGTAGACCGCTGACAAGTACCCACAATTATATGCAGGTTATTTATACAAACAATAATAAAGTGCGATTGTAGTATATTGTTGGAGAAATCAACGCCTTTGATTAACTGAAAATGTTTTAGGAAAGGTTTTGGTATGGACCAACAGTTCTTTTCTATTTTAACCTTCAATCTGATCTGGTTGTAGCAATTCTGAAAGGGAACCTCTGTATATGGGGAATCGCATTCTTTATTCATTTAGGCCCGACCAAGGGTATTTTCCCAGACCTAGGATTATTTTTTTTTGTTATAAACCCTATTTTGAACGAAAGTTTTAGCCCAGCCTCTGGTGTAGATTTCTTAAGAATATGGGCTAATGGGTTATATGAGCATGGTACAGAATTTAAAACAATTTGAACAAGATTAGATGGTTCAATATTCATAAGTTAAAGATGATTTATATTGTCTACCAACTTCACGTTCGTTGCATAAATGTTCGTGTGGTCTACATAAGTAGAGTAGTGGTGCTTAATAACATAACAATCAAGACTAGTGCCACAGCAATGCCGCACAAGTGGCGTAGAACGGGAGCAGCGATTGTGTGGGCACTGGGATGGAGAACATCAGTTTAAAACGATTGAGAATCCGGTTATCTTCTCCCCAATCAATGTTGCCCATCTTTTAAATCAAATCAATGTTTTAAAATAAAATTAACTTTTTTGCAATATCATTAAGAATACAATTATTTATAAGAGAAGGAACAAAAGATTGCATTTGATTAATAAATAGATAACACAAGTATACTAGTTTTCAGTACTTATTTGACGTTGATTGAGGGGGAGGGGGATCAAGAAGTCACAATTTCTTCGATCTAATATGTGTCTTTGATAATGATAATATTTACTTGTGCAAAAATAGTCTGACGAAATTATAGAAAAATATACAACGCCATCTATTCGCTGAGTTTGGCCAACTTGGTTCAATAGTCACAAGATGGCTATACATATCATTTTTTTCTTGTTTTGTGCTTGACCAACAAATCAGTATTTGCCATATTGTAACCATGGATATTACCAGGGTCGATATTGTAATAAACCACACTCAGCAAACAAAAAAGGTGGACACTCTTTATTGTTAAGTGTTTTGCTTCATATAAACCGTCAATCAAATTTAATAAAGTTTATACTCTACCAACATCAATTACGACTAAACATTGGACTTCATCAGTGACGTACGCAGGATTTTTACAAGGGGGGGGGGGGAATTTAACATTTTTCGGGCTAAAAATTTCGCAACGACTCAGCCAGCCACTGAATAAGCGGGGAGGAGGGGGGGGGGGAGGGGTAAGAGGATATATTTTTTGTTTTTGTTTGGGGGGGGGGGGGGTCCCGAAATTTGAAAATTTGACCAATTGACATTCCGTTTTGTTGGGGGGGGGGGAATAAGGTCATCTGTTTAAGGTCGTTCATTAGGATTTAAAAAAAAATCAAATCAAATCTCATAAGGGGGGGGGGGGGTTCTCAAAACATACACATAAAACAAACTATAGGGGGTTAACCCCAACCCCCCCCCCCTCTCCCTGCCTACGCGCGGACTTCATGCTTGGATGGGCTCTTCGTTGTCCGTTAGATGGTCTGATGAAGGATAATGCAAAAAGCGAACGAGTTGCCTTTCAACGGTCAATGAACACGTGAATCTGTAAAACATTCTTGTTCAACAATGTACAAAAAGGGGGTTGATCTGTGGATGTCAATTTTAGTCTCATGACTGCATGGTTTTGACAAGCACGGCCAGGATGCCTCTCCTTAGGACATAAGATACTAGCAATGCTCATCAATATTTGAATGGCCAGATGCCACATTTTTGCAATTTTCTTTCAGAGACTCATTTATTGTTAAATGGCTATGCTCACTCACGCATAATTATTAATATCCCAATTGCATATCATCTTAAAGATGAATAATGTATGCTTATTTTGAGTATGGCACCGGGTTGATGGCTCTAAATAAATTAATAGAGTTGCGCCATCAACGCCATTAACGGCCACTGTTAGGTCCTGAAATGGAAAGTCATACTTATATGGATGTGAGGATACTGAGCATACATGCAGTACATAATTTATAAGATTCGATCAGGTAGTTCAAAACCCATATATATTTGCATAATTAAATGTGCTTATTGCAGAACAATTATTACGAATATACCAATACAACATTTATGCCTTCAGATATTAAGTTATGGGAAGGAGGGGGAGGAGTATCAGTGTTACTTCTTGTCCTACCTAACAATACGTAATATATGCAAATCGCATTCTGACTATTAAAATACAATTAGTCGTAACAGGTGAAATAAATCATTTGTAACAAGGCACTTAAGAAAGATTTACATTAAATTTGATTACATTACGAAAATGGCCTATTCATATGCATATTCTTAGAGTAAACGAAATTATGGTAATAAAATTATGTTTGACTTCATCATTTAGCCTGGGCGAAATTGGCTCAAAACTCGCCGCCCGGCCGCAGAGCAGGCTACTTTTAGGTGATGTGACCATAACTTAAGCAGAGATCTTAAAAAGAGGGCTTTAGAAAATAGTTGAGCAATTATAATTAGGAGTTTTGAGAAAGTGACACATTTCCCCTTTCCGCCGCTCTCCCCATGGTCTCTAATTAGAATATATTGGTTTGCGAGTGTATGTATGTGTGCGTGTGTGTTTGTGCGTGTGTGTATTATATGAGCTGTTTATTTTCAGATTCACTAAATATATATGTGAACAGATTACAAAACAATTACAAGAGATCCCTCCAGCGTTTCCAGAGAAGCGTCAGCTGCTTGCGGAGCTTTACATATGCTCTAGAATGGATTTCTGAAGGGTACACAGGTAACGTTAATGAATTGTATTAATCACCTGAGGCAATTTTCTTTCATTAATGTCATGTCAGAAAGTATTGAGTAAAAAATGTCGAATTTGAGCATCAAGATGAGACCATATTAACTTATTTGAATGCGATTTGCGATACAATATCAAATAGTAAACAGTAAACAGTGACGACATACCTTACATCCCCACCCCCTGGCGATCTCTCCCCAACCCTTTCCCTCTTCTCTCTGTTTTTCTGTCTGTCTCTCTGTCTATCTCTCTAAGTGCGGGTGTGTGTATTATAAGAGAGATGTTTATTATCACATTCACCAACTATAAGGTAACACTTGGGTTTTCTTTAAACGAAAGCCCTAAATTTAGCACATACAGGTATTATTAAAGATAGATTTTAAGTATGTCATTATCTATCCCCCAAAACAGATAATGAGGATGATAATAAAGATAATCATAATAATATTAAAGTAATGACAAATATTAATGGTAATGATAATAATCATGATAATAATAATAACAATAATAATAACAACAACGACGATAACGATAATGATAATACGATGATAAGAACGGAATTTTAAAAAATCAACAATTGTAACAAAAACACCACTAAAACGACCAGCCTTGTATAGAAGGATAATACTGTTGACCTTTTTCAGAAGTACCAATTTCTCATTTAGTGATTGTGAGATAAAATTAAACAAGAACTGTAAGCTAACTTGAGTGAAAAATGGATAATGGTTGCCTGGGAAATGGAAAGAGCTCTACTAGTTACTACGGCCCTAAGTACAAAAGACGGTACTTCTTGGGTAGTGGCGCTATACAAAATTCGAGTCCTTGTATGAAGGGTGCCCTATGATGGCTATTGAAATATGACCAACATGATCCTGGTGGGCATAACTTGAGATGTATCTAAATCTGAATTGTTAAAATACATAGTTAAAAATACATATTAACAAGTTAAAACATTTGGGTAATATTTGCCACAATGCCGCTTCAATAAATATTGACCCTCTTGATGATCGACCACAAGTTTGGAATCTGCCGTGACATGTGTGTTTATATTCTCATGAAAAGTGCATAAGGGCTCAATTTAGAAAAAGAGTATAATCCCTTTCATTTCTGCTAATGTTGCAAGTACATTCAATAGCGCCTTCTCAATTTAAACATGAATAAATCAGAATGCTACAACTGACAATTGAGCTAGAACATGTTCAAGATATATATATTTTTTTGTTTAGTTACGTTGTCATATGTGGGTGATTTTGATTGAAATCAACATTATGTTAAACAAAAGAAATGAAATAAAGAACACAACCCTCAATCAGATATGGTATTCATTCCTTTTGCTTTTAGGGCACATGCCACCCTCCCCATATCCCCACACACAGTCACAGTTTTTCCACACTTTTCCTGAAGACGGAATATTGCACTCACTATCCATCGACTTTCTAATTATGCCTCTCTATATGCTAATGAGTCGTATCTTTGTAAGTGTAAAACAATTTACACGACATTGTGTATTTCCTCTAAGTAATTTCATGACAAAATATTTGCTAATAGATTTTTCGATTTAATTATATGACTAGCTGCGCGTTTGTTTTTGTTTTTGTTTTTGTAATATACAGATTGTATTTTTGTTTAAGTATTCCAAAAATATGGGAGATTCTCATTTAAAAGTTATGCCCTGTATGACCTTGTATTGTATTTCATTTTATAGAGTAAGTAATATCCCGTCGAAGTATACCTTATTCGTAACTACTCTGGTGCCACGGATACATTTTTCAAACGGTGTTGTCAAATTCCTCTTAAACCAAGTTTTGGTTGAAGCAATGAATGTGGGTTAAAAGTCCTTACGCGTTGTTATTTGAGTCTGAAAGCAACTGCTGAATAATTCTGATTTATTTTATGAATTTGATTTGAAAAGGTAACAATGTCAACTCAGACTCATTAAAGAAAAGGCATATTTATAAGCAGAATTTACAGTTGCTCTCTTCGTTATGATTACACAATCTTGGCTTCACTCGCATTCCTTGTTTAAAAAATAAAAGTAAGATTTGTCAGTGAGTCATTCATAAAAGTCTACTGCAAATATATTTGGTAGTTATCATCATGACTTTCATTTACTGATTACTGGTTGAGTTCTGGGAAGAGGTGAAAAATAATTTGTGAGCGTTATCATTTTTATTATGCAAGTGTGGAAGAACATCAGATATTGACATGTTGCCTGAAAAGCATGGCTCTTCAAATGCCTTCATATTCTAAATATGTCATGTAATATCGTAAAACTCCAGGGTAGGATTTTTACGCCACGTGTTCGTGTAGTCCCATATACATATTTTTGTGTATAGTGTTTGTAACTTTACCAAGACTTGGCCAAATTTCTTATCATTTTGATGATTCCAGAACCTTGCAATACACACAAATTATTATGCGCTAGATGATCAACCTTTTCTGGTCGATTCCACACCGTTTCGTTCACAATGCAATCGCATGACCCAAACTTAACTTCATCTTTAAGGTAAGTCAACCTATGGGTTTTTCATGTGCTTTTCAGGACAAATACCTTATGCACGTTGCGCACCTTATGCATTTAAATCAGGGACATGATAGACATCATGTCCCTTGTGTAATGGAGCAATGGACAAGTGAAAAGTCCGATTTTAGGCATCACAAGACAAGAAGTAAATAGGTTATTTCATCATGTTATCATGTGGGTTGAAACGAGATCCTGTGAAAGCTTATATTACATCAGATCACTTTAATCAATGAAGCACTAAAGCATGAAGTTAAATTCATATTGAAAAGGATCTAAGGCCAAAGTAATACTTGCATATGACCATGATTGGTCCTGACCGACATTCGTTCCATCAGCCCAGACATGAAAGAAGGAGAATTTGACGGCACTTTTTGAAAACCCTGGGTATACCTGGATGTTTTTTTTACTACACATGCTAGACAATTTTATCATCGTTTAGAGTTGTGCCATATTCGATAATTTTAGAGCTAATAAAACATAATAATTTCTGAAGGCAACGTAAATGTTAAGTTCCTTCTAGATCATCATGCACAATTAATGTACATAACAACTCATTATCATGAATAAATATTAATATTGTCGTTCTCCTCTTGTAAAACCGTATTACAAAAGTTATCTGATGCTAATCTTGCCCTCGAAATCCGCCTACTGCCAGCATGACAGAGCGCAGTGGTATGTAATAGTTACTCAATGTTATTGCTGCAATTAAGATATGATGGCGCCATCTCCGTCTGAGAATATGAAAGCAACCGCAAGCTTCAATTTGCTCCATTGCCCGTCGGCTGGCAAATACACTGTTGGTCATAATGGTGGAATAATTATTTTTACCCCAATTTATTGAATGATTTTGACAATGATTTATTTCTAATAGATCTAGATGATAGTACACATTCTCAGATTTTATTGAATGAATATTGGGGAGTGTTTGTTTTGCGTGACTGCTAAAGCATGTGTATGCTACTATGCTAATCAACTAGGGGACCTACTTCCTTAAGTCATAACTGACAGTAATTAGGAGTAATGCCTCATAAAAGGGCACTAATATAGCACATCGACACGGTTTTGATCCTGGGGGCTCACAGTAACGAGGCCATTGCTTAGCCAATGAATCATGACTGCACGCAGCGGGCGCTAGGGTACGTCGACGCCCCCACAGAAACAAAAAACGAAGAAAATGCAATAAATTTTCAATAATACATTGCACTTTCCCCCAGTCCCCAACAGGAAAAATTCCTCTATAGGGCCTCGCATTAAGGTTTAAAGGCATGCCAAAATAGAAGATCTTTTTTTTTTATGTTGGGGGTCGGGGCAAAATGCAATGAATTATTGAAAATTTATTGCATTTTCTTTTTTTTCCTTTTTTTTTTTGTGTGGGGGCGTCGACGTACCCTAGCGCCCGCTGCGTATAGTCATGATTCATTGGCTAAGCAATTGCCTCGTTACTGTGAGCCTCAGGATCAAAACCGTGTCGATTTGCTATATAAGTGCCCTTTTAAAAACTCTCTAAAAGGCCTAACCCCGCATTAATTTCTATGTCAAAATATCATATCTTTACATAAATACTACCCTCTTTAAAAAAAGCAGTAACCAAGGTCACCTGCTTAGTTAGTCAAGACTAAATTTAAACATGCGCTTAATCAATAAATCCTGTCGTACTCAAAGTATGTCAACCTTGTCTTTCTTATTTCGACTCATTGAACTGTTATTTTGGGTCTCAAAAAAGTTAACTGTATCTCAGACTTAATCTTTCAAAACTCGAATTTATCTGACACTTATTTTCATATGTCAACACCGAAAATAGTCAACTCAAACATCTTTAAATTAACCTATGACAAATGTCATTACTACGCTGTGTTTTCATGAACATAAAATCCTTCGTAATTACTATATTGATAACAAAGTAATACGGTATGCACTTTCAATGTAACCGTACTCATTACCATGCACATAACTTATTACACAAATTCGTATTTGAATGTGACTTCAAACGATCATTAGTTTTCTCCAATTCATGATCATACACTTCATATTATCTTATCTAAGCTTTACACAATTCTTTTGCGGACAAAACTAGCGACTCTGAAAAAAAACATTGACATTTTTAAAAACCCGTAATTCTGGCTTCTAAATTATATGAACTCAAATATCAGCTCACATCCATGAAAAATGTGTTCTGCAGCGTTTACATGCAAATAGCTCTATAAGTAGATCAAGGTCAGTACGGTATCTTTTAACAATCTGAAAAAAAAGCATATAACTTTTCATGTTTCACTGAAAAATTGGAGTTATACTAACACGAGACCACAGTAGCTTCAGTAGTCAAGTGGCATAACCATCACTGAATTATATTTGTATGCCACTTTCAAAGTGTTATTAAGGTTATTAGTGTTTATTCAAGACATTTTCAACAAATCTTGAAATCTTTATGAGCAAATCGGAATAAAATCTTGGTCAGTCGATTTGTTCTTTCCCCTCTAATAGTAAACAGAAACAAAGTCGCTGAAAGTTTTTTTTGTATCTTCTTCTTCGCTGGCATCACTGAATGCTCATAGATACTAAATAATAATAATAATAATTAGATCAATGTATATAGCGAATCTATTATACAATTATACTCTACTGCGCTGGGAAAAAACTCCTAACAGTGCTACTTTACAGACACACTATAACAAAATAAAAACAAAAACTATTCAAAAGCTTCTGACAATATGAGCGTCGTCAACAAAACTTTGAAGACAACAACAGATAAGGTTTTTTCATGTCTAATGGTAAGTTATTCCAAAGCTTTGGAGCGGCGCAACTGAAAGCACAATCTCCAAGTCTTAGAGTAACTTTTGTCTTTGTGTGAGGTAGCTTTAGAAGCAGCTTGTCCCTTGTTACGTGCATATGGATATGATTTAAAGGATAATAATTCAGACAAATAATTCCGGGCTTGACCATTTAATGCTTTGTAAACAAGCAAACGTATTATGAATGCAATTCTCTGCCTTATTGGTTACCAATCTAACTGAATAAAAACAGGTGTAATATGGGCACATTTTTAGGAATTGGGCACAATTCTTGCACATGCATTCTAAACACGCTACTTGATTGTTTGTGAATACACTAATACATCACAATACTCAAGCCTACTTCTAATAAATGCATGGTCAAGGTCTTTTGTGCTTTAACGGTCTAAGTATCTACGAAATGTGACGGAGATTATATAACATATAAAAGGCAGCCATAGACCAAGATTTCTTTGTTTAAAACAGATAAAGTCGTTTAAGATAAACAGGTGAATATCCAAGTCTGACAGATACAAGTGCTGTACAAGAACCCAATATTATTAGTATTATAATTCAAGGGAATGTGATATGCACTTCTATCTAACAGCTTCCTGGTATAAGTATTACAATGTAACTATAGATAGGTCACAATCTGACGTGGTATCATGTGTTCATACATGAACTTCAATAAGAAGTACAAAAACAAGAAATTTGGTTAGGGATATAGTGTGATCAAATAGTTTGCCAAATTTGAAGGCACAAATTGTATGTTCATCTTGAACGCCTCACTGCACGTCGCCGTGAACACGATGAATGTCACTTTAACGGACATGCCATTACATGTTAGCCTGAACCACGGATCTTGTCAATACATTAATTTTATAAGATAAGATAACATATTATTAATATGAACATTAATTTTTTTTTATTTCAATCAATACACTCCTTATCATAACAACGATATTTACTGTGATTTCCTAACTGTTTACTTTGTTTGAAACAATAAAGTCGCTAAAGATAAGCACGTGAATACCCAAGTCTGACAGAGTGCTATGAAAGAACTTAATATCATTTTCATTAGTATACAAAGAATGAGAGAAAAAGGTACCTCTATGTATAAGTATTAAAATATAACTATAGATCAGTCCAAATTTGATTTGGTATGATGTATAATAAACATGAGCTTCAAAAAGAACTATACAAACAAGAATTTGGTGAGGGATAAAGTGTGGTCCCATTGCTTGGAGGCACAAATCCCTTTTTTTCATCTGGGACGCCGTGACTCGTTGCACGTCGCCATGAACTCGCAGAATGTCACCTTAACCGACTTGCCAGAACACGTTAACCTGAACAAAGGATCTTGTCAATACATTAATTTTATCACAAGAGATAACATGTTATTAATGTCAACATTAATTTGTGTTCAATCAATGCACTCATTATCGTAGCAGCGATATTAACTGTAATGTCTTGACTATTTACTTTGTTTGAAACAAATACAGTCGTTAAAGATAAGCAAGTGATTTACCAAGTCTGACAGATATAGGTGATATGAAAGAATCCATGATTATTATCATTAGTATACACAGAATGAGAAAAAAAGCACATCTATGTATAAGTATTGCAATATAACTTATGAAATCATGTGTATATACATGAACTTTAATATAAAAAAAATTACAAAAACAAGAATTTGGTGAGGGATACATTATGATCAAATCGCTATGTCAAATATAATGTTCATCTTGGACGCCGAACCACACTACACGTCGCCGCGAACTAGACGAATGTCACCTTAGCGGGCATGCCATTACATGTTAGCCTGAATCACGGATCTTGTCAATACATTAATTTTATCAGATAAGATAACATGTTATTAATGTGAACATTACATTTTTATTTCAATCGATACACTCCTAATCATAACAACGATATTTACTGTGATTTCCTGACTGTTTATTATGTTTGAAACAAATAAAGGCGCTACAGATAAGCACGTGAATACCCAAGTCTGACAGATATGAGTGCTATGAAAGAACCCAATATTATTGTCATTCGTATACAAAGAATGAGAAAAAAGGTACCTCTATGTATAAGTATTAAAATATAACGATAGATCAGTCCAAATTTGATTTGGTATGATGTATAATAAACATGAGCTTCAAAAAGAACTATACAAACAAGAATTTGGTGAGGGATAAAGTGTGGTCCCATTGCTTGGAGGCACAAATCCCTTTTTTCATCTGGGACGCCGTGACTCGTTGCACGTCGCCATGAACTCGCAGAATGTTTCCTTAACGGACTTGCCAGAACACGTTAACCTGAACAATGGATATTGTCAATACATTAATTTTATGAGATAAGATAACATGTTATTAATGTGAACATCACATTCGTATTTCAATCAACACACTCCTTATCATAACAACGATTTCCTGAGTGTTTACTTTGTTTGAAACAAATACAGTCGCTACAGATAAGCAGGTGAATTCCCAAGTCTGACAGATGCGGATGCTATGAAAGAACCAATGATTATTATCATTAGTATACAGAGAATGAGAAAAAAAAACACCTCTCTGTATAAGTATTGCAATATAACTTTAGATCGGTCATAATTTAATATGATATCATGAGTATATACATGAACTTAAATAAAAATTACAAAAACAAGAATTTGGTGAGGGATATAGTATGATCAAATCGCTATGTCAAATATAATGTTCATCTTTGACGCCGAACCACACTACACGTCGCCGCGAACTCGACGAATGTCACCTTAGCGGGCATGTCATTACATGTTAGCCTGAATCACAGATCTTGTCAATACATTAATTTTATCAGATAAGATAACATGTTATTAATTTCAACATAAAATGTATTTCAATCAATGTACTCCTCACCATAACAGCTATATATATGCTGTTCTTTCCTGTCTGTTTACTTTGTTTGATACAAATACAGTACTTAAAGATAAGCAGGTGAATAAACAATGCATAAAATGTCAGTCAACCTATAGTTATGGATAATAAAAAAATACTCTGATTATCAAAAAGTAACTATCTTTCTGAATAAATAATTTTCCAAAGAAAGTATAGTCATAAATAAAAAGTATTTCAAGCAGCCAATTTTCTCCAGACTTGGTAAACAAAATTACTTTCCAGGATTATTTTCATACCAAAGATTAAGTAATTTAGCAGTATGAACAAAAATGACAGAGCGTTAAGAAATCTCACCCATATTAGAAAAGAGAAGAAAAGGATTGGAGGAGTAATTATGATTTCTCGTAAATAAAGAAGATTGTGTAGATGTTAAGCTTTTTCCTTCTTGAATGCTTTCATTAAATTTTGCATACTTGTGCTTTAAGTTCGAACAATTACATGGTGAGTAAAATTGGTTATAATAGCGTGCAGGTAACATTTGTTTTAGTGTTGTTCGTGCTGTAAATGGAATAATGAAATACAAAACTCAGTATGATCTTTCTGAGAACGAGTTTCATCATAAAAAGGTCATCAGATAAAGGCCGAGTGCCAATATTTCATCTGAACTAACGACAGATCTATGACAGAAATCTATAATGATTTTCGAAAGCCAATACATGTATAGATGTAATTAACCTCTTTTATGAGTCAGATCTTTCTGCGCCGTGTGAAATGTGTTTTGATGCACGTCTTCATTTATCCCAGAGATGAAATGTTGACTTGCTAAATAACCTATAGATGTATGTCTTTAGACCACACTGGAATATCTAAGCCTAGACATATACAATTACACTGCACCTATTTGCAAATCAAATTGGTTACATACATCATGAAAATATATACACCACCATTCAGAGATATATCTATTGATGTTACTTCATTCCTAGAGGGGAGGGTGCTTTGGTCTGAAAGATTTTGCCAGTTGTACTCAAATCAATCGTGATTTCCAACCTTACACACTCTTCATTAGGTAAACATCAAATAGTCAAATAAATGTGTTGACCGGCCCTTGTTTGCTTTTCATAATTCATCGTTCAATAATATAATGCATATTGCAAGCCCCAAGTAGTTCACGTCTTTCTTTATTCTATTCTATGTCTCTTCTCAAACCTCAGCTCTCAGTATATCTCAATCTCAGTTCAATGTCTCTGTAAACTTCTCTCCATTCTCCATACCTCTCTCTCCGCCTCTCTGTCCACATTTCTGTTTGTTTATCCCTTTAGGTATCCATTTGCCTATTCCTTCACTACGCCTTTCTATTTCGTTCCCGTACCCCCCCCCCACTCTCTCTCTTTCTCTCTCTCTCTCTCTCTCTCTCTCTCTCCCTTTTCTCTCTCTCTCTCCCTCTCTTTCTCTCCACCCCTCGCTCTCTCCATCTCTCTCTCTATTTCACTTCACTCTCCCTCTCGATCAGCCTATTCGACCCTAATCTCAATCAGCCTTACCCCTCCCGCATACATGGCTCTCTTCCTTACTGTCCATCTCGCTCCTTATCTCTCCCTCATTAAATTTGCCCTTTTCCCCCTTTCCCTCTTTCTACATTCGGACTTCTTGAATTTCATTATGTGTAAACCAAAAAATTCCTAAACTGTGGCATAGTTAATTCATGGATCTCTTGGCGACACCTTCGTTGACCTATACAGTCCACGAGACCAAAGGCCGAATATCTGGTTTATTCGTGGAAAAATTACCCTTTCTGACGGTCCATTATAGAAGAAGAAGAAAATTAAAAAGCATGTAAAACGAACTGTGAATTATGGTCTCGTGAATATTTCAAGTCGGAGAAGCAGACCTTAGGTCTTGCGATCCTTTATTCAACTGGCTTTAGTCCCTTGATCATCCGACAAACGATATTAATGGCCTCGTTTCCGGTAGAAACGTTTATTCCCACGAGATGGGCATTAATCACTGTACAGACGTACCCCAAAACCGAATCAAGAACGTATAAGTTTGTGAAAGTGAATGTATCAAGCAGTGAAGGGGATTCGGTACACTCATCACAGCTTGTCTCAAAGATGAATGATTTCCGATGAGACCCTTTTGGAATTGATTAAGTGACGTGAACGTGTCCTCATTTATTTTTCAGAGATCGTTAAGATCATGTTTAGGATCTTGAAACTATTAGAGATAAGGTTGAGTTCTGGTAAAGATAAAAACAAATACTTTGTGCGCTTTCTCATTCCTTTTATGTCAGTTGAGGAGATATCGTGGAATAAATGTCGCCTGAAATAGATATCTCTTCAAATGCCGTCTCATTCGAGATATGATAAAAAAGAGAAAACTGTTTGACATTTTTACCCTACATGTATTTTCAGTCCCATAATTTGGTATACATATTTTGTATGCAGTGAATGCGACTTTAAGCAAATATGAGTCAAATTCTTTGATCTTCTCGATCATTTTCAAAATTCACAGTAAATATCGTATCTATAAACCTTTCCAAGGTGCTTACAAACACTTATTTCTCACTATGTAATCTCATGACCATTACTCAAAATTATCTTTAATACGTGTATTCTTCTTTGTCTGTCAATGGCGCTATGTGCCTTCTTTGTATCTCCCTCATGAGCAAGACAAAAAAATACAAATCATCAACAATACGATACCCCCCCCCCAAAAAAAAAAAAGAAGAAAAGACAACAACAGCAACAACGACAATACATTGGAGAACATTACAAAAGTTTGTTACTGATGTATTGGATGATTTATAATTGACTGTAAACCTGTCTTTAAAAGATAAAAATGTCATTGCGTTTATAGGAAACTTAAAATAAGTTAATTAAAAAAATGTGGAGAAAAGATGGACACGATGTTTACATAGACTTTCTATTAATTTCTTCCAGCTCAAAATTAAATCTTATTTACATGATCATTTTTTCAAAATTAAATTAGCAGTTAATATAGCAGTCTCTAGTTCTCTAGTGTTGTGAAAAGGAAAGAAAACAGCTTTATTTGACTAAGGCGTTCAACGCAATAATGTGAAACTGTGCATGATAAACCAATGTAGTTTTTATGCGCTCTTACATAAATGTAAAGACATTAATGTTTGAAGCAAAAAGGGCACTTTAAGAAATGAAAACATAAGAATATCACAAGTGCAAATTTAGTCTTACGAGACGACCAGTTATCATCATTGTTGTCTGAGTATGAGTAGTCTCACACGCAGGAGCGTCATACCGAGTAACATTTTTTCACTTTTCTCATGTAAGACGTGATGCTTCTATCAAAATGATTTGTTTTGTTTAAATCTCTCTCTACGTTCGGTACTTTAGTTGTAATACATGCATAGCTAAATATCTGATAAAGGTTCCAAATCTAGTAAAATCTCATATTTCAAAATTAAATAAAGCTACAATAAGATTAGAACGATTCGTTTCCAGTTCCAGTCTCTTCTATATTGTGAGGCAAGTTTATTGAATGAGAGAGACATTTGAGCTACATGTAAATGGAAATAATTAAAAGATTAGAGACAGGTTGATAGAACGAGGAAAGTGAAGCATGAAAAACATATACAGAGGAAAAAGGAGGAGTGAGATCTGAAGTGAATTGTCAGGGACTGAAAGAAGTGATATAGAGGGGGACCACAAATATCGATATGTTTCATATGACTAACCTTCACATTATGAACTGACAGCAGTGCTAAAGCAATACATTCAAGCCTGTTAACGCCCGATGACATCATGACTGTAAGAATTTAAACATTTTCATTATAAATAAATGACGTGAACAAGAATCATCTGTAAACATATGAAATATGTATACATGATATTAAATAATCTTGTGGTTATTCCCACCATGCCCACATGAAGGCCCAGTGGAGCACACATTAGACCAACAAATAATTCATTTTCGGATATAACAGATTCATTAATGACACATTCACAGAGTAAATAATTATATTATATAGTCCTTATATATGTCCAATTGTGAACGTCAATTTCGTATATGGGTCAGACAGATCGATGGCGATAAAGAATGGATTATTATGTTACACATCTTACAGAAAGAAAAAATATTAATTTTGCCGTTTACATAATTACAAAATGTGTAAACCTGTACATATGATACACTTTTCATAAATCAGATTTTACTTTTGATTACTTTAAATGTCAGTTTCCTCATCTTACATTCTGGGTTTTAACCTCGTATTTTTATTTATACATCGTGATATCTAGAATCTTAATTATCTTTCAACACCGAAAAAGGCCTTTGACATGTTCATTGAAATGTAGTATGATCTTTCCAACACACCTGTTTTTGTTATGTTCTGAATCGATGTACACTCACATTTCAGAACCATGTTTGATTCTTTTGCCATCCCTCTTTATTCTCTTCATTTTTAGATATTTCAAGGCACTTTTCCTCAACAGTCCTTATATGTCAATTACTTACAACTTTCATTCAAAGGAGATCGTGTTTTGTTTATTTTGTTATGATATTATAATATCATTTATATGATTGTAGAAACAAATTATGTTTTTTTTTTCTTAACCAGTTGTTTCTATTGTACCTCTGTATTGTTAAGTGGCTGTGCAATCATTTGTATTTACATTTTATTCTTCATTTTACGCAGGTCCTCCAAACTATAGCAATGTGCGCTCCATTAGAAGACCTACTCCTTTAACGGAAGACAATGTAAAAATTGAAAAAAAACGGTAAGTAGATAGCTATATAGATGGATAAAAAGATAAACGAATACAAAACTAAGTACTTAAACACAAGACGTTGTCTTTGCTTACACGGTGAATTTCATTATGAACATGTCAGACAAATGTGACTTGTAGCCATTCTTTCAGTCCTCTGTGAGCGTTTTGTGAAACTGCTGATTCTCAAATCTATTCTATAATTATCTAGACAACCCCACTTATATACACTCATTTCCTTACTATACCATTCACATAGGTGCAGCCGATAAAACGCAGTTTCAATCGTTCACTTTTCGTTGGGATCTCTTTTTCGCGATCCTTTGATGGACATATCGTATCCTGGCTCGATGTAATACGTATCGCTGTCACTAGTCCAAGAACTTTGCGAGGATAAGCTTAGACCTGATTCATTTGCCTCTTCAGATGCGTATGTATATTCCATACTGTAGTGATGATAATGTGATATGGTGTCAGTAACACTTCTTGTATTAAATGGCGTGTTGTTTGGTACAGCCAGTACATTAGGTATTTCATATGTGGAATCGTTACTAGAGGGACAATTGCTGCTTAAACTAGGAAGATCGATAATTTGATCATTATGGTCAGTAGTGGCGTTTATGCCACTCGTGACTATTTCACTCCTACGATACACACACATGAAAATCATTGTTACTAAAAATGCAGTTATAATTACAGTGACAACAACACCCGCACTTCCTATTATGACCATGTGCCATACCAACAGTCGGTTTGACTGGGGTGTTCTAGATGTTGGTACTCTAGATAGTGGTAATTTTGATGACACGCTACTAGGCATCTCGTCAATATCAACTAAATCAAGGGAGAGCAGAAGTGAAGCTGTTTGGCTAATATTACAAGATGTGACCTTACAGGCAACTTCTTTACCATTATCTTCATGAGAGGGGTTGATGATCGTTAAAGAATATGATGATCTCCAGAATTGTTTTAATACAAACTTCTCGTTTGTTGAATTTATTATGATTTCGTCAAGAAACCAATGTACCTCTGAACTGCCCTCTGAAATCAAGCACATAACATTTACTTCTGTTGTGTAATCAATGTTGTTTTTGTGCATATATGCCGTTATGTTCAAGAAAACCTCATTTTCACACAGGCCATCGGCTGAGGTATTCAAAGAGTGCGCTGGTTTAACTCCATAGGCATGATCATAATGGGGGTGTCTTTCTATGGTAAGGTTATATGATCCTGTCCCATTCCCAACCGCGTTAAAAGCTGTACATGCAACGGAAACATATTTTTGTTCAAAGGTCTCTAGATTGGGATATGAAGACAAGGTAGCATTTTGATTTGTAGTATTACATCCGGAGAGTAGATAATGAGGTAAGCACGTCCACATGAACTTAAATACATCAGGATATCCATCTGCATCACATGATATGTTTACGTGTCCATCTTCTTTGAGAATTGGATATGTGGGATAGACTGTGACACGAGGAGATTGAAAAACATTCAGAGGTCCTATCAAACAAGTAAGGGTCTTTCCTGGAAAAGCAAATCTACTTGTAACTTTACAGATGATTGTTTTTAGGTGCATTTCTTTGGTTACATTTATCGTGTACGATAAGTACCGAATTCGTCCAACATCCTTAGCCACTTGGGGAAGAGTAACACTCAGATCGCCAAGGTTCCAATCTAGGTTCACTGCTGGATTAGATCGTGTGACACTGCATTTTAAATCGACGATGTCTCCTTTCGTGAACTCATTTGACTTGTTTGGGCTGCATCGGAGTTCGCTTCTTTTGGGAAAATAGCGAACCGCCAGGATGGCCCTTCTTGTTGAAAAGCATTCTCCTGTTTGTCGATGAGACCGTAATTCCTGCACATTGCATTCAATAAAGTAGTCTGTTCTATCTGTTGCCTTGACAGCAAGCGTCATTGACATTAACCCACTTTGTTCATTATAGTAGAGATGTTCTTGTGCCCCCTCGTTATCTGGATCAACATTCCAAAAGAAAGTGTACACATCGGGAGGATGGTTACGTATAGAACAAGTGAAATTGGCCCATCCACCTTCATAAGTTGTGATATCGGGCGGCTCACTGGTGAATTTCTCAGAAGATTGATGACATAGTTGGAAGGCAAATATTATTCTATATACGACCATTAGTTGCCAATAAATAAAGAAAGTATGATGAAATCTTTTATAAAAACTCATGTTGATGGCTGTCTAGCGAGACGAACGAATGGGCTATCAACGTATCAAAATAAGATGGACCCACGCTCTATCAGAATATGCGGTGGAACATCTCTTCCCTTGAAAAAAAATCAGGAGGTATGTCTACCCATGAGGAAATACTTGTGTCTCTTGTTCAAGGGTTCGATACCTTAAGTATGTGAAACTAAACGAGCGTCTTTTATTTGAGAGTTTCTACTTGGCTCATAAAGGAGGGGGAATGGGTATACATTCATCATTATTCAAAAGATGTGGGAGTGATATCAATTAATCCCCCCCCCCCATTTGTTCAAGCCCCGTAGAACTTTACACGAGGCACGTATAGAAAATGAATGCCATAACCTCCAAGGAACCACGGACACATCATCCATGAGATAGGCCCACCAATAACCATTTACGTGCGATAAAGATTTCGGCTGTGATAATGAAGAGGATTATAGATGATAGTATTTTCCATGTTAATTTCGCGACTTTGCTTAATCACATTCAATTTATGTTAATAATTGCACGCTTTTCGTCAAACATTCGTTCAATTTCACACGACATTAACGCGTGGACATATAATACCACTGTTACACAGGCTTCCTATGCCTGCGCCGGTTCAATTAATTAAGATTAGTAAACACGGAGATCCATTAAAATACATAAGTCTGAAACATATATTTTGTGCCAATGATAATTCCAAAGAGGTATTTATTAATATTCAGTGTCAAAGGTACACCGATAATAAATTCCCAGTGTGACAACTGGCATTTCCGATTTCAAACAAACAATTCTTACAAAAACAGCTACATGCAAAGCTTTACAATATGTTGTACAGGTATACAAAAAATGATAGAAAAGGAGCAAAGTAAACTACAGTATACATTAGAAAAATATCAAGGAATAGAAGAAAAGTATAGATGTTCATATAAAGCACCAATAATAAAACACGAGTCGTTCGTCAATAAGCACTAAATACATCGATCAGGCGGAGAGCGTTGCCTGAACAACGACAGCAGTCCCAACTCTTGTCCCGAGGGAAATGGAAGTGGAACCATGGTGGAACCATGGTGGAACTCTGTTAAGAAACAAAATCAAGGCAGGTCTTAAAAAGCTGCGACATAGTAACTTCTGGGGGAAGTTACATCACACGTCTATCTGCCTTGAAGTCTAAACTTGCTCTCCTACTTAATCAATAATAATTCTTCTTCATATGGAACACAGTAATTCAACAAGAGTATTTATCGTCTTACAAGTAGTTATTGGGCTATCACTAAACTATCTAATCAAAAGTATTTTACAATGACTAAAATATCTATTAATAGGTCTGGCTTGTGGAAAGTGGTATCTTAATTCATACACAGTCACAACCATCTTGTATCAAAAGTTAAGGGACAAACACATGAAAATATAACAATGGTTTTCCAACGTAAGGAGAATCACACTAAACATTATCATACAATTAATTCAAATTGCATTAGGAACTTGTGATATCTCTATAATTTACTAGAATAGAACATGAATATACTTTTAGGAAGGTGGGTGTTCGCTTACCTGTTAAGAAACAAAATCAAGGCAGGTCTTAAAAAGCTGCGACATAGTAACTTCTGGGGGAAGTTACATCACACGTCTATCTGCCTTGAAGTCTAAACTTGCTCTCAACGAGAAAGCCAATCTTTCTTCCAAACCAGGCAAACAACCCCACTATTCCCTATCCCCAAGACAAAGGGGTACCAGTAAGTGTATCCACTGGTCATTCATGATTTATGTACTCTACGAATAAAGGAAGTGGTCTGGGTTTAAGACATAAACAGGCCTATAGAATAGGGGTCTTTTTGTTCCCATCTCTTTGTTTCACCAGTAGCATATACCAGAGAGGTGATCTTAATAGAAACATAGTTTAAAGGTACACTTTAAATAGGGGTTCAACAATTTAAAGTAATATAAGCTTACTCAAAAATAGAATATAGGTTTACCAAAAAAAAATAGTATATACCTTAATAAACAGGGTCTGACACCACTGTTTGTTTTAAAGCATTGAGCATTTTGTTCATTCATATTGTTCCAATTTTTCAAATGACTCCTTTCAAAGGATTTAAAGTGTGTTTTGTAAATAGTGATTACATGTATGTAATATGTCTGACTTTAATATAGATTTTTTTTGTTTAAATTTGCTTAGATTTTAAACGTTGATTAAGATGTTTAAAGGAAATTAGATGTAGGTTATAAGCATACTATTCAAAGAAATAAATTGATGTGTGTGTTTGTGTGTGCATGTTTTTTTTTTTTTTTTTTTTTTGGGGGGGGGGGGGGGAGAGGTTGCCATCAAATTTATGACACATGTATTATGGAGGGACAACGATAAAGACACATTTTATGTGGTTGGGTGAGGATAAAAACTAACCTGATGGGCCTTTATTTGGAAATTTGGTTAAGGAAATAAACATTTTAGGGATTAGTTATTCATTAGAATAAAGATTAAAAGATGATTTAAATTATAAAGAATTTTAAGTAAAATTAAACAAAATCGCTAAAATGGTTGAAAGGTTTAATTTAAATGGGTAAAATACATTAGTTAAAACTTATGCGCTTTCAAAATTAAATTATTTCTTATCGCTCGTTCCTGTCCCTCATTGGGTATACAAAGAAGTTGCAACAATTTCAATTGTATTTATTTAGAGGGTGAATGATCGAATCAAGTGGGCAACAATGTATCAGGATTATGACTTTGGAGGATTAAGAATGATTAATCTTTAAATATTCGTTAAAATACAACGCATAATGTGGATAAAACTTCTTTTATATGGAGAGAAAAATTTGGGGTGGAAACTGTTTTTTTAATTTTTGCTTACAGTTTGTGGGTGGTAGATTAATTTGTTTATGTGATTATGACAAGAGAAAAATAAATTAGGATATTTGGATATTTATATGAATCAAATTATTTTTAATAATCGGAATGTATGTAAAAATGAAAAAAAAAAACTATATTTCATAGATACTTGTTTGAAAGAGGGATTGTTCAATTTAGTCACTTGGTTGAGAAAGCTCATATAAAGAATGTTTTATATTTTGTGAACCTCGGTATGAAAGGTAATAATTTGCTCATGATTATTGATATTTATGATGAGATCTTTGGAAAGATGATTCAGGGTTAATACAATTTTTGGAGGTTGATATTATAAACTAAATACTTATTTTTATATTTCATGTTTTTGAAAAATACAGTTTTTAGTTGTGGGTTCAAGACAAATGTATGATTATTTTATAAAAGTACTACAGCAAACGTATGATTTGGACGTAAGGGATGGGCAAAATGATAATGATTTTATAGATAAAGAACTAAAAGATATATTTGTTAGACCAAGAATAAATATAATCATTAGAAAACAACGAGAATTTCAAATTAGGTTAATGCATGGAGCCATATATAATAATGAGCATCTTCATGGATTTGGTTTTGTTGGTGATAATTTATGTTCGTTCTGTAAACAGGAAATAGAAACATAAACACATTTATTTTTCTCTTGCCAGAGCGTTCAAAGGATATAACAGGCTTTAGTTCAACTTTTTGAGATAGATGAATCATGGACCTATTACGGATGGACGTTCAACGAGATTTTTTCTATGATCCAATGAGAGTCACCGCCTTCTGATTATGTGCATCTTAATGAGAACATTCAGCTGTTTTAACGATAACAACGGCGTAAGCATTTTCGGTCATTGACAAAGGAGCAGCTTCCCTCCCTTGGGTTTTGTTTAGATGGTGTGCTCTGTAAGATTGTCTCTTAAATAAAAATATTCCCAATGGGGAGCAGCAAAGTTGAAAAGCAGACGATGTTGGTGATATGAAATGTATTGTTACTGATTCGCACACTTTCGCACACACCCATGACCTTATAAAACAATTAGAAGGCCATGATCTTTTTTAAGCCCTGTGCGTTGTAAATTTGGAATATTATGAGGAAATTGGAGGAAACGGGGTTTTAAATCACAACCAATCCAAATATAACTATATCTGGTAATACCAACATGTTTTTAAAAATTAAATACAATACACGGAACAACAATTTCCGATTATAAACCAGAACTGCATATCAATTTCCCTGATTTAAGCGATTTATTATCTTCTGCGCATGTAGATTAACAAGTGTAAAATCACTATCTTGATGCTGTCCCGGCTTATTGGCGGGGACCCTCATGAGATCAAAGTATAGACGGAGACAATCATAATGAATTCGTTAACTAATCGACGAATGTCCATCCGTAATAGGTTCATGGATGAATTAAAGATTTAGAATGGCGAGATATATTTGTTGGGTTGGCAGGTAGTTCATATAGAATGAAAAATATGTAATACTATAATTTTCATGGTGAAGTAAGATATATCTATGTCAAGATCGGGGGGGGGGGGGGAGTACCAACTTTAGGAAAGATGAAGAAAACCATTTTTAATTATAGGAATGAGGAAAAGAAAAAGACTATTAGAATGGGAAAGCTGGGATTACGTTTTCTAAAGTGGGAGCAGCTTAGTGTTAATTAAGATTAATTGAGCTTCTTAAAGCGTAAGTCTATTTTGCAGCCTGGTTAATAACTTACTTATTTAGTTTATTTTGCTTGAGTTGAGAATGTTAGCAGACATTCCATGATTGAGTAGTTGGTGTATGTGTGTGTTTGTTTGAGCGGGAACTATGAGTACCTGTAAAATAACCTCCACTTTTCTTTTTGTTTTATATAAGTGAATTGTATGTACAACTCACTTTAACTCACTCAGTTATGTATACCGCAAATGAGTTTGTGTTTATTTATGTTTATGTCAAAGCAATTGATATTGAACACGTTTATTTACGTATTCAGTTGTATGTTTGTATTACAAATTTGGAGGATTAAACAGAATAACTATAACAGAAGTGTTTGTGTGTGTGTGTGTGTGTTTGTGTATGGTTACAAAAATTAAGATTTCGGGAGTGTATTTTACGTTCGACGTCGAAATAAGAGAGGAGTTAAATTATAAAGATATTTTAAGCAAAATTAAAATACCTCTTATTACGTTTTTGCTTCACTTAGTCGTTAAAAAGGTATATCGGAGATAAAGAAAATATTGTTGAATTTATTAGGAATGGGAAAGATCGATTTAAGAGATAAATAGTGAATCAAGGTTGTAATGAAGGGAGGTTACAATTAACTAAATTTGACTCGTTTGAAAAAAACAAACGTGTAATATGGGTGAAAAGACTATTGTACGGAGAAAAATCAATGAGATGGAAGCTATACTTTGATTCCGGCTTCAAGATGGTAGGAGGTAGATTTTGTTGTGTGTAACTATGATGCCAGGTTATTAAGTTTCAAAGTACCCAAGTTCTATCTAGAAATGATCAATGCATGTCGAAGAGTTAGAAGGTTGTAGAAATTTTGAAGAAAAGAATAATCCTATTATTTTGAACAATACAAATTTCTTATTATAAAGAAAATGATTTTTGATGAGGCGTCGTTTACATGCAATATCATTTCAGTTCAAGATGTTTTTTGCTGAAAATGGCATGCTGTCAATATCTCATTTTTGACATTTTCGACAAAAAATGATAACTTGGGTTAAGTGGATGTAAAAGAGTATGATATTCTAATGCAGTTAAAATTACTGTGAACCTCCTCAAAGATTTATTATCAAGTAAGGTTTATGACAATTAGTATAGACAAACTACAACATTTATTTGTTTAGAAGATTCATGATGGACGGGGATGGACAGATTTTTCAAATGAGGTATGAAGGGAGATATTAAGAGAACACTTATTGAGATTCGGCTTTGTTGAAGATAACTTGTGCTCATTTTGTAAGCAAAATATTGCAACATATTTACACTTGTTCTGAGAGTGTGTACATGTTCAAAGGTTACGACAGAATGCAATAGCTATGTTTTTTAGCTAAGGGAATTAAGGTCTGTCGACTGGGTGGATATTCATTTAGGGTTGTCTGGTAATTCCCCACGAATAAATTTATTTGATACAATTATTTTTGCAATGAAATAATGGATATGTAGATGCAGGGGAAAGTCCGTAATATTGTTTCTGGGTGATTTTCAACAAGAAATGTTGGAATTTAGGGAAGAAGAAAAGAATATTGCAGGGAGGGTAGGTAATTAGCCTTACATTTACAGAAGTGGGAACAGGTGAAGTCTTCATGAAATTATAATACTGGGTTATTGTAGTTTTGTTTTAATAATGTATTCAATTATTTCAAATCGATTATTTCTTTTATTCTGTCATTCCTATTCTGCGTATTCTGAGGAGCCTAGGAACGGTGTGAGTTATATGTTTGGAAGTGTGGTCGGGTGGTGTGTGTGTCGTCTGTGTGTGTCGTTTATCGCATGGTGGGGAGGAGGTAGTGGTGTGTGGATGAGCGCGTTGAGAGCATGTTTAACGGGGGAGGGAAGTGGGGAATAGACAACACAATTATAGTTTACTTTAATATTCTTGATGATATATATGAACATTTTTCCTAAAATGTTTATTTTATTATTGCAATTTATGTTTAATCCAAAATATCAATGAACAATGTATCCAGTTTTGTTAAGAATGCTCTGTACATTTATGTATTTGATTTGAAAGAAAATAATAAAACATATCTTTAAATTTGGTTTAAAGTGTGTGTGTGTGTGTATGTGTGTCTGTGTGTGTGCGCGTGCGTGTGTGTGTGTTTGTGTGTGCGTGTGTGTATGTGTGTAGGGGTGGGAAGTCACGCGCCGTATAAACTGCTTCATGGAGCAATATATACTAGAGAAAACTTATTCGAATTCGGCTTTGTTGTAGATGACTTGTGCTCATTTTGTAAGCAAAAGATTGAAACATATTTACACTTGTTCTGAGAGTGTGTACATGTTCAAAGATTATGGCAGAATGTAATAGCTAAGTTTGAGCTTAGGGAAATAAGGTCTATCGACTGGATAGATATTCATTAAGGGTTGTCCGGTAATTCTCCACGAATAAAGATATTTAATACAATTATTTGTGCAATGAAATAATGGATACATAGATGCAGGGGAAAGTCCGTAGTATTGTCTTTGGGGAGTTCAAAAAAGAACTGTTGGAATTTAAGGAAGAAGAAAATGATATTGCAGAGAGGCAGGTACATTGGCCTTACATTTACAAAAGTTGGAACAAGTTTCATGAACTTTTAACACTGGGCTATTGTGGCTATTGTAGCCTCGTTTATTTTTTATTTATTTTTTTTAATTATTTTTTCCCGTTTGTCTGTCGCTCCAATTTGGGGTATTCTGAGGAGAATAGGAACAGTATGTGTGGTGGAAGTGTGGTCAGGTGGTGTGTGTGTGTGTGTCTCATGGTGGGGAGGGGGGAGGGGGTAGTAGTATGTTTGGTTGGACGGGGTTATTTGTTTTATGTTACATTTATGTTATGTTTCATTTTTGTTTTCATTAATCGTAAAATCTATGTACTGAAAATGTTTTGAATTCATGTCAAGGAAAGACAACTGTGTTTTATTTCTAAGATTGATTTGTATTGTTTGGAATCAATAACAAAAACTATGAAAAAAAACTATTGAATCCTTAAGTTTTCTTCACTGCTATTTGAGTAAGTTCTTAATGAACAGTACACTATGATTTTATGATTTTATGTAACTCACAAAGGAAAAAAAAAAATCCGAAATTGATTTAACATTAAAAGCATTCATGTGTAGAAACGGAGACAATAACGACAAAACGGCCATTGTATTTTTATCTTAGTTTTTATTATCTAATTGATATTTTCACTAGGAACAGGGAACGGCTTAATCGACCAACATAATCAAGTTATATTTACACCTATATTCAATATAATGGACGTAATGTATTTACTAACAAGATTGAAAATGAAAAATGGTTTCATAAATTGATATGGGCCTATGTCATAAATGCCTTGTGTAAACAATCAATAATAAAAACAATATTTCACAACCCACTTTTCTCTAATGAATGTTCTGTAACATCAGTTTGTAAATGCGTTTTTATTTTTTTCGAAATACAATAACTGGATAACATAGAAAATATAAACTTTAGGTATGATACAAAATATGTAAACAATAATAACTTCATATGAAATTGTTATCTACATAATAGTATAATATCGAAAGTTAATATTTCTGAAACCTATTAATATAAATTTGAAAAATTATCCGAACTTTATGTAAACAAATTGAGGAGACCACAATCATAAGCGATGCTTGATTGGGATGGCGGCCTCAGAAAAAAAGTGTTAAGGCTAATTTATAATGGAAATGTGTTCATACGATCTTTGTGTATGAGTTTGTGATTGAATTGTGTGTTTGTTTGTGTGCATGTAATCAAAAGAAGCCTTTCAATAAAGGAAACAAAGAAAATAAAATAGCAAAAAATACTTGCAATGTGACCAACATTTGAGATATTAATAATTGCCTACTGCATGTTGAAATCAATTATGTTCATAATTCGATGTAAAAGTTTAGAGATATTTTAAAAGAGTAGGGACATAAACAATTCCTTATTGAATTTGGTAAGGAAATCCAAACATCTTGTCAATGACGGGCTAAAATTATATTAGAATTTTCTAAGTTATGATTTTTGTTGTTAAACAAGGGACCCTATAAAGACCCTTGCGGGAACCAACATTTGGTTCGTTATTTTTTTTTTCGTGACTTTGGAAAGTTAAGTTTTCTTTTCTGTCCTGAAATAATTAGCAAACGAAGATAGAGCTGGACCTCTTACGCCAAGTACATAAATACTCCAATAATATGCTCACAGTTCGCAAAGGCCTCAATTATGTTATCATACATAGGATAGGTGCAGGGAATTGGAGACCCTTAAGCACATTTACAGTATTTACATAAACATGAAAAATGTTACACATACATTAAGTTTTTAATTCTCTTCAGTAACTTCGTCTCTTAATTTGGTAACAAAATTGTGGGCATGATGTAACTGATTAATAAGATAACCATGATTAATGACGTCAGCACTAAAGGTCACTCATTACCTAAATATGCAGGAAATAAGGGAGAGTTACAAATCAAGACATTTTAAATAAAATTTGAATGAAAATGTGATTGTTATGGTTAGTTCAAACACTTTTTGAAAGAGATATATGCCGCCAATGTACTTACTGTAATTTTGAAACGATTTTAAAACAATGTGGCCCAAAATATTTCTGTACATGGACAATTAACCAACCAGCATCGGGTCATTGACTGTCCTCGGCATACTCGACATTCACAACAAACGACCCCCATATCTCTCTCTCCCTCCCTCCCTCTCTCTTTTAACCTTCCCTTTTCTCTCTTCTAGCATGTACTGTGTGATTATTATTGTTGTCTCGCCGAAATCTGACTCTCTTAATTTTCATTAATGTATAACATGTAATTAGGAAAAATATGTTTATTTAATTTCATCATTCCATTCCCTGCTCTCTCTCTCTCTCTCTCTCTATCTCTCTCTTCCTGTCTCTCTTTGTACCTCCCCTTTTCTATCATCCTCTCTCTCTCTCTACTCCATTCACTTTATCACTCTCACTTTTATGAGCCATATACCTTCCCTGCTCTAGTATATCTTCTGCTAGTACATCCTTTCACGTAATGTACATAAGCGAACGCAATATAATTCTGCTGTATTGTCATTATGTTACAGATTTATTTACTATGTTTCGTAATACTGTTGTACATGTATATAATTTACATCACTGTACCTTTCTAAATTGACCCTTTAAGCCTTGTGCTGCTGGTCGATCATTATATACCAATAAATGAATAATAATAAATCTTGAACCTCGTGTCGCCCATTGCCTGCAAACATTTCTGATCAGACATCATTCATAATGTGCTGTGCAACACCCATTTACAACATACAATGGCCATAAGTTTTCTATGATGGTTGGCACACTTCATAAACTTCATTTTAAAACTACTTATTAAGAGCCACCCTTAATTATCTGTATACACCACCAATTTCAGTGAAAATTGTGTTTTCATATTAGAGCAAAATTTTACGATTACAGTTGGTTACCTTGGTCAATTTTGCAAATTTTCTCTGATAAAGAGCACATTGTAGTCTTCGAAATGTATTGGATATATGCAGTAGTGTTGTTGAAGGCCACACATGGCGCTATAGCAATATTGGAGCCAACACGGACAGACGGTGATGGGTTCAAGTTTGGTGGTCTCCAATTCCCTGCACCTACCCTATGCACGATTGCATAATCGGTAGAATGACCATGTCAAATTTGAACTGGTTAGGAATTAATAAACAATTTATTTTGAAAGAAGATGTCAGGTTTTTTTATATATTGTATTGTCAAATTTTTTAGAAATACTCGGTAACAATGATACTGACCTACAATTACTTATTAATGAGTAATCATCTTTTAAGGGAATTGGGGCATACAAGCGATACGTTAGATATATATTATGTAAGGGGGTGTAGATACCAAAGATTATTGGTTGCGATCAGTAAACACCTCTACTATCTTGGCCACTAGATTTGGGAGAATCAAGGTCTGAACCACATTATTAATTTAATAATGTTTAGTTGGAGTAGGAAATAAGGAATTTCCACGCGGGAAAATTCTTCTAGCACCTTAACCAAAACAAGCTGTTAAATAAGGTCCTACATCTATATATTACTCATTAAAAGGGTTTGACATTTTTAATTGGATCAGTAATTTGACAACGGGATCGATATCCCCGAATTTTGGACGCGTACTATACGCCGCCATGACACTCCCCGCCCAGCCGGCCCGCACCGAGCCAGCAGCCCGTTGATTGGTTGAGCACCCGCGTGCTTCGAGCAATAGGCCTTGTCCGTTATTGTTCTAATTATTTGACCGCCGGTCCACCCGAAGAGTATAAAACACGCTTGCTTACAATATATCAGGGATGAACTAACAGTAAACAGTATAGCCAGGCAGAAATAATCTTTTTAGATTGGCTGCCTTAAAACCCAAGAAAAACAAATGTATTTTATCACCTGACGAAGTGTAGCAGCGGCACACGAAACGTCGTGATCTTTTAGATCAATTGTTGACCATACATTGCGAGACAAGCGAATGTCACTAGCGATATTATTTTCGATATTATATCCGCCATGAGTAAGATGTAAGATGATTCTTATACGTTTTATACTTCCTAAGATTATCGTTACATTGACTTGTAAGGGCTTCCACATACAACTTATTACTAGCGACTACATAACGCAAAGTGCCCCTAGTAATCCATTTTTTGTTTAAAGACTTGTGAACCTTAGTTATTCTTACAAAGGGTATAATTCTTATGATAATAATATCATAACGTTTAAATCACAGATAGGCTACATTACGTCAGCTACATTTAATGACTCGACCCATTCTTCTTAGGCTAAATCAAGCTTAATGATTCAATATTGTGTTTTGTTTGTTTTCCATATACATTGCACAATCATTTTAGTCAACTTTATTACCAAAATAAACTTTTGAAATAACAAATATCGGTAAATAGTCAGGTATATCGTAGTCAACAAAACCTGTATAAAGTTATTATTAGCTACATTCAGAAATATATTATCGATGAGATTTTAAGAAATAGATACAATTCCTTTCAGTTTATCAATATATATGGGTTAAATAAGCATGATTGCAATGTAATACTACATTTGATATGGTTGTTATCATCAGAATTTAATAGATTAATGTTAATATCGCCTATTATATAAACATCTTTGTTTTATCGGAAAACAGCATCGAAACAATTATCAAAATTCAAGAAAACATCAACATAATGATTAGGGGTTATACATTATAACAACTATTATGTTTTTGATGTTATCATTTAATTTGTCAATAAATAAATCTTCAGCACCTTCAGCGTATAAGTCGGACCTAACTTTAATGTTTAAATGATTATGTGCATATAGCGCTGCTTT
This sequence comes from Strongylocentrotus purpuratus, assembly GCF_000002235.5. Classification (NCBI taxonomy): domain Eukaryota; kingdom Metazoa; phylum Echinodermata; class Echinoidea; order Camarodonta; family Strongylocentrotidae; genus Strongylocentrotus; species Strongylocentrotus purpuratus. The sequence goes on from NW_022145607.1 coordinate 6,630,419, forward strand.
GCCTCCACAACCATATTCACGATCAGAACGAAACATATAATAGTTTGGCATATTGAATAAAGGTTAGGATTTTTTATGGAGCCAAGTTTCAGATAGTCCTATTACAGAAAAGTGAAAGTTATCAATGGCATGAAGGTTATTGTCTGAACTAAACATTATTACTTAAACGTCTAGTATAAACAGGCAATCAGGATTATCTTGAGGATGCATGGAACTTGCGTCGTCGTACGGCATCCGTTCATTATTATTTGATGAATCAAATCTAGAATGAGATTTGCGTTAGGAAAAAACATCTAAAAATATCAAAAACATAACTGTTTATCAATCATATTCAACTCTCTGAGCAAACATACGAATAGGTATTTATGAATAGCATATAAGACGACATGCATATTTCGAATACGACCTCCTGAGTTAGAAAGTACCTAGAAATATTGATAATACTTTCATCATTATTAATTTTCTCTGATGAGTATGTCAAATTCTAGTTACTATAACACCAAAATGACAAACTTTGAGTCTAGGTTTATTTACATAATGGAAAAAGATGATAATCAAATTACGAAAATATCCCCTCTTAAAGGTATTACAAAGTTTTGGTATGGGGTCATGAATTTGGTTCAAATTAACATATTGGAAGCATATGCGTTCCTACAATATTCATTGATCGTTGTCCCGATTAAAATCGAGTCTAAAGTTATGAAATTATAAATAATAAACTCTTTATGTTGTATAGCTCCCTCTCAAGGTCAAGATATTAATTTAGCCATGAAACAATGTTTCTTAACTAAAATCGACCGATTAGCTATTCCCGTTTGGAAATTATATATCACAACTCCATATTCTGAGATTTTTTGGGAGCACAGGTACATTTTTATATTCAATTTTTCTCGAAAACAGAAGTGTTTTAGGAGATATTTTTTAGTGCTTATAATACATCCACAGGGGCATCCAAATATATCAAATTTGTAAAGATTCACTATCCACCTAATTTTTAAAATTTCCCCAAAACTTTGTATTACCTTTAACGGATGGTCATTTAGATTTTTACACCCGGCTTTCTGTGATATTAGACTGTATGCTTGAATAAACATCACCTTGAGTCCGTTGGGAACTGGAGGTGCAAAGATTTTTCCTTCTATGCAAGGCCAAAGTGACGGTGCATAAACATGATAGAACAATGATAGGAGCAAACACGCTCAGGCATATCATTAGAATGTTCGGGCCATTGACGCTTGGTTGCGTGGCTGTCGCTGGAAGATGTGAATTAGTTTCAGGTACACCACTGTCCAATGTAAAAACAAGGGATGATGTTGTGGACCCTTCATCGGGTATGGTATCGAAACATAAATCTTCTGGCCCTGCTACTTGTCTGTTGTAAATAGGATCAACCATAGTGTCGCAACATTCACATCTTTCTTTAGGTTGTTTGAAAGTTGAACTGCAGCAAACTGCATAATTCGACTTTTTTATCAAAATAGTCTGCTTCAAAGAAATATTAGTTTCTGTACGAGACGTTGAGGGCGTTTGTTCGCCATTTTGATAACATTCTATTTGTCCTGACAGACTTCCAACTGGGGCTTCGCACTCAAGAAATACCCACTTTCCGCCTTGATTTGGTCCAGTGACTCCACAAGATACTTTACCTGGGGGATAGTCAACATTTACCCCAATCTGTTCAGACTCAAGCAGTATCTCAGTATCGTTGTATACAGAACAAGTGTACGTTCCTGCGTCGTATCTTTGTACATCTAAAATCGTTAAATTTAGTAAACAAATACTGTCATTTGTAGCCATAACTGTAATCAGGAACCTGTGCTCCTGATTTCGAGGCAGTAACAGACCTTTATCTGTAGAATGATAAAACGGAGCCCCAGTCCCAGCCTGTAATATCAATTCATTAATGCCGCAAGGATAGTTGAAAATAAGGTGAGCCTGATCTCCCTCCATTAGATCAAGAAAATTCGATTGACAACTGCTTAATTGCAGTAATGTGATGACAATGATAGAAAACGTAGTTGTGCGTCTTCCATCTAATTTTCTATCGGCCTTTGGAAAGAACATTTTAGGTATAGCTTCTCTGAAATCAAGTTCACTCAAGTACAAATATCAATCAATTTCATGGCAATTGATGTAAATTAAATCGCATTAGACAAGTCCGGTTTCTTCACAGCTCAAAATCTGGAAGTGAGTTTTCGACGATTGAAAACAGTTCTATTTAAACGGGATCCATGTATTTGAACGTCAAAATTGTTTATGGCTGTTTGATTACTTCCGTCTTCCTCTGGCACCCAATAAGACTCAGTTTCGCTGATACAAGATTCTGCAAAATGAAGGAACAAATAAAAACAATTTGATATCACTGCAATACAAGTTTGCCATCTTACAAGTGCTGCACTTTCTGTCCCAGTCTCTGAATGTGTATGCTAAATGAAAATAATACATTCTTATACTTCCATTGTTTCATCTAGAATAATGGAATCGTAACACATGTAAACGGACAAAGTATAATCTTAATAACAACAGTTATAATTACCCGTAAAGTAAAAAAGACACTCAGCGAATCGCGAATAAAATGACAGTGACTAAAGCGTGTTTCTCGCAACCTCACAACATGTTTTAGATTTAGAACTTGAAATATACTTCGAATTATCATTACAGCACAATGGACTTTGCTATTATATCAGTACGCCTTTGCTTTGCACTTGTTCAACAAACCGATGCAGTGCACAAGCAGGAGAGGTTTCAAAGTTCCAAATTCAAATTACATATTAATAATAATAATAATAATAATAGTTGGTTTTTTTATAGCGCTCATGTCAGTCAGAAAAATACGGGACCTTGCAAAAAATTGAAAAATAACATTATTACTATACTGATACCATTAATTAACGATTATTATATTCCTTTTGTCTTTGAAAATTATAGGTGGAGGAGAAGGCTGGGTCACCACCCTCCATATGGCGGAGGTGAAAAGTCACGATTGATTCGAAACAATCACATCTATAAATTAATCGCAACTCCTATTTCTTAAGTACGCAGTTAGGATTAATTTTAGACTGCGATTGATTTGAATCAGTTGCAGCTCTTTTTAATACAGGCACTGTAATAAAATTCTCTGTGATTCTCTTATCTGACATTTCCCTCTCTAATTTGTTTATTTAGTGGCAATGTTAGCGCCTTATGCCGAAATGGTGGGTAGCGTCGCCTCGCGTTGACTAGTCTTCCACATCAGTCATTTATAATATAATTTAGGGAATAGAAATTTAGGTAGTTTAAATTCAAATCATCAAAATAGAAACAGATTGAAAATGTAATAAAAGTTGTTTTTTACGGAGTCTTGCAGATCAGGCGTTTATAAGAATCAAATCAATAAATAAATTACAAGCAACTTCTCCTACTTATCATTATTATATTATTTTCTTTACTCTTTATTTTAATTTTCTTTCTTCTCAAATTCACTCTCCTTCTTCGTCTCTCTAGAATGTCATACTATACTACTCGGTTTTCGCCTCCTATAATACCTTTTAAATTCAGACCTATTATATTGATTTTTTTTCAGTTCGAGAGCCTATACAAGCTCTGCTTTTTATTTAGGATCCCCACATTTTACATTGTTTTTACCTTGCCTTTCTTATCTATATATTTCGAAATTTCGTACTTATTTTCCGTACATTATACGTGATTTTATATCGTTTTGAAATTTACTTTAATAAACCTGTTTAAACAAAATTTAAAAATTAAAGGTAAAATGTGGAATAAATAATCTTCAATTAACCAACCAGCATCGGGTCATTGACTTTCCTGGGCATACTCGACATTCATAACAAACGACCCCCATCTTGGACCTGGTGTCCCCCATTGCCTACATACATTTCTGATCAGACACCATTCATAATGTGCATTGCGACACCCATTCACAACACACAATGGTAGGAATTTATTCCTTGAAATGCTAGAGCGCCGTATGGCAGCCGTGCTAAAGCCAGGGTAATAATCGAGAGCACCAGGAGGGCATATGGATACGTTGTATCATCCGCTCAATCTGACCTGCGTGCATAGAACAAATAAGCATTTTTCCATGAAAAAGTGAAGTTTTCTAAAATGTGCGTTTCTTTCCAACATTGGGGCGCCCGGGAGTCACTCGGGTAACATTTCATAAAGTATAATATAAAAAGACCATATGCAAATTTTCTGTACTTTTGTCGGAAAAATACATTTATCCAGCACAATGTCGTCTCTTTTTGCGTTGGAGAAGAGCAAACAGCGAGTTTCAATCACACTTTGGCCGCTCTCGCAAGCTCTCACTCGTTTCTCTGTGGTCAAGCGACTTTGGGGCAAGCGGTTAATGAAAATACTAATCGCTAGCTTACTTCTGGTATTAAACTTGTTTTGATTGATTGTATAATTTTGTCGGAATAAAGGAAACAAAAAGGCTCGACCAATAACTTATCAGCGTCTGAATTGACCTTTTGACCTTGAATTCCCTGATGAAAGCGCACTAATGACGTAATCTTCGCTAAATCGGAGTCTTTTATCCTAAAATGCGACACTTTCACAATGTTTATACATCTTTTTTTAATTATTAGTAAGATATAACATATTTTTTCTGATATCACTGAAGTTTTGGGTTTTATGTAATGAGTAATTTTAAAATAAGAGCCATTTTACTGTTTTAATTTACTGGATCGTACCATTAAAGTCGCAGGGTAGAAAGATGCATTTTCCAACCGCGCCAAATTTAATTTACGTTCCGACATTCTGTTAAATGGGTTCGTGTTGTTAATAATCCACTGCTTTCTGCTCCAACAAACGTCCACATGCGGAGTCGTTTATCAACTAAATTATTCAAATTTATGGATGCTTCCTAGCTTCCCAGGTGTCTGTGTTGTTGAAGCATTTTATTCACCTGCTATCATTATTTGTACTCCAATTGCCAGAACGCAAATTTCATTTTGGTTTTATAGTTTTATCGGAGTCGTTTATCAACTATATGTATTCAAATTTATAAATGCTTCCTCCCCAGGTGTTTGTGGTGTTTATGCATTTCATTCACCTGTTATTATTCTCTGTAGGCTACTCCAATTGTTAGAATACAAAATGCATTTTGGTTTTATAGTTTCATGCAATAAGTAAGTCAATAAAAGAGTATGTTCTGCTCAATAAAAACAATGTGTGTCCCTATTGTACAATGTAATGTGTCCCCTCATTTTGTAATAGCTAATTTACCCATTAACATAATGGAACTACCTGCACGATGAAGCCAGTGGCCTGTGACCCCTGAGCACTCAACACCGTGTGGGAGTCAGTTTGGGTTAACTTCTTTTATGAGACAATGACAAGCAAACGTTTCCATATGCAAATCTGACTGACATGAGCGCTATACAAGAACCCACTATTATTATTATTATTATTATTATTGTTATTATTATTATTATTATTATATGTTTTATGTGATGGTTGGCACACTTCATAAACTTCCTTCTGCATACACCACAAAATTCAGTGAAAATTGTATTTTTATATGAGAGCGAAATTTTACGAGCAATATTGCTTATCTTGGTCAATTTTTGCCTATTTTGTCGGAGAAAGAATGCACTGTAGTCTTCGACATGAATTGGATATATGCAGTAGTGCTGTTAAAGGCTACAAATGGCGATATAGCAATATTGGAGCCAACACGGACAGACAGTGATGGGTTCAAGCTTGGTGGTCTCCAATTCCCTACGGTCTCCAACTCCCTACACCTACCTAATTTGTTTTTTTATTTGTAAAGACTGTTATGCATAAGTAGTTTTAAAAAAATGAATTATATACATAAACAGAAATGGATATCATTCTCAGTTGACATTTTTAAATAATTATTGAATTTATTAATTGATTTAATTTTTACAAACGCCCGATCTGCAAGACTACGTTAAAAGTAGTTTTATTTATTTTAATCTGTTTCTATTTTGATTATTTCAATTTAGACGATTTAAATTTACATTCCTTAAATTCTGTTATAAACGATTTATGTGGAAGACTAGTCAACGCACCCTATCGGCAAAACCGTGGGGGGGGGGGGGGGGTTGGACGAATTGTCGCGTTCCAGTCAACGCGACGCGACACTCCCAACACATCATTTCGGCACAACCGGGGGGGGGGGTTGGACGAATGGTCACGTGCAAGTCAACGCGACGCGACGCTACCCACCCTTTCGGCATAAGCCTTCCGTGGCTCGGTTTTACGTGAGCGGTGAGGCAACAGCAGCCATGATCAAGTATATATGTTAGGTTGCTGTGTTATACTGCTACCTTTGGCAACAAAGACTGTTCTTTTGGTTTGATATGCATTCAGCAGATATACACAAGCAACCACAACAAGATTGAGAAGAAGAATTAGATCATGAACATGGAGAAGAAGAAGGGGAAGAAGTAGGACAGGAAGGAAAGAATGAGAGGCTACAGTTGAACAAGTTGGAAACTTGGAACATATGCTTTATAATGAAGTAAGCAATTTGTGCATTGATACACAGTGTCCAAACTGATACACTGTCATAACATGACAAATATTAAATACCATTTGAAGCATGTATTATGAAGATATGATTCTATATTTTCAAAATGATCATCTATAGAACATAAAGGTGGATAAAAGTACAAATAGTAGCGATAGGCCTATTATTGTACATATACAGATAAAATGATAATAAAAATAAATATTAGTAATAAATGAGAATGAGAATGAGAGGCGGACTGTAAAAAGAAGCCTACAATCCACCTTAAAAAATACAAAGAAGGATCAATAAACGCTTTTGACCCTCATATGGCGTAATAATGGGGCGACAGTCTTTTGAACTGTACATAGCATGGATATTGTTTTTGTTCGTGTTGTAATGCTATAATTGTCCCTTATTTATTATGTAGGGATGAATAAACATGAATTAACGTTATTACGATATGGAAGTCTTTAACAAAAACTAACGAAAAAACCAAACCAGACCCCCCCCCCCCCCAAAAAAAAAAAAAAAAAAAAAAAAAATTAAAATTAAAAGTAAATTTTAAAAAATGTAAAAAAAAATAATAATAATCAAGCTGTTGACTATAATCATTTTGTTCAAAATATCCAGCTCTTGTAATCTTTCTAGGAAGAAAAAATAAGGTTAATAAGATAAATAGAATTTGAATAAGACTAACATTGTCTCTATGTTTGATTCGTTTCTATAGCTAATGTCATTGTTCTTTCGGTTGCTGTATGTCAACAATATATTCCTATCCCCTTTATTCCGTTCTTGCCATTTTCGTTATCCCACATTCCGTCATATCAATCTTTTCACTAGTATATTTGAAACAGTCATCGGTGAGGATTTTGACAGTTTACTGATAAAACATTATACGTATGGAAAAATGATAAAACATTTGTCTTATCGACGAAGTTTTTTTGAGTATGTGTTATTAAGCCAAACATTAAAGATATAAAAGGTCAAACTTGTTTTACGTATCTCCAAACAAACAATGACTAAATAAGAAGATATAAGATGAGTATTGAAACAGAGAAGTATGTATGCCATGTTAAAAAACGTATTATACGAACACATACATATCGATTTAGAATAAGCTTGCACAGCTTACCAACATAAATCCGAAAGCATAGACGTCCAGAAAGAAAACAAATCCCCTCATATCTACGAATTTGTAATGATTTTAATACCGGACAAATCGGAAATGATTTTCACATTATAATAAAGTGTTCATGATATAACGCTGATACGATTGCATTTTTTAATAAAATGATTGACCGAATGCCCGCGAGACCATAACGACATGGGCGCAGTTATACGGCATACACTACATAATTATGCTTGCGCACACGCATTTGTCTTGTGGTTGTCATGTTTGTGTGCTTATACCTTGGTGCTTTTGATTCCTTCCTCTAATAATTACAATGTATTTTATTGGCCACTAGGTATTTCAAGGTTGATAGTACATTTTATGGAATGGTTTGGGGTAGACGATATTTGGAACAAAATAATATCTACTTAGCTGAAAGACCGGTAAAATCACACATTGTTATCACGCTTAAATATACTTGCCTCAATTCAGACATCGATCGCAAAAATGTCAAGAAATACTCCACAACATTTTATTAACGGATCTCGTCACCCCTATTATTACGCGATATCACGCAGAAATCTCATTTTCATATTTCATCATATTTCATCATAACGATATAAATATACATACCTCTTTCACCAAGAGCATTCTTTTATAGGGCACCTTTAAGATCAGCAAACACTACAATAGTTAGATACTGCTTGTAAGTGTCAGCTGCAATGGTTGCAATGATGAAAATAAAGAACACAAATTTCATGATGAATCCGTGTGCTCTAGTGTCTTTATATAACTATATATTCATGATTTCGTGAACGGAACAGAAATAATAATATATTTTGCAAACCGTACGCAGCCGTCATTCGGCCCAGATAGATAGCTTTCGTCAAATCATTTACATTTTGGATCTGTATATATTAATTGTCAAATGTTGAACATCTAATATATTTTGCAGTTATTTCATCCCCAAACTTGTGATATTAATAAGGGACATGAATGACTTTTAGCCACAGTCAGAGAATGAGCTTCTGACCATTCACCCGTACCTCACAATAAGTTTCATTGTAATTTCCGTTATAAATATTGCGTATTGATCACTGCGCATTATCAGATTTACCCATTTATCGTTTGCCATAATTAATGCAGTACACAAGTGTGTGAATTATCAACACAAAAGATTATATAATATACCATATGTCATTTCCATATATTTAATTTAATTTGAAGTATTGTTACCATTTATCTTTAAAATGATTTGTCCATATCTGGCATAATTATTATACCAATGTTTGTAAAACAAAACATTCATAATATTAATAATAATAATAATAATAATAATAATAATAATAATAATAATAATAATAATAATAATAATAATAATAATAATAATAATAATAATAATAATAATAATAATAATATGTTTTGATTACCCAGGGTAGCCTCATCAGTATTCATACTGTTCTCCCTACCTTATTAATGGAATTTTGTAATAAATACAAAATATAAATAAACAATTCATTAGATTGAATGTGTATTATAAAGAACATATCTTCTCAAAGCTGTTATCTAAAGAAAATAAGGCACGATCAATTGCTACCTTTCTTCGTTTTCTCACGCATTTCTATTTTTTGTAGCATTCGGTGCTTCAGTAGTTTCTGTCATGGCTTTTCAATGATTGTATCTTCTCTTTATTGTTAAAGATGAGATTTCTGAAGAATTCCGATGAGGACGAAAAAGAGATTGCCTACGGTCATTCTTCGCTTACATCTCACTTTTACACATGTATACGTACGTATTTGTGTATATACATGTATATACAGAGAGAGAGAGAGAGAGAGGAGGCTGTTTTGTCCCACATGTCAATATTACAGTCCAGGTCGGGGGGGGGGGGGGGGTGGTCGGACCAAATTTTCAACGAGCATAACAAATGATATGTTAAAAGGTCGTTCTTTTGTTGTTGTATTTTGCCAGCAATTCTCTAATCATTTCGAACGCTCACAAAGAAAATAAAGGAGTGGGCGTCAACGTTTTATGGAGACGCCTTTTGACCCATCAATACCTCGTTCCATGGAAACTGTGAAACCATGTAATACATCAAAGAGTGCACTTATGTCACGTTGGATTTCAAATAAAGTTTTAAGTGAGCAAACAACCCTTGCCCCATGCAGATATGGAAAATGAAGGACATTACACTATTAAACAATCTGTCTACACAGAGACGTGCCATAATTCATCGTTATTGCCATGACACAGGTATCACCTACTGTTTCGCTCCGCGTGGTGGAAATTTGAAACATTTCAAAGCAGTCTACACATGATGTTATGTTAAAATAGTAAGTTTCTCAGACTTGTTATGTTATTGCAATTTTAAAATTGTTTAATTTTATTTGGTGGGGGGAGTAAAGGCCGTGTCAAGTAAGAAAGCAACGAATTTACTGTGGACAATAACGTTATCGTATCGGTACTACATTAGAGAAGCCATATAAACATTTTATGTATCATTAAGATTTTTTAAAATCATTTTTATTAGAGGATGACGTTTCAACCCTTACCTATGTTTCAATTCTTGCCGACATATTTCATTAATTGTAAACCTAATATTCATTTCAATTTAAAATACAAATTGCAGAAGTATCTATGCAACAACCCAGGTACAGAATACGCTGGAGTATTAAAAAAGAAATCGACTTTGATAAAATAATAGATTGAAGTGATATCTATCTAATGTTATACTCTTTCCATCACCCATGCTGGGGGTAATCAGAAAGTGGATAGTAGTCAAATGTCATTAAATACTTCGAATCACTTCATGTCAGATGTTGCCCTCAAGCGGGGGAACAGGGATTCACGCCCACAAAAATTGTTTGAACCACTTGTCAAGATTTCATTGAAAAACATCGCTACTCTTGACAGGAGCCTTAACACGTACAAGGTCTTTTTATTTCATTAAATCTCCTCACATTAAAGTTTTTTAATAAAAAGAGATCACGTCGAAGCATCTGTATTATTAATATAGGAACAGAAATAAGATAGAACCTACACAAAATACAGAAAAATTTATTGCGTTTGCCGACAATCAATGAATCGCCGGCAACTCGCGACATTTAATGAATTTCTGACATCGTACTCTTGTATGTTATTCACCAACTACCAGGGTTATTTTGAAGCTTCCTATCAGCAAATTTTTGAACTTTATTATCAGCAATTTAAAAAAAATAGAAAACAACATTTTATTTCTAGAGCTCTTCTTTGACCATTTAGTCCCATCGAACCTGATAGGTTTTACTCGAGGAAACAGCTCGATATTAACTACTTTGCTTGCAATTTACTGCCCTATTCATACACTTTTTATTTAAGGCGGTAAAAATATAAGATAAGTTTGAAAACAAGTATTCAGTGTGTATCAGTGTATACCACTCTTCTTTATACTTACAGAATACCTATAGACAGAGTGAGAAGTAAAAAGTGATCAACTATTGGAGACTTGTTTGGAGTTTACTTGTTTGTTTAAGCTTCTCTTCATCTACGGAAACAAGAAATATACGCATGAAACCTTGTACAAAATTCCTCTTATTCACGAGGGAGAGTTTTTTGCTTCTACGTTTTCATCATCGTATATTTAGGGCCCCCGTACTACCAAATGATTAGACACTGTGATTTTATACAACTGAAGACCTTTAAACACTATCATAGTCTCATCTTGAGCAATATGGAGATCTTTCTTATTATAGTTTTGGTATCAGTTGTATCAGGAATTGGAAATTCATCGCAGTCAGCTGTATTTGAAAGACAAGAGGCACTTTTTAGCTTTAGATATAAATCCGATGCTTTCGGACCATTTAGCATAGGAATAGGCGACAGATCTCCTTTTTATGTAGATGGGCAATTAATCATTGAACGTCTGCCATCAAGTCAACTGCACCGTTTTCAAGTAAATGCTTGGCATTCACAGACCCGACATTACACCATGATACATCTTAGAATTTTAAGAGTGCAGAGAACAGATGAAGGAACGTACACTTGTAAATTTGGTAAACCTCAAAGGCTACAAGTTCAAAACCTCACAGTGAATTTTCCTCCCGGTAGACTTGATTGTCGGTTAAAACCAACGAATGGGAATATGTTGGAAATAGTAAGGTGTTCAGCAAGAGGAGGGAACCCATTCGGTAGGATCATATGTTTGGATTCTGAAAACGAGGAAATACCTAACAGGGGAGACGGTCAAAATGAGACCCATATTTTACAGGAAATAGTGATACAGCAAAACGCATCGGTGCACTGCTGCGCCATAAACGGAGCTAGTCTAGTGAAATACAAATGCAATGATTTTGTGTTAGAAAGAGAATATAATTATAGAATGGATAAATACACAACTCCAACGCAAATGAACAGTGAAAAGTATAATTCGATTGAAACGCAGGTTTCCAGTTTGCAAACAGTAAATAATGACACGAACACACGTATATTAACTGGTCATGTGTTAATGTATACATCAATTGCTACGTTTGTACTATCGTTTATAATACTTATAACCTCAGTTGTTATCTGTATCTCAAATACCAGAAGACGCAAGAAACAGGAAACAACAGAATTTAAAAGTAAACAAAGCGGTAGATATCCTGATAATTCCAAGGAAGTTATTTTCCCGCTTAAAGATGTACCATCTAAACCCAATCAAACGAGAATACCCCCAGATACAGAGTTAGAAGATTGAAAATTGTTCAAAATTGGTAGCTTTTCAGAAGTGTTTTCAAGTCTAAACTATTGTGACAACTTTAGAATGCAAAAAGGCAAAACTTGGCAATTTGAATACAGTCACACGTTCAATGAATCAAGTTCAATAAACTGAAATTTATTAATTTGAAACATGTAATGTTAGCTTTTTCTGTGTTATAGCTGTTGCAAAAATAAATGTATGCCTAAATCAAATTTCGTCAGTAACTGTCTTGTTAATCAGATACTCATTGTTCTTACTATGGACATGATGTATATTGGAATGCATTGCTTCACGAATGTACTGAAGTATGAGTGAGGTTTAATTATTATGATTTTTATGATATTTATGTTATATGGAGACCTAGTACACTTCGTACTTGATATAATCAATAATTATATACAGAGGGTAACCTTCTTCTGTGCTATAGCTGTTTCAAAAATAAATGTATGCCTAAATCAAATTTCGTCAGTAACTGTCTTGTTAATCAGATACTCATTGTTCTTACTATGGACATGATGTATATTGCAATGCATTGCTTAACGAATGTACTGAAGTATGAGTGATATTTATGTATATGGAGACCTAGTACACTTCGTACTTGATATAATCAATACTTATATACAGATGGTAACCTAGCCATGTTAAAGAGATTCCCGTTCTTTAGTAAAAAAGAAAAGAAAAAAAAGAACATAAGTAGATATATATATATATTTATATTTGATAGCTTAGACAGATACCGAGATGTGATTGGTCCAGAGCTCGTCACGTGATATCAATTGCGAGGATCCAAATTGTTATATTTTCCTGGTTGGTTATATTTTACCGGCCGGTGAAATGAATACATTTTTAATCAATGCATGTCGCCCTCTTGAGGACTGTATGTCACCAATTGCACACATTATCCCATTACCGAGGGTCATTTTTTTCTTTTCAATTTTTTTTTTTCATGAATTTTTTTCCCCCTTGAAATTCTTTTTTCTAAATATTTTTTTTTACCAAAAAATTGCTTTTTTGGGCAAGAATTTTTTTTTCCCATTTTTTTTTTAAAGGTTTTTTTTTTCTTTAATTATCTCGAAATATTATTTTTAAGTCATTTTTACTTCTTTTTCTAAAATTTTGATTTGTCCCCGAAAAATAAAACATTTCGGGCTAAAAAATGTGGACCCCCCCCCCCCCCCCACCCCAAAAAAAAAATCTAACCAAGGCTATCTAATATTACAGTTATTGACTGGCAGGGGGTATATAACATTCTTTGGACCTGAAGGGAGTTATATTTTCCCTCGTGACCATATTTTCCCTCAGCGCTGCACGCTTTTGGAATATATAACCACTTGGGAAATATAACTCCCTTCAGCAGTCCAAATAATGTTATATTACACCCCCTGCCAGCCAATAACTGTATAATATACAAACTATACATAACCTCGCACGTAACGAGAACAAAATCAGAATAATCCTGATAATAACATAGTATTTTAAAATATACAGTATAAAAACAGGAATTATTCAGACTGTCATTGAATTTTGTTAGACCTGTTCGACACAGTTGCGTTTTAAGAAGGTGTTGTAGGAAACCTTTCCTATGAAAAGCATGTCTATGAAAAGGTTTTCTTGATACAGTCGAGTTTGATAAAAAAATTTGAAGATATTATTTGAGCATGCATATTTGATTGAGGGAGGCGGTCATTCAGAAAGGTAACAAGAGCTGAAATCGATTTATGATTGGCAATTGACATGTGTGGGGGAAATTTGTTCAAAGACTAAAAAAAATAGAAAGTTTATCATCCTTATTTCCCGTACCAATAATTCCTACTTTGCTAAATTTCATGCATTAGAAAAAGTCTAACTCTGCAGATTTTGGCGTTTTCTCTGCGTCTTGAAATAGTACCCAAAGTTTAATTTAGCATCTGCAATTTTGTTTTCTTTCTGATCAGCATTATTGAATTAGATTTAAATTATTTATGAATTATCTCATAATATATCGAAATTTCGGATATGCTTTCAAACGTTAAATGCTTTGTTTTGTCGTCTGAGGATGGCCACCTACTCCGATTCTGTATGAATTTCTTCACCTTTATCTCCCCTCCCCCTCTCTCGGTCTTTCTATTCCCCATCTCCTTCCCCTTCCTCTTTCTCTCAATCCATCTCTTTGACTTCACCCCCCCCCCCTCTCTCTCTCTCTTCCTCTCTCTCTTTCTCGTACTCACAGTATATTATAATGAACCTTCACCTATACCGTTAGAATATACGACTAAATCAACTGAGTACACATTTTTTGTATATTACGTGTATCATCCATAGTTGCATATTCATCTATAGATATAGATTAATATCACCTATATTTTAATGATTATATTTGATATATAATTCCATAATGTAAATACTGCCCTCGGGCTGCAAAAATATATTACTAAATAAAATAGACAAGTATTGATTTTAAATAGAGTAACTTTGAATGTTGAGATTATAAGACCCGCGATGTTTCTGATGTAGTGTCCGTGTTGTCTTGTTCTTCTTTAGCTTTCACTTTCCATCTTGCTACCTGGTTTGATTTATGTTACGTATGTATACTATTGATATGTAAAAAGTTACATCATCATCCAAATATGTGACTGATCATAAAAAGGGCAAAACAAACTCTACGAGCTACATGTGCTATTATTAGACTCTTTTATCACGTTCAACTTTTCAACAACGACAAATTCTTATAGAAACAATAATTACAAAGCATATCTCTTCCCAGAATAAACCCCCTTTTCTTTAATTCAGTTTAGTATTTACGTATTTTAAGGTTAATTCAATATCATACATTATTCATTCTGTAAACGCTGTGACATATTAGTATTATGTAGACCGTAGTGAGAGCTAGTTATTATTTTCTTACTATTATTATCATGATTATTGTTTTTATTTGTATTATGTTTCAAATGTCCATGATTTACATATTACTATTTCTAACATAACTCTTTATTGATTAATGTTCTATACTTGATATTGTTGATAATGAATAACATTAAATTAAATAAACTTGTCTATGTAATTATATGCACCTATACAATTTATGGCACACGAGACTTTTTTCTTGTCATCTATGTGTGACTGATTTTTATACCAACATTACTGATTGTAGGGTGATTCTTAACAGCAATTTCTAAATTCTATCATTGATTAAGAGAATATTTTTTCAAATCTATGTGGACCATCTTTTCAACTTTGTTCTTTCAACAAAATATGTACAAAATTAACTATTCCAATAAATGTTAGATATGCCTAATCAGATACGATCGTGTCAGGTAGGGAAAAAGGGGCAAGATGGCACCTTAAATCTTCATGTACACCTTTTAAAATGTGATTGATTATGAACTGTTTCCTTCTGAATTAAAATACATTTTAAAAACAAAGATAATACAATTCGTGGCTATCTTTCTTTCAATTGACATTTTGGGACAGAGACATTATTTATAATTGGCCTATGCGCATAATTCATTAGTGTGTAAGTTTTTATGACATTTTAGAATTCAGATTTGATTTGAATTCTTAATGAATTATAAGAAAACAACCGATGTTGCTCTTTAATCATGGTGACTTCATTTAAAAATGTTTCCCTCAATCGAATCAAGAATTTTCCAAAGGGGAGGGGGGGGGGCAGGTAAACGTGTTCGCGAAGCTAATGTGCCTCGAACACACATACAACACATACAAACGTACGGAATCCATGAAGCGTAAATGAACGAACCAATAACTTGAATTTCGCCAAAAGAATTTGCCACACATGCTTAATTTAAATTCACGAACCTCGAAATTCACTGCACGAAATTACATATTTATTCGCGTGACTCAAATGACTTTCACTGCCCGGATTCTAAACTTGAAAAACCGAAATCGATCGACAGACAATAATGCTTGATTGTAAATGCACCTTTTTTAATTTGAGTGACAAATATATGAAATTGAGAGGGAATTTTTTAGAAATTACATTATTTTCGACTCGATCATGCTTTTGTTGTTGTTTATTCTATTTATTTATTTTGGTTTTGGAGAGGGCAAGTTTTTCTTCTTCTCCGTTTTATTAATGCTCCTTTAATAAAGAATCATGCACGCCAATCATATGATATACATTTATCAATTGTAAATAACAAGCTGTTAGAAGTAATCAGCAAGCTTTATGGTGTGTAAACTGTAATCTATCATGCCTAGAAGTCACTTGAAATGTACTGAATTACCTGATGCAAACTTTAATTTGGACATTGATTGGAGATGTTGATTATCTCTTTAAAGGAAAAAGCTACCAGATACAATAACCAATGAAACACATGATATGGATAAAATGAACTATAATGACTCTCAATCCGTAAAGGAATCGCACTCGACCGAGATGAGAACAGAATGATTCAAAGATATTATATCTGAATTAGCAAACATCAATTGCTTGTCTATATAAATAATCATAATAATAATCTTTTAAAGTCCACTCCAAATTTTATTTCATTTTATTAACAAAATCAGAGTCTTACTTTGAAGGGATAATTGAGTTCTGTGTTCAGACCGCAAATGCCTTCAAAGTGTATGGTTATTGCTCTTATTCTTATCTATGACATTTATAGTGCCCTTTTAGAACCTAAACTTGTTATGAAGGTAATTCTAGACCCCAAAATGTGTACAGTTTAGCCAATACGAGCATATTAATTCAGCTCCACTTTAAAACATAAACGGTGATCGTTAATTAATTATTTCATTTAAAAAAAATACATGGGCCGGATGGTTGAGCGTAATATAAGGAACACGAAAATGCCAACACAAAAAACACCATCGGAATTGGCTGTAATACGACGTCACAGGCGTTATTTTTTTCAACGGTTTTTTTCAAATTGTTCAAAAATATCTAATATCCCTTTAAAAAAAACATTTTTCGAAGTCTTAACGCTGATCGTGACCCAAATCCATAGGTGACAATGAATTACCCATATCTGGTTAGACATTGGTAAGGCGAGATCTGATAAACTATAATGGGATGTACGTGAAGAATAATCTATATTTTAAGGAAAGAAATGACCTCTTAAATGACAATCATATTGATATGATTGCTATTAAATTAACAAAAACCGCTTCCAGTAGTCTGTTTCGACTTTCCAATTGCTCATTTTACCTTTGTAAGTATTTATACCCTCTGAGGATATTGTAGACTGCCTAGATGAATTGCATCTGAAAATATATAACTGTATCAACCAACCAACAGAGTGGTTTATAAATGTTCCATCCAGATTTTCTTCAAGTGGTATAAGTCCCATAGGGTGATTTTCCTATCATGTATTCCGTCTTAGGAAAATCCCCTGAAGCTTGCCCTACCTAGTACCCTACATTTAAGGAATGTAGTTACACAAATTTTAATGAAAAAGCTTTCCGATGTTTTCTTGTATAATGTTGATGAATGCGATGATCCTGAGTTACACGTAGGATATACTTATTTCATCATAACACCGTTGAATGTATGTTTTAACAAACATGCTTCGTTGTGTGAAATACGAGTCAAACAGAATGAATCACCATGTACGGCTAACGAAATTCTAACTCTGATTTGCTTAATTCCATTTAATGTCCATTTGTACTGATCTCGCCAATTCATTCAAGCACTTAAAAAAAAAATCTCTCCCTAGTGGCGTAATAAGCAACAACTGGCGGTCACCACCAACTAGCAGAATGTGGGGCTGGTGAGTCTTCCAAAATAGGAGGGGGGGGGGGGACACCTACAAAGGGAAACCTCAAACAAATATTGGTATGTACCCCTACATCGTCATGATTGTGATTACAATACCAGGGATAACATGTTTCTTTCTTCATCGGGTACAAGATAAGCAATACACTTTTTAGTTGGGTGTGATGGTCTGAATATTAATTTTCGAGCGAGCGAGCAACAATTTTAAGATTTGTGAGGTCCCAGTGCGAAAAATTACATCTTATAATGACGACAAAAAACAAACCTTGATTGAGTATTAAGCTAAATCTAATAAAGAAAGACTGAAACGTTCTTTTATAAGTAACCTAATTATAACATCTACAAATGTGAGCGAATTCTAGGACAAATTATTAAAAAGGGGCTCTAAGCCACCTTGAATTAGGGGTGCATGTTATGGAAAAATTGGAAAAAGGAAACATAGGCACTTTTTCAAAAGGGGAAAAGACAGTTATTAGAAAATGAAAGGTGCTCGTGTCAAAGTAAAAAGGGCAATTATCAGAGGTGAAACTGGCACTTTTTGCAACTGAACAGGGAAACTCAACAGAGATAAAAAAAAAAAAATGGCACTTGTGAGAAATGGGGAACTGTTAAAGAAAAAGGTCACAGATCAGGGGCATCAAATTATAAAAGGGGCATTTTGAAAAGGGGAGTGGCGCATATAAAAAAAAAAAAAGGAAAGGGGGCTCTTACCCATAGGAATAATGGTATTTATTAGAAAGGAAAAGAGGCACCTGTCAAAATAAAAAGGGGCACTCATCAGAAGTATAAAGTGGCGTTTTAGAGAAAGGGAAAGAGGGGTTATTACGAAGGAAAAAGTGCACTTATTCAAAAGGAAAAGGGTCCCGAGTCAAAGGAAAAAAGGGCAAACCTATCACAGGTTAAAAAAGAAAAAAGGACAGTTATTTCAAAAGGGCATTTGTCCTATGTAAAAAGGGGCACTTTAGAGTACCAGGAAAGGAGGCACAGTGCACCCCCACCCACAGGGAGTAAGAAGAAAAAAAAAACTGAAATCATGTCATTGGTATCGAATTAGAAATAAACCACGATTGAATTTTATTTGGGGGTCAACTACCACCCTTCCCAAGCCCCCCTCCCTACTCCATCAGTCCGTCAGTGTCTCTGCCCCTTTATATAAAGAAAATAATCACGGCTGCTCTAATGAAAAAAAATCATTCATACGTAATGAGACAACATTTTCTCTCAACTGAGTGGATTCTAAGAAAGTACTTAAATAATTATTGAGAATCACTTCCATTAGATCGAGCAGCGGGACCAGACACTGTCCCAGCGTAGGTACTGATACTATGTGGATATCATCGTTTATAGCCTCTCCTTTAAATTTCATTTTTAATCTATCTGTTCACACTGGTAGTATTCCAACTGAATGGAAACTGGCCCGCGTGTCGTCTTTACAAAGGAGGCAGGGAGAATTGTTTGGGAAACTATAGACCCATATCAGTCTTCCCCATTTTAAGTAAAGTAATAGAGAAAGTGGCGTATGATCGGCTACAAAAAAATTAAATAATAACAACATCCTGACACAGTGGCGTATCTGCGGGGGGGGGGGGGGCAGAGAGAATTCATTATTTGACAGACTGAGTAAAAGATTGAGTTTAACAAAATAATTGTTAATTTTGACTAATATAGGAACGATTTGGACTGGGCTTATCGAAACGTTTTACAACGATCTGGTCAACATTGGACTTCTGAAGTATAAACAGTATTCATCGAGATGGACCCAAGAAAGCCGGATATGAGTAAGCAGATAAAGTTTTAAAAATCTTATTAATAGGATTCTGTCCAACTAATAATTTGATTGACATGAATATATTTATTTCATTAAATGAATTATTTTGCTTTCACGTTCTCCATTGTTACTTTCATTATTTATGTTGCTCATTTATACACATCGTCTTCAGTATACAATTCAAATATTTGTATATGAAATGTACGGCTAATAATCAGACTTCATTATGTAAACAGAGTCTTCGTTAAAGAATCACCAGTGCAAGTGATCGATTCACAACACTTTTCCCAACGAATTTACATGGTGATCGATGCATTACAAACGCAAACTTACAATATTTGATTGTACATAATAAAATGTCTCAATATCAAGAGAGAGAGAGAAAAAAAGGTTTAAAAATAATTATTTAAAAAAGGAGAAAAGAGAGACTGTTTATAATGTTAAAACGGACAAAAACAATTGTGTTGCTGTTGTTGTTAATTTTAATATTGTTGTTAATTTTGCGTCTGTTGATTCATACATTATTAAAGAAAAACCGAATCTTTGAGTGCTATCCAATAGATAACAAATTGCTATAAAACCTTCTTTAACGATTAACCCAAGGAAATACAGTAGTGAAGTTGCAGTCGGTTCATAATTTAATTGCCAAATGAGCCGATGTGTTTTATCTACCACTGTAAGTATTCACCACTTTTGCATTTAACAGATTAACTTACAGTACACGCCGAAAATCTCCGCAACACGATTACACGATTTATTTTTAGGATTACACGGTTTACACGATTCACCTGAATCGTGTAACTGTGTAATCGTGTAAATTTACACGATTGAAGAATGTCGCTCTGAATCGTGTAATCGTGTAAATAGTTAAGTGCATTGGTCGGATGATTCGACCAGATGTAACAATCGTGTAACTGTGTAATCGTGTAAATTTACACGATTGAAGAATGTCGCTCTGAATCGTGTAATCGTGTAAATAGTTATTAGGGTTATAAGGGCATTGGTAGAACGATGCGACAAGCTGCAACAATCGTTAAATCTTATCCTGCTGACACCAATTGCTTTATACACAACTTACCTTCAGTGTACATCAGTTAATTACTGTACTTTATATTCGTGTATAAACCTCAGCACTTTCCACTAACATGTATCGTATACTAATCCGTGAGAAACAGGAAGACATGATAGATGAAATAGTAAAGGAAAAAAGATAGCTACGAGGAGAAGGGAACATATAAAAGGAAAATGAGGGTTGAAAGGCACGATAAAGATAAACAGAAAAAAAGAGAGAAAAAAGGGAAAACTAAAAAGTTGACCGGAAGAAAAGAAAGAGTGAAATAGAGTGATAAAAAAAGAAGGGCGAAACCTAGTAAAATTAACAGAAATGAGAAGGCTATGAAACGGAGAGGAAAAGAGACAAATTAATAAGGTAAGAGGGGAACATAAAGAGGGAAAGAGAGGCGAGAAAGATATGGGGGAATGGAAAGATATTGAAAGAAAGAGAGAGAGTGAGAGAGAGAGAGAGAGATAAAAAAAAAGCTTTAGTTGAAAGAAAAGGGGCACCGATCAGATTTTAATAGGGGCATTTATCGGAGTTGATGGGGGCATTTATCAAAAGTGAAGAGGGGTACTTCTCGTACTTAAAGAGGGATACTTACTAGAGATTAAAAGGACACTAATGAGAATGGAAAATGGACACTTATTGTAAAGGAAAATAGGAACTCGTCGAAGGAAAAGGGGTGTGTGTCAAAAGAAAAGGAGCTCTTATCAGAGTTGAAAAGGGGAAGGGGCACTTACAAATTAATAGGGACACTTGTCAAAGTAAAATAGGTACTTTTCCTACATACAAAGGGGCACTTTGGGGGAACTTGAAAAAGTGGGGGGGGGGGACACTGTGCCGCTAGCTAAACGTAACTCAAAGACAGTTGGCCATTCACTTATTCTATTCATTCTCGGCTTGCAACTGTCACTATGAACATGACAGACAATGAAAGCGGACAAAATATACAGTTCCTCAGGTAGACAAAGGAACATCCCTTCACTGCTATTATGTGAAAATGTGTAGAACAGGTGAATATGCATGTGACACCTGTTCTACACAATTTTACATAATAGCAGTGAAGGGATGTCCCTTTGTTTACCTGAGGAACTGTATATTTTGTCCGCTTTCATTGTCTGTCATGTTCATAGTGTGTTCCTTACACTCTGTAGCCAGTGGCTTACATACTTACATACATGTAATACCTATTGTTCAGGGAGATCCTATGTTCAAGGGGAACCCCCTGAACAATAGGTATTATGTAAGGATCTCTGCCTGTAGCTAGGGCAACGGCCTTTGTCCCCGGCGAGGGTCAATGGCAGGCCACATTCAGAGTAAGCTTCTTTTGTATGTGACAGGAAGTGTGCCCTTAAGCCTTGACCATAGCTCTTTATACATATAGCTGAATAATGCAATGTTGTAAAAGGTAATTTACGAAAATAAGGAACGCTAAAAAAGCAATAAGTGATCAAAGTCTAAGGCCCGAATTCACAAAGGAGGTTTGTCGACAAACCTTGGTTTTCGTGCGTCATATGACGCGTTTTTACAAACCAGGTTTGTAAAATGGATAATGATTGAATAAAAAAAAGTATAACGATATTCATAGTAACGAATGAGCTGGTGAACCGTAATTCTAATTGGTACAGCCTTGTAATGTAAGAGTATCACAACATACTTAATTATGTTAGCCCTCCTTTACATTTTGTAATCATTTTTACTTATTTACAACTTAGGAATAACAAAATTCCCCCCTTCCTTCGTCGTTCATCGCTTTTTTCTTTTTTCTCACCGAGGATTAAATCCGAGAGTGCTTAACGGGAATTGGACTGATTTTTTTAACTTTCAAACATTCTATAATAAAACTAGAGACAAGACACTGCAATTAAAAATATATACAGAGAAAGAAAGCGTAATCTTCACTATCCCCTCGTATCGTCCACGTTGTCCTCGTTCAACCAAGAAGTAACTTCTTGCTTTTACTGAACTAGACGTCCTTAACCTGCTCACCATCACCACTGAAAATAAATTGTAACACAATTCCAGCGAGCAATCGAATCGTGTAAATTTTGAATCGTGTAATCGTGTTGCGGAGATTTTCGGCGGGCAGATTACACGATTACACGATTCGACCTGAATCGAGGAATCGTGTAATTTTACACGATTACACGTTTACACGATTCAAATTTCGCTTCATTGGCAAAAAACGAATCGTGTAAAAATAAATGGTTACACGATTCCCGCGAGCAGTCGAATCGTGTAAATTTTGAATCGTGTAAATCGTGTTGCGGAGATTTTCGGCGTGTACTGTATATGTAACTTGAATATTGATTACAATTTTCACAGACAATGGACTAATACCATTAACAGGCAAATATTGATAATTTCCTCTCCTTTGTTTCTTTTATGTTAAAAGGTCGTCCTCAATCTATACCAAGTGCTCTCATCTACCAATTACCAAGCCTTCAATGTTCTATTTGCTTCAAATTAATGAGGGAACCCAAAATGCTGCCGTGCGGACATACTTTTTGTCTTACATGTTTGTCTAAAATTGAGTGCGAGGAACGACTACTAAAATGTGCGTTATGTCGAGCCCCAGTTAAGATGGAAGAGGGTGATGTTTCAAAATTACCTACTAATCTTGCGTTCAAATCAGTTCTTGATGATGCAACAAGTCTAAATGGAAAATGTGATGTTTGTCAGATCATAGTAAAACCAAGCAATATTTGTTATTGTTACGATTGCAATACCTCTATGTGTTCTGGATGTAAGGTAAAGCATAGAGATAAAGATGAAAATACTAATCATTTAGTAACGAACCGACGGGCTAGAAAAGTGCCTACTTGGACATTGGAAAATAGCCACTGTTCTATACATGATAATGAAGTATGTAGTTCCTTTTGTGTTAACTGTGACATATCTGTTTGTGAACAATGTATACATACTCATACAAAACGCCATCATAAGGTTCAAAGCCTAAGTCGGCATGTAACTGGACTACATGTGAGAGCAACTACTTTAGAACAAAGCATACGGGCAATAAGGAGAGAGTTGACGGCACACACCCAAACATGTCACTATTATAAACGGAAAGCAACCACTCACGTTGATAAGGTTATTTCACAAATTGAGGACGAATGTAAGAAATCAATGCTAAGATTAGAAGAAGACAAAGGAATACTTATCAAGCAATGTGTGGATCTGAAAGAAAAACTTGATAAGAGGTCTCAGGATCTAGTTGCAGATATCGAAAGGTGCAATTTCAAGCTAAACCAATCAAATTTAAAAATTGATGAAATCTTAGAGTATCCAGTAAAAAACGAACCATCAAATCATTCGTCACTTTTCGATGAATTAGATGTCACAATAGGTGAAATCAAGAATCAAAATAAAGAAATTGCACACGACTTCAACAATACTGTTCAGGATGGTGACATGTTGGGTTTTGAAAATAATTTCAAGCATGACAAAAACCTTATTGGGGAGCTCAAGCAATATCAATGGGTACAAAATGCATTGCCATTAACACATCCTGAGCAAAGCATGACTTGCACAGCTGTAGACCTTAAGGGTAGAACATGTATTGGATACTTTAAAGGAGGAGTTGAATTTTTCAGTGACAAAGGATCAAAATACATGTTGAACCTTTGGAAAAGACGTGTGTTATGGCAATGGCATTCAGCAGTGAGGGAAATCTCATAGTACGCAATATAGACAATGCCATTTCTGTTTACCTGCCAACTTTCGAACATTCTGATGTAACATTTGAAACAATAGGGTACGAAGAAGGAGGGTATGGAGATCTAGCTGTTGGCAAGAATGATGATGTTTATGTAAGCTACAGAGATATTCAGAAGATATCTGTGTTTACAAGGGCAGGAGGAAAGGCATATAGAGAGATACATTGTGAAGGCTACAATCCTCAACAAATCTTAGTGATGCCTAATTTTGATCTTGTTATCATGAACGGGTCAACTATCAGAGTAATGGACCTCAATGGCAAACAAATCTCAGAAGTGTCACGTAGAAGGTACTTAGGTTATCCTGGTGTTTCACTTGACGGAAAACTACATGTTGCCTGGGTAACACATGAAGATAACTATGTAGAAATAGTGCAATACACTGATTCCATGAAGAATAAGCACATACTTCATAAAAACCAAACCATAGACCTTTCAGGAAGACGGTGGTACTATTTCCAGGTCATTGCTGCAGATAAGCTAGCATTCTGTACTCCAAAACAATTGCATGTATTCACACGTCATGTTAAGCCGTTTGTCATGGAAAACCAGATGGTGATGAATTCAAATAATGATTAATTAAGATGTAGACGTATGCAATGCGCGATTAACATTGGACTTATCTCTGGACCCTCCGTCATATAGACTGTTTATGTACAAAATCACCCTTTTGATATAGACATAGTTATTTTAACGAGCCTTTATTCAAAAAAGCTATAACAACACAAAAATTGCTACTAGGAATCAAGAACAATCATCCTTTCCGAACTCAAAGCAGTTCATATGTTTCTAAACGTCACATTGCAAAACACAATAGCTATTATACAAACATTCACATTTATGTAATATGCGTTGAGCCTGTGTTAGAGTTATATCTACTTCATAATATCATAAAATCACACCAAAGCTGGCTTTTCATTTATTCATCCAACTCACACACATGCCTATATATGTATGTATATTTATATAAATGTAAATAATCTTTTGCCTACTATTTGCAAGGAACCCAAGTCCGACTTGGGTTCCGTACGAGCCCTATACAAGGATTAATTGTTACCCTTTATTTCATGCTCCTTCAAAGGTACTATGTCCCTTTTGCAGGCCAAAAAAATAAAAAGGTTAAATTCCAATGGCATTTGAAAGATAATACTTATTTAGAACTCCCCTTAAAAGAATGGGGCTTGAAAATGTTTTTAAGTGGGAAAATAACGACTATTAATTGTCAAATCGACTTAGGAGCTATAGAGCCAATAAGTAATAGTCTTGATTTTCAGACTATTGTACCGCATGTTCGTACGTTTTATGCTGCGCAACGATTCAATCAGTTTAATTTTGGCCATTACAAGAAGTGGGTTATTGTAGTAGACAAATCCTTTACAGCTCATTGTATGTATGTTATTACCAAAGAAGACGAAAAAGCCAGTCAGTCACTCAATACTGACAATAGTGTCTGACAGTGAAGTCTAGCAAGTAAACGGGTTTTCTTGCATAATTTGAATATGAGGACACTGCTAAAGTTTAAATTTCACAGATAGGATATACATGACATATCCATTATTCCTGCAAAGTTCTACAGAATTTGAGGTTGGCTGCAAAAGAGACATAGTATCTTTAACTGTTTACCTAATATGCCAAGTAAGTTTTTTTTCCCGGTAATTGGTACACTTTAAATCTGAATACGTACAGTGGCATATCTAAAAATTATGGCACCGTTGATGAAACAATGAAATTGCCCCCTCCCCTTTAAAAATATAAAAGGAAAATGAAAATGAATAAATGAACAAATAAACGAGTTAATTGAATCGAAAAATAAGAAGGAAAAATAAAATACAAATGGAATAATTAAATGAATGAATACAAACAAAAAAAACTTTTTACGATTTCTTACACGTGAAAAACAAAGCGACGACCCAGTAGATTTTTTCAAAAATGTAATTTTCCTATGACTTTTTACCCAGGAATGTTAGCAATTGATCTGTTAAGTTTCGGATCTTGAAGACTGATACACGTTTTTATAAACATTTTCTTCTCAAACGGGGCGCACGATTAAAGACCTTTGAGAATTACAGTCGAAAAAATTGTCAAACCAGTAGAAAATTGGGATTTATTTGAAGTGTTAAACCATTGCAAATGCTATTGATATAATTTGTTTTATATGTGGAGTAATATGTAACAATAGGTTGATGGAACATATGCTATAGCGAGTAAATCAACAAGACTTAGGGCTGTATTATATCTTTTGCTTTCGTTTTTAACCATTCAAGCACGATTAGCCTATTAACTGATTAAAACAACTATATACATATGCAAATTTACGAGATCCTAAAACAAAATATCTGAGGGAGCAAAGTGACCGACCTGTTGGTAGTGTACGTATTTAAATCGTTAAGAGCTTCTTTCTCATCCACTTTTTTAACTTTGGATATTGGTGAGGGTTATGGGTGAATGTAATATAACATTTTCTCCTTTCTGCGTTGTTTTGTGTTTTTCCTCTCTAAAACGGGGCACGTTGCATGTAATTTTGAACATGCATACTCTATGTAAATAATAATGTTAATAATACACTATATTTATAAAGCGCTTAATACAATGTTTCTAAGCGCTACAAAGAAAAGGAAGGAAAAAGAAAAATACTAAAAAAACATGTTAAAAATATTAAATGAAATATAATGAAATATATATAGAAGAAATGAGTTTTGAATAGCGTACACATATTTGAATGTACATATCATCAGATCATACAACGTTATGTGGAAAATAAAGTACAAGAATCAGATAAACGTGAAATATTTATTCCGCCCATATTAATTTGAAGTTATCATTATTATGTTTGACTACAGCTTACTTTACATTATATTCTGTGTTGCTATGTTCCTCTTCTTTTATTTATTACCCTCATTCATTTATGATTTTGATTTGCCAAGCACGAAAGATTGTATTTATTACATATAATTAACGTACATTACGCAGATTTTCAACGAATTCCTCTAATTGCCTGTAGTGAAACGTGAAGCATTCAAGATATTATGTTAAAACACAGAATAATCAGACTCCATGTTATATATCAGACCTTAATTGAAAACACACTCCAGTACGTATACTTCGATCATTATCACATCTTCTAGTTGTATAAAAGTAAGCATGAATACATTTGGACATCAATCCTTCTTGGCATTAGCTACTGCTCTGTTGAATTATTTACCATAATAAATAATGCATGTACCTTCTCTTATTACCTTTAAGAAATCACTAAAGACCTATCTTGTCTTGCAATAGTGATATATTTTTGTTAACATGTTTTAATATTTTAACCAAATATATAATGTATAACGCACAGATAATTAACTTGTGATTATTATGCACTATATGGAGTAAGCGTTATAAATATTTGTATTATGTATTATATGTATTATGTATGTTGTAAACTAGAGTGCGTAATTATATTCCCGTAATATGCAAATGATCCTAGTTCAACTACAACTCGTCATTCTTACCTTTCCCTTTGTTGTTGTTGTTGTTAAAACCAGGCAGGATGTGCTGTATTAAAAGTACCCGTTTGTTCTTTATTACTTGTTTATTGATGTATATTTATTTTTCTTTGTTCTTTGAAGATGTCAACTATTTGCATTATCATTCAAATAAATGTTTATTACAGTTTTATATCATTTTGTGCATTAAACAAGATCAATTAAAATAAAAAATTTCTCATTGATTCATTAACTGGAATGGTTCCCACAAGGGGAAAGAGAGAGATAGAGAGAGAGAGAGAGAGAGAGAGAAGCAGAGAGAAAGAGAGAGAGAGAGAATCGTAACTAAATCAAAATAGATTTACCTGCACTTCCAATATAGCTTGTACAATTAACCGGTTTATTGACATATTGAAATTGTATGCATTCTTTTTAAACAAAGGTTGATCATGACAACCCGAAAGCTTGCCGGACTTAGCAAGAAGTAATATTTACAGACTGGGATTCCAAGTATTGTAGTTCAATCATTGATAACAGCTTAATGAACAAAATCGTCACTAGATCCCCAGGTAAGAAACATCCACAATTTTTAAATGTTAGTAAATCAGTCTTTGCAAGCATATAACAATCATTTCATATAACTACAAGAGCATAAAGTAACGACGACATCCTGTCAGTTCAGTCATTTCATTCTTATTATATTTTAATTTCTGATAATTTATTATCATAAAATACATTAATAACATCTAAACAAATTCCAAGAAAAACAAATTTACAAAATATAGTAGCAATATAATGTAACACTAATTGGAGAAAAAATGTAATAAACTGGGTTTATCACCATAGACACCATTCACGCTAGTATGTAAGCACATGCAGGCGCGTACGCAGGGGGGGGGGGGGTTTGGGGGGTTAAACCCCCCTCCCTTTGGAATTTTTTTGTGTGTAAACCCCCCTAAAAAAAACCTAAAACCCCTCCCCCTTTTGCATTTTTTTTTTTTTTTTTTTTTTTTTTTTTTTTTTAATTATTTAAAAAAAAAAAAAAAAAAAAAAAATTATTCCCATGGCCGACCTAAAAAAAGGTGACCTTACCCCCCCCCAACGGAGCAAAATGTCAAATTTCCAAATTTCGAGACCAAAAAAAAAAAAAAAAAGTGTCCTCTTACCCCCCCCCCAACGGAGCAAAATGTCAAATTTCCAAATTTCGAGACCAAAAAAAAAAAAAAAAAGTGTCCTCTTACCCCCCCCCCCCCCCCCGCTTATTCAGCGGTCGGCTGAGTCGTTGCGATTTTTTTGGGACCAAAAAAAAAAAAATGTGTCCTCTTACCCCCCCCCCCCCCCCCCCCCCCCCCCCCCCCCCCCCCCCCCCCCCCCCCCCCCCCCCCGCTTATTCAGCGGCTGGCTGAGTCGTTGCGAAATTTTCGGACCGATTTATAAATGTTAAAACCCCCCCCTTGAAAAAATCCTGCGTACGCGCCTGAGCACATGACATTACGAGATGATCCTTCAAAGATTCAAGAGATCAGCCCTTTCCATTACGTTAGCAGAGGTGTCGATTGAGGAGTAGGTAACGGTTTCCGACAAAATCGAATAACTCGGTGGCGCCATCAACGGCCGTTGTGGACAATCTGAAAGGAAAACTAAAACAATATTAATGAGGCTCGTCTGAGATGTTTCAGCAAAATGGAAATCCAACTTCATGGAATATTACATGTTATATTATGTTATGTATAATAAATGATTAATACTACTTCAAGTACATATTTTCATTAGTGTACAATATCGGAAAACCGATGGCTAAGTGGTAAATCAGTTGTCTTTTAACCTAGAGGTCTAGGGTTTGAACTACGAACAGTGTGCTCATGACCTCATGGTGTGTGGGGGGGGGGGGGGGTGGGGGGCTGTTAGTTATGATTTAGAGCCTGGAGAGGTTTTATTGGTGCTTTTTGCACGCTGCCTCTCATCTCTCTCTATAATCCCTCGCTCCATTCGCCCCCGATAAACAAAAATAATGATAAACGAGTTCTTCTTCTTTTTTTCAAGAGTATAATAAGCCATCGCGTATGTTTGTCATTACCGCAATAACAAACCTTAAGTAATAATATATGAGTATGGAGTACAGGCTACCAGGTTGTAAAGCTTGAAAACCATGTTATGTGTGTCAAATCTTGCACTGGTTGTTTGTATTCTGGAAGAAATCTAAAAATCCGGGGACGCCTTTACCGAGCGTTGTGGGAATTTGAAATAAAAATCTTGGGTTACAGTTTAGCCTCTGAAAGAAAGATAAATAAAACTTGAACTTGAACTTGATCTGTTTCGTGTTGGGTTTTACATTCCCTATTTCATTCTTCGATGCAGGAAATCTGACGCACTGAGATCAGTGAATCTGTCGAATCGAACTCGAAAAACACATTGGCGCCACCAACGACCCTCGTGTGGATGTTCTGAAATCGAATCTAAAAAATCGATACGAGGTTCATAAATATGGCTTAAAGACAATTATTTAATTAGGTAGGTCAATATCCATGGTTATTTGCGTAAGTGTAGTTGAATCAAAGTACAAATCAATTACGAAAGATGCCGATGCTATGCCTCGTTAATACATAATCATTCTCCCTCTACCCCCCCCCCCTCCACCCCTCTCTCTCTCTCTCTCTCTCTCCCTCTCTCTCTCTCTCTCTCACCATCCGGCCCTAACACTAATAATGATGAACATATTCTTCTTCTTTCTTTCTTTTTTTTTTTTTTTTTTTATTACCAGAAAGGCTTTATTGTATTTTAATTGGTCCGAACAGACTTTTTTTTTTAGCGAGTCCTAACATTGTTTTTTTTAAATCAAAATAATTTTGCACAATATCATTGACGAAAAAGAAAAAGAAAATACAAAACTCATAAACAAATATTTGAAATTAACAAATTGTCGAGAAAATTATGAGACCTACAATGTCTACCCAGCCCCCTTTATAAGTCAATGAGTTAGATGGACTTATTAAATATGAGGGATCCAATCGTATGGGTTAAAAGGGGTAAATATTTCGGGACAGACTCCTGACTTATATGGAACACCTACAAGGATTGAATTAATATAAGTATAGGCCTATGACTAAAATATTCACTGCCACCGGTTTAGAAAGTATCGCGTTAAGCATAATGCCATATTTGAACTATAAACGATTTACCAACAAATCTCAAATCTGTCAAGAAAAGTCTGTCTGATTCACACTTTTAAAACGTCTGTGACTTGTTCACCACTGTGTCAATTGTGAATGATAACAACACAAATCAGTTGGTTTGTTCGTAGTTTCTTGTATATCAAGGACTAACTTAAATACAGAAGAAAGATTATGAAGGAGCCTAAGGTAAAAGCAAAACATATTGGTTGTAAGGAGGGCAAAGTCAATTTAACAAAATTGTAGGAACGAACAAAGCGCATCATAAGGCAATTTAAAGTAAATAACTATAATTCAAGGGTATGTCGATTATGAATAATTCATATTGAATCAATATAGACATTATACAATAATGTTATATGCGCTATACAATTAAGAAATAATAATAACAAAACAAAAAAAAAACAATAAAATCTGAGAATGTATACTATTATAGGGAAATATCAATACCATCTACAGATGGTATTGATATTTCCCTAACTTTCTTCCTCTCTCTATGCTCTCTTGGGAATTTCTTTATTGTATGTTTCATGTATTTCGGGTTAATTGCAATGATGTCTACAATGTTGAATACCTGGACTGTTTTTACAAATTCTACAGATGGTATTGATATTTCCCTAACTTTCTTCCTATCCTCTTCCTTCTCTCTTTCTCTCTCTCTCTCCCTCTCTCCTCTCCTTTCTTATTTTCTCCCTCTCTCTTCCTCTATCTTACTCTATTCTCTTACTATGCTCTCTTGGGAATTTCTTTATTGTATGTTACTTGTACCTTCTCAATACTTTAAATTAAAAAATTATTCTTTAGCTGACATATTCCCCTCTTTTCACTATTGATCTTTTTTAAACCCAGTCTTATGCATTTTAATTTTCTTTTATTGGACTCTCGGTCTGTACCTGATTTAGATTTTGCACAGCTCGAGAGCCCTCTTTTGACGTAATTGTAATGATGTATACTTATTGTTTATATGTCCTTTTTGCAATATTTATTGATAATAGTTTAGTTATTTGATATTTTAACTTATGTAACTTATGTATTTATTCATTACTACTATTTTATTATGTATATTTGATTTAAATTATATTTTTGTACCCAAGACAGTTGTCAGTCTTTGGACTGTTTGCTCTTGGTTTTTGATGTTTTGATTTCAATAAAATCCTATATATATATTAAGATCTTTTAGGAATAAATCATTGTCAAAATCATTCCATAAATTGGAGTAAAAATATTTATTCCACTTTTGTGACCAACATTGTACATCAGGATTTAGCCGATTAAACTTGTTGACTGCATAGTTTTTCTTTCATAGTTTTGACAACGATTGGTGATGGTGCAACCTTGTTCTTGGATTTGGTCGGAGAGGTCATCTCGTCTGTAAAATTGAAGAAAACAAGAAAGACTGAAGAAATAAATTCCCTGGTGGCTTTCTAATAAATATCTGGCATAATTGGAAATTTGATACTAAGAGCTTTCTCCCTTTAAGAACATTTATGTTTAAAATAATCTTTGTTTTGGGGTTCAGTTATAACCCTTTTCTCTGTGCTTTAAGCTTAACCATTTAGAGGTAGCATATTCAGAAGAGAAGAGAATATTTCTTAATTTTCTCTAAATTATGTTTTATGATTTAATGACATCGGTTCACATTCAAATGTGGCAAAACAGCACACACACGTAACTTATGAATAATGTGACTTCCACTTTTTACTTACTATACATTATTTTGATGTTATAAAATAAATCTGACATATTGATTTGTTCTTATGTCGCCAAAATTGAGCCCATCTAAAACCGGTTGGCCAAACTCTCCTATCAGATTAATTAGCTCTGGTATACTATAGGGAACACTCCCTCTTCGGCTTGCAGCAAGTAGGGGGAAATCGCGTTGCGTTGGTGGAGATTGTAATTTAATCGACCCGAATCAGGGCGAGAATACACTTTCCCTCATCTGAAAAAAAACTCTTCGTCTGCTGAAAAACGTGAACATAGCATGATGAACGACCGTTAAGGCGAATTTCAGGTATACCTGGAAATTGTTTACTACACAGGCTAAAGAATGTTATCATTTTGTGTAGCTGTGCCATATTCGGTAATTTTAGAACTTTTAAAACATAATATTTTCAATGGCGACGTATTTATGAATTTCGTTGTATTTATCATACACAATTAATCAACATAAAAATTCATTATCATGAGAAGATATTGGGTTTGTCTTTCACCTGTAGTAAATCCGTAAAAAGTAATTATTAATTAGTAATCCTCTAACTATGTGATCCTAATTTCGCCCTCGAAACCCGCCTACTTCCAGCATAACAGAGCGCAGTGGTATGTAATATTTACTCAATATTATTGTCGCAATTAAGGTATAATGGCGCCGTTTCCGTTTGAGAATATGAATGCTTCAATTAAGCTTCAACTTGCCTGTCGGCTGGAAAATATATTTCTGCACGATAAGATGAACAGAACAAGTTGCCATTTACTCACGAACGTTTCTGTTAAGCTTTCCTTGAGTTAAAGCTTCATGAAGTCAAAGAGTTATAATTGCTGAGACTAGAATATTAGTTGGAAATTCAAGAAATCTAAGAAATGTAATACTACACACAAATGGAATGGAAAAAAATATTTAGTTGTTTGCACAACTATTGATATCTCGGGGATCAAATAACTCAAGTTTGGGAATATTTAGAAGAGAGGAGTGTATATGGAGCGGAAACGATTTTCTCTGGCCCGATATACACAAAATAAAGTAACGAAACAAAGCTCAAACTGCATCGGAAGAGTATGGCCTATACATATTCTCTACAATATTTGATTTGTTTTAGTCTGTACATGTCAGTATTGCCCACCATGACACCAGATTTATATCATTGACATGATAATAATGATTAGGGCGATTAAGATCGGAATAAATGTCATGCGAGTGCTATCATAAATTAAATTATTAAAACTAATATGACCTCCATGTTAAACGAAAAGAGAAAAACAATCCCAATATGTTTTTTAAATTGTCATAGAAGTTGAATTTAGCGGAGTAAGATGGACATAATTACAAATAAAAATAAAGCTTCTCGAGGGGACATAAATCCTTCTGATTTAACGTGTCCAAAGAAGTCTAAAGCACACAAATATGATACACATCGTGGAGTTATATTAACTATACGAGACCATAGTGGCTTTAGTAGTCAAGTGACAAAACTATTACACACCTATTGTTCTGTCTCTTTTAAATGGTGTTCATTGTTTGGTGTACTTAAGGCATTTTCAACAAATCTTGAATTTGCTGGCATCACCAATTGCTTATAGATAAAAGCAATTCATCATTATTTAAAAACTTCATTGTCAACACATGAGTAGAAGTAAAGTTATATAAAATGATAATGAAGGAATAACGTGCAAGTGTTTTTTTGCGGAGCATTTGTTTGTACACTTCTTAGATTTATAAAATGAGCACTAGAAAAAAGTTGAACCCCAATTAAAATGTGACAAACAAGAGTAACTATCGCTGTAGAGAAGTTCACTGTGTTAATGTTTAATTGTTTTCTCCGCCCCCATCATTAGATTCCAAAGGATAGAAACATACGATTTACTACTTTAACTTCACCCTCGAAATAAAATAATTAGTAATGACCATAATAAAATGGAGGAGTGGCATGCAAGTGATGTTTGCCAACTGGTTTATTGGTGCCTTTACGAGAATGGGAAAATGAGAAATGGAAGATTTGACAAATTGTACAATTACAGTTTAGTGTATGATTTATTAATATTCTATCAATTCCTGTCATTGAGTTCAGGAACAAAACATTATTATTTGTACTTCAATCCCATCGTAAGATGTGTAAGATGATAAATAGGAGATATAGCGTGCAAGTAATGATACAAACGACCACTTTGCAAACATTATAATGTTTGCAAAGTGGTCGTTTGTATCATCATACAGTTCATGACTCCTTCATGATCTCTGATTGTTTGCCAAAACATGTACTAAAATTTATCTTATCTTTCACCTATTTTCTTTTTCATCTCAAAACTAAACATTTTGGAAGAGCTATATCGTTATGATTTCAGTTCAGTTCCCTTTATTCCATTGTCATTTGCCCACCTAGAGATTTAAACGAATTTTTCAAACAATAAGAGTTTCCTTCCGAAACATATCACTTGAAAGAAAAAGTTAAGTTCTTGAAAGAGATGACAACTAATTTGTGAGCGTTATCATTAATATTATGCAAGTGTGGAAGAACATCAGATAGGAAATGTTCCCTGAAAAGAATGGCTCTTCAAATACCTTAGTATTCTAAATATGGCATGCAACAGCATTATAAATCGGGACGGATTTTCAAACCACATGTTCGTGTAGTCCCATATACATATTTCTGTGTACAGTGTTTGTAACTTTACCAAGACTGGGCCGAATTTCTTATCATTTTTATGACCAGAACTCAGCTATATTATCTTTAAGGATGAGGGGGTAAATATATTTACAATCTACTGTCTCCGAGAAAAGAAGATAAACAATCGTCCAAATTATAAGGTAAACAATTAAAACACAGCTTAAAACACCACATGTAAATCATACAAAGGAATGGGATAAGCACTTTTATGTATAACCATTGAAATATACTTATAGATCGGTCAGAATTCGATGTGGTATCATGTGTTTATACATGAACTTCGAATTTGGATTCGAAAATTTTTCTGACGAGTGACATGAAGCTTTGGCTTTTGCCTTTGGCATGCTTTGCTTTGTGAAATTGATCTGGACAGGTTCATGCAAACTGTCAATATACTGTGATGTTAACAAGATTATGAATTGCAAATATTTAAACAAAATGCTTGATGGGGTGTTTATTTCTTTTCGTAAAATCAAACAGCAAACATTTACCAGTTAATTTTTGTTATCATTGTCTGGACACACATCCCCAATGGTATCATGTATACATATAGGACAAAGGCAAATGAAATGAAGCCTTGTTCTCAGAAATCCCACTCATCCTCCATTATTTTGTTTCCCAAAGCTGGTTCAGCCCTTTTGAAAGAATGGCTTTTTAAGATGAGGAGGGACAAATGGACTCTAAGCCAGGAGTCCACCGTGTGCTCGAACCACTTTGAAGCAGAGTGTTTAGGTGCATTGTCCAGAGAACCAGAAGTCGCCGAGGTGCTATTCCAAACATTATCCTCTTTCCTGATCATCTGCATTATGCTCTATATCGGCATATTCAAGAGAACGGAACAGAACATGACAACAAAAAATGTCTTTTATGAATATCAAGTAGTTTGCAGGTTTATGTTGTCCGTTTGCACATAAATGAACATCTTTGTTTATATTTAAAGATCTATCTGAAATATAAACAAAATTAACCTCAGTTACTACACAAATGCCAATATAATTGCTGTTTCATTTCAAGGACAATGATTAGTGAAATCTGTGAATTTTAGGAGAATCAACCATTTATTTTTCCAAACTATTTTCATCTTCATCCCTTGTAGACTGTTAAGAAATGCAAGCCTCCAAAGCCTAGAAGCAGTGAAGACAAAACTGGACTTCCTAGCACATCAACAACTCCATCACTCATCATGGGTGGTAAATTTTACAATACATTTTTACATATTTATTCGGTTGCATTTATTGTCTCAATTTTATTCCATGTCTGACACTTGAATAAGTTATCAAGTTAAGGAATTCATTTGTGTTGTGATTTTCCTTTTTCCACCTGTATGAAAACCTGAAAGTAGAACTATACCATATTTGAATTCAACTGTTATGTTTAGTTTTCCCATTCTTCAAACCATGCTGACAATTTACCTGTATTGTACTGAAATAATGATGTACATAGATATTACTGTTTAGATCTCGACTACTGTTTGAAAAAGGACAACATTTTTATAACTATTTCATGTGATATTCAATTTATTCAACATTTGTTTATAGTAACTATATAGGGGGCTTAAGTGAGATGAACTGCATGCATTTTTTTGTTGTTGTTTAGTTTGGGATTTCTGAATCCCAAAATGATATATGAAATTGTGTAAACAATCAGAGAATCAATATCATTTTTTTCTTCACTTTTTAGTATTGTGGCGGAATAGGGGAGGGGGTTAATAAGATGATGGTGAAAAGAAAGAAGAGATAAGATAAGAGGGAGGAAGAACAGAAGGGGTGTAAAAAGGAAGAGGGGTGGGTGATGTAGTTCCATATGAGAGAAAGAGGGTGGATTTTGCCTATTACTTTGCCACCAAAATCAAGTAAACTATCTCAGCATCTAGTAAGCTGCCACCATCTAGTCTTTATTAAGAGCGCTAGATTCTCTTCTCTTTACAACTGGATATTGTTGTAAAGAGATAAATACCAACCTGCTGGATCACACAAAAAACGATAATTGAATGGCTTTAATCACACAAAAAACGATAATTAAATGGCTTAATTATTCACCAATCACAGCCTTCTCATTGGCTCATACGCGCCTCTTTAAATCAACACAACGCACTCAAGGGTCAACCTTTGACCTGAACCCTGGGCTCTCGTAAACTTTCGCACCTATTCAACTCATGCCACGAGCAGCCTGGCTCACCTTCACACCGTTCATCACCACAAATAGCACATGGGATTTCTTCATTTAGGTGAGTTAAATCATCATCATTAGAACTGAAACATTCTAGTGTTCTCTGTAAGCATGATTTAATCATAATATCTGCATCAAACTCGTTCAACTCGAATTCTCTAAAGATCTGTACAACACACAGCACTGCAAACATGCGACAGGCACACACGTTTTCCTGTACACGCAGTTAGACATACACATTATTCGCACTTGTAACTTGGGGCACTTTCTCTCACGTCCTCTATCACAATCCTCCCATTAAGGTAGCGAGCAATCTAAAGGCACAATGACATGGATAAGTGTCTGAATAGAACCAGACAATGATTTCGTTCTTCAAGTTCTCAATCGCGCTATCTAAAGATGATGTAAAAGTACCAATCACCATTCACACTTAACTACTGTAACTAATGTGTAACCAGGCATGTTTTACTGTAAGAATGAATCTGTCAGCGTAATTGTTCAGGTGAACAAATAACAAGTTACACTTTATTAATAAATTTCAATTAACAGTCAGGCTTTCATGCCTAATTCAACGTCGACGTAATTCAACTCGAAAATGTATGCAATGCAATTACTAAGTATAAGAGTTCAAATGTACATTATATACAGATGTGTTGTCACTTTTGTCCGACATGCAATAATTTACCTAAGTGACACCCCGAGTGATACTAGCTTATAGTAGATGCAGCATTATGTTAAAGTGTTCTAGGGACAAGTTTAAGATGTAACAATAATAGATTACTAGCAACTGAATTCTACTCCAAAGTGTATCTTTTCTTTCCTTCTAAAACATGAGAAGTAATTCTATTCTGGGCTAAACACAACATAGCCGCTTCAACTTACGGTCAATCTAGGCTGACCAGCAGCCATCCAATAATCACTCCATTCCAAGTTCAAGTCCAAATGCTGAACTGCCTTTCTTCTTATTGCCTATAGCATAATCAACATATAGTATTCGTAATCACCGCTCAACGGGAATATTCCTCACGGGTCTATCCACCCCTAATCTTGACATGGTAGCTCACTCTGTCGGCATAACCATGCGATTTTTAATCCTTAGGTCTTTACAACAAGTTATAGCCTCGAATTTCTAATTCCTATACCTATCGCTAACTTCCAGAATTAACTAATCAGTTTTAAACGTACTTCAGTTATCTTAAGACAACCGGTTTGTCTAAGGATTCATCCCTTGCTATCTGTAAATTCAGTGCTAAACCTACACTTGACTGTCCACTATCGATAACTGTCACAACTTGTTATTAACTGTAATAAACTCTAAGTAATTTTTACACAATGTTTCTAACTGTACACATTCCAAAGTCAGAGAAAGAGAGTGAGAGTGTGATTCACAACATAGTTAGAGTAACTACTTACATATAGGAGAAAAGGCATTGTCAAATTCACAGCTATAATACTAGACAGGCTTCTGCTCTCCATTTACCATATGCAAGGACAACATTCACTCTGAATACTCTAATGTCCACTGGCCCCAGGTTCTGGAATTCACTTCATACTACTATAAC
This sequence comes from Strongylocentrotus purpuratus, assembly GCF_000002235.5. Lineage (NCBI taxonomy): Eukaryota > Metazoa > Echinodermata > Echinoidea > Camarodonta > Strongylocentrotidae > Strongylocentrotus > Strongylocentrotus purpuratus. The sequence goes on from NW_022145607.1 coordinate 6,669,735, forward strand.
AAATGCTTTATTGTATGTCGATGACACATGAATGTGTTATCAAGCTTTATTTTTTTGTGTACTGTAGCATATTTAACTCTACTCTCGATCTATTTTTCGTTATTTCTTGATTTGACATAACCCCTTTATCCCTTTTCTTTTTTCTTCTTCTTTCCCATCTGTACGTATCCCATATATTCCTACTTGTCGTTCTTGACCTCTGCACTCAGAGAGCAATAACTCATTGATGTCTCGATTTGGTGTCAGCTTGGGTTTTTCTATATAAGTTTGCCCTCCCATGGGTGGGTTGATTTTTGCTCATATGATACATTTGTTCACACACACGGTGAGTTTGTTAGCTCACCCGGTGTGATGGGGATGTGCGCATCTTCGGGTATACTTGTTGTAGTCATCCATGCTGTGGTCGATGCATCGTTGGGTAGTTGTTCTCTGAGAGTATTTTGTAAATAGTTTTATATATTCGTTATCTGTTGTTGTATTCATGAATCAGTTATCTTTGTCGCATCATGTGAGGGGGCCTTAACTCAAAAAGCTGTGCATCAACCAAGGTCTCCTCGTCTTTCTCTATTATACTTGTACTGTTATGATTATATTTTGTCACATGTGTTTTCTGGAAGACAAATAAGCTTGATACTTGATACTAAATTAAGTAAAGAACTGCAGGTTGTCTTTGTCCTCTACAGATGCATCAAACGAGGCATCTAAAGATAACCTCAGTCATACACTAAGTATCTACAGTATCTATTTACAGGTATACAATAGCATGTTTAAATTGTACAAGTAGCCTAAGAGTGAAACTTAAACTAAATCCTAATCTTAAACTTAATCTAAAAGATGCCTCATGTCTTATAAAGCTCTGGTGACATTAACTACGCTACGGAGGTCTAAAGCCTCACTTTCCGAAGGTTCATTATTGAAGACGGGTAATACCTATTAAAATATAATGATGTAACCACTAATGAATAACAAAGAATACATCTTACATGTCTATGGTCATACAAATAAACATGCCAAATTTATCAAAGTACAAATACTGCCGGCTCAAATACTGCCGGCTCAAATACTGCCCGTGACACTAGCACAAATACTGCCAACTTGGCTAACATGACTTTGGCAATTTAAAAGGTACCACAACTGTACATGTATATCACACACATCAACATCTGAGACAAAGTTACCCGATCCCTTTACAATAACCAACCTCTTTAACAATAACCAACCCAGCTAGCTATCCAAAATATTACGGACTTTTAGATTGAGTGGACACGAACACGACGAACGCCGACTGATTATACGTGTCAACGTACTCAACTGCCCATGTTGACTACAATTAGAAATCTGTTAGATTGCACTAGACGATATACATGCATGCAGGAAGTAACCTATGAACATGACGGACAATAGACCATTTTCGTAATGTAACCAAATTGAATGCACAAGTCTTTGTGTAGTGCCTCAATACAAATTATTTCATTCACCTGATAAGAATAATAGTAATTCAATAGTCAGAATGCAAACTGCATATATCAAGTGTTGCTAGATAGGCCAAGCCATAATGTTTGTCCAACCTGGCAACTATTAATGTATGCAGTTTGGATTATGTCTATTGAAATACTATTATTCTTACCAGGTGAATGAAATAATTTGTATTGAGGCACTTCACAAAGACTTTATGCATTAAATTTGGTTACATTACGAAGATGGCCTATTGCTGTAGTAGAATATCCCTTCACTGCTATTATGTAAAAATGTGTAGAACAGGTGAATATGCATGTGACACCTGTTCTACACATTTTGACATAATAGCAGGGAAGGGATGTTCCTTTGTCTACCTGAGGAACTGTTTATTTTATGCGCACGCGGCATATACTAGTACCGTACTTGATTTAGGAAAATCAAGGTTGACGCATTCTCGATCGCCGACTGAGACGACGTGACGCATGGGCAGTGCCTTAAAATGACGTCACACGTTGCAGTCAAAGCTGTCGACGTGCAAATCTAAAAGTCCCTAATGCCATTAGCGTTTGCACAAATAGTGCCAGAACAATACACACTGGCCCGAATTCACAAAGGAGGTTTGTCGACAAACCGAGGTTTATGTACGTGTTATGACGCGTTTTGACGCGTTTTTTTTTACAAACCTGGTTTGTAAAAACGCGTCGAAACGCGTCATATGACGCACGAAAACCAAGGTTTGTCGACAAACCTCCTTTGTGAATTCGGGCCACTGTATGTGTGTTCGTGTGTATCCTACAACACGCATCCAAATTGCGCTAGCCGACTGGCTTGGAGGCGGGACACATAATTTGTGACATCACAGCTCGAAATAATGAACGCGTACAGTTAGTGACCCAAATTCTCGGCCTCAATTTCTTGGCTTACGCTTGCAGACATAAACACCTAACTTTTCCAAGTACGTAATACAAATTTGTCTCAACAACAACAAAGATGAAAATACATTGGTTATACAATAAGACTTAAAGGAAACCAAAGTCTTCATACTAAGTTACTTTTATTGTAAAGTTTAAGATATTTGAAAAATATCAGTGAAAATTTGAACAAAATCGGGCAAGGAATAAGGAAGTAAGAGCTTTTTGAAATTACTAGTCACTAAAGGGCGGTATTCAATTTGATGACATCATCTGTGGACAACTGTCCATGCCTTTTGTACATCAAATTTCATGTTTTTCCTTCTTTGTTGTGATTAAGATAATGTACTCCCCTGAAAGCAAGATATAGAATGCAAAATGATATTCTACTTCACATGTTATGAAGTCGGATCAAGAACACAAATAAATACGAAGAAAACAACAAAATTGTGAAATGTCATGTACAAAAGGCATGGAGAGTTGTTCACAGATGATGTCATCAAATTGAATACCGCCCTCTAGTGACTAGTCATTTAAAAAAGCTCTAACTTTCTTATTCCTTGCCCGATTTTGTTCAAATTTTCACTGATTTCATTCAAATCTTTTAAACTTTACAATAGAAGTAACTTAGTATGAAGGTTTTTGTTTCCCTTAACATGGTAATTACGTGATAGCTCGGGGAGAAAACTGGGCAGAGAGAGCAGAGACTATTCAGATGAGAGTGGAACTAAGCGAGATTGACCGCTCGATCCTCCTATTTATACTCTCTGGGCTTGCGTACATGTAGTCTTTAATTACGCGCAGCATAAAACAATGTTGATTGGTAATTAAACTTACGCGGGTATGCGCTTCTTACAAACACATCTTTTAAATCTTAATATATCGTACATGTACATTTTCATGAATAAACACTCAGGAAATAGTTATTTATTGTAGAAGTATCCCAATTAAATGGGTTTTATTTTAAGGTAATTTACTGAGGAAACAAGACCAGTAATTCTTGTCCTACCAGGACATAAGTAAGGATTCACACGAGTAATTCTACCTCTGTTTGAAAGATTAAATAACCAAATGTGTCTTCCGTGAAACTGTGAAATAGGAGTCCCACACACCGAATATGTTCGTTTAAAGTACTAAAAAATGGGGAAAGGACCTTTTGGCTAAATCGCTACAGTATTAACATATACCCCAAAATAGTTATTTATGCACCAATGACGTTACATGCTCATAACCGAGTTGTCAATTCGCCACTTGAAGTGGTTTTCATTGTGTTCCCCAGGTTATCATGCCATTAAAAATTCATAATTTTTTAAAGTAGTTATCCGATTATCCTAAAACCTTTTTTGATATGTTTTATTTTCTGTTTGTATTCAAACCAATTCATTTAATGTAACATAACTAAAGACCATGTGCTATACACTATGTACCTGGTATTTCATATTTAAACACAAATATGTTATATGTTCATTTGTAATAATAATTAATACACCTGTATATCATAATCTTCATGAAAAACAGTTTATAAATAATTAACTACATGTATGTAATTTCATGAGGCAACTTCGCATGTATTTCGGTAGCAATTGAAGAAAGTAAACACTAATAAGTTATAAAATAATTCTTTACATTTCGTTAAAACAAACGGATATAATAATGTTTCCATTGTGTCATGACTTGCATGCTTGGAAATGGATTTACATGTATTATGGTAAATGCCAAGAAATTTCGAATACACATAGTACATAGAGAGGGAGAGAGAGATTGGGGAGACAGAGTGGAAGAGAGAAACGAAAAAGAGAAGAGAGAGAGAGAGAGAGAGAGAGGGGGGACAGATTGGAAGAGAGAAACGAAACAGAGGAGAGAGAGAGAGAGGGGGAGACAGATTGGAAGAGCGAAACGAAAAAGAGGAGAGAAAGAGAGAGAGAGAGAGAGGGGGGGGGGGGAAACAAATTGGGAGAGAGAAGAGAGAGACAGATTTGGAGAAAGGGGAAAGCGCTATAGGAGAGAGAGAGAGAAAGGGACAGGGTAGACAGGTTGGGATATAAAGAGGGGAGAGACAGATTAGGAGGGAGAAAGAAGGAAGAGATCGAGAGAGAGAGTGGTGATACATTAGGAGAGAGAGGAGAGAGAGAGAGAGAAAGAAACAGAAAGATAGTGAAAGAAACAGAAAGAGAATAAAAAGTTGTGATAGGAGAGGGAGAGGCAAACGACAACGATGCGCAAAAAGATGTAATTGCTTGGTACAGGCAAAATATGTTTACTAATGTCAAAGCGTGATGTATCTAGGCCTTCTAGTACAGTATGTATATGCCAATTTTAGTCCATCAAATAGAATGAAGTGGTGTACAATAATGTCGAGATAAAGCTGTTCCGGGTGCTCAGCTTATGCCTAGGTTACGTTTGCTCTACGACCAGGATACGGCGGCCGTACGCCCCCGAAATCGAGAGATATTTGCGGCGGCCTCAGGGTCACCGTAGAGCGTATTCCAATCTTTACAGGCCGTACGGGTCGCCGTGGGATTATAACGCGGAGTTATAACTGTTTTCAGTTCTTGATTCGTCGTAGCGACTAGACACGGCGTAGCCATGACGTAGGGCGGTTCAACGGCGACCGTACGTCGGGCGTAAGGTAGCCTTGCGTTTTATATACTCCAGGGGTGAAGCGGTAGCATCAGTCTGGCCGCATGGTCGCCGTATGGTCCCACTTCGGCCGCCTTGCGGGCACAATGTGGATATGTCTTCGCGTCTGCCTTAGTATTTGTCAAAAAGCTACGGCCGACGCAGCGACGACCGTGCGTCATCACTACAAAGGCCTTACGGCATTCGCAGATTTTCTTTCTCCACAAATTCAGAATACGCAGTGCGGCTACATTAACATATGTGGCCGCTACCGTATGTGACCGTGGTAATGCTGCGACGGTCCTATAATTGCTATTGGCAGTAGATATTTTAGACTGCACGGCCGCCGCGGCATATGTGACCTAGGCATAACTGAAACAAGAATTCACGTCAATTTTTCACGTCTGCGTTTCCCTTTTGGGAGACGCAGACGTGAATATTGGATGCAGATTTTCCAGCCGATTTTCACGTCTGCGTGTCCCTTCAGGGCCATCGAGCACAGGAAATAAAAAAAATTACCAAACAAAGGTATACGTCAATTTTTTGATTTTCACGTTTTGAACGTCAAAGACAAAAGAAATTGTTGCATAAGTATACGTCATTTTTCTTTAACCTCTTGAACGTACAAAAACGGAAATTTGTTGCATAGACCGGTATACGTCACATTTTTGCGTTTGTGTGTCCCTTAGGAGCCACCACAGAAAGGAGAGGAAGAGAGAGAAAAAAGGGGGAGGGGCAACTAAAAACCGGAGAAAAAAAAAAGAGAACAAAAATAAATGGAGAAAAAGACAATTTGAGACAAAATCAAATGACAGGAAAAGGGCAGAATGATACGTTCATTCCACGAGGTTGGAGACAACCGACATAGTGTATAAGGCGTTTGTCGCGTTACCCGACCTCCCAATAAACAGAACACTAAAAAGTAACCTCTTTTGGGAGTGTATTTTAAGTAATTTTAAAGTATAGTGCCTTTTGAACTAGATTTAAACGTTATCGACACGTGCCTTCATTTAAACAAAAAAGGTACTCCTGTTCACGTTTTCATCTAACCTAAAAACCACCAGTTTATCACGCGACTGGAGTAACATGATTCCACTTACCTCTGTAAATCAAGTGTTTATGACCAAATAACCACTTGACCAAGCAACGAGTTTTTTTGTCAGTTAACCGGTGGTGGCGATAAATACGTAATTATTTGGTCTTGTAAGCACCTTTATTGATTGGTTTCACAGGTAATCCAAGGTTGATGGTAATAATCACGTTACTTACACCGGCTAATCGTCTTATTGTTCTGTCCGTGAATCTCTGGTTATATTCAACTAGTAATTATGAGGTGTCTTACACACCTCTTTAAAAGGTTTCAAAGTATCCATAAATTTCTTGGTTATGATCACGTGGCTCAAGCTGATTACTAATCTAAGCTGTGAAAACGTGATATGTAGGAGTGAAAATTAGTAATTATTAAGTGTTTTAAAGGTACTATGTCCCTTTTGCAGCCAACCTCAAATGCTGTAGAACTTTGCAGGAATTATGAAAACATGTCATGTATGTCGTATCTGTGAAATTTAAGCGTTAGCAGTGTCCTCATATTCAAATTATGCAAGGAAAACCGTTAACTTGCTAGACTTCACTGTCAGACACTATTGAGTGACTGACTGGCTTTTTTTTCTTCTTTGGTAATAACATACATGAAAAGAGTTGTAAAGGGTACATGAGCATTTGTCTACATCAATAACCCACTTCTTGTGATGGCCAAGATTAAACTGATTGAATCTTTGTGCAGCAATAAACGTATGACCATTTGGTACAATTGTCTGAAAATCAAGACTATTACTTTTGGGCTCTATAGCCCTAAAGTCGATTTGACAACTTATAGTTGTTATTTTCCCACTTGAAGACATTTTCAAGCCCCACCTTTTTTAGGGAAGTTCTAAATTAGTATTATCTCTCAAATGCAGTTGGAATTTAACTTTTTCATTTTTTGGCCTGCAAATGGGACATAGTCCCTTTAAAACACCTTTTTAAATGGTAGTCAAAGTTGCCATAAGTTCCGCGGTGATGATCTCGTGACTCAAACGGATTATTGATCTAAGCTGGTCATACGTGACTTTTAGGTGTGAAAAATTAGTCATTATTAGGTGTCTTAAAACACCTATTTAAATGGTTTCAAAGTTACCATAACTTTCTTGGTGATGATCACGTAGTTAAAACTGATTACAAATCTAAGCTGTGAATCCGTGATATTTAGGTGTGAAAAATTAGTAATTATTAGGTGTCTTAAAACACCTATTTAAATGGTAGTCAAAGTTGCCAGCAGTTCCGCGGTGATGATCTCGTGACTCAAACGGAATATTAATCTAAGCAGGGCATACGTGACTTTTAGGTGTGAAAAATTAGTCATTATTAGGTGTCTTAAAACACCTATTTAAATGGAAGTCAAAGTTGCCATAAGTTCCGCGGTGATAATCTCGTGACTCAAACGGATTATTAATCTAAGCTGGGCATACGTGACTTTTAGGTGTGAAAAATTAGTCATGATTAGGTGTCTTAAAACACCTATTTAAATCGTAGTCAAAGTTGCCAGCAGTTCCGCGGTGATGATCGCGTGACTCAAACGGATTATTAATATAAGCTGGGTATTCCGCGTTTTCCATGTGTGAAAATGAGTTATTCTTGGGTGTCTAAATGGTTTCACAGTTACCATGTTCCGTGGTGATAATCCCGTGACTGTTGGCATATGTCTATGTTCACCAGTTGATAACTGACTGTTGGCATATTTTCATTGCACCAGTTGATAACTGGAGTGTGCATATTTCCAGTTGCACCAGTTGATGACTGAGCGTTGGCATATTTCGAGTTGACCCAGCTGACACCAATTCATTTGCATATTGAATATGGGGTGCGTGCAGATCTATGTTTTTTTTAACAATTTATCTGAATTTACAGCATATTTCTTAATTACTGATGATTTAGTTATTTGCAATTCATTTCGAAAATACTACAAATATAAATTACCAGTTATTAGGACATTTCGCTACTTCGTATAAATTACATTTGGTTAAACATGAATAAGGGAAACATTAACTGTGAACTAAAATAATTTCAATAAAGTACAAGTATACGAAATTTTTTCGTAATTATGTAAGTCTACTTATTACCAATGCCCTTACATTGGAAATACAGACGTACCAGTATTGAAGTATTGTTGCTGTTCAACTGGTTGGAAGTTTTACCAAATGGTTCTAATGGCTCAGCTAGACCAGTTGAATTATAACTGGCCTGGATCAACTGGATCATTTAGCCCGTTTCAATTTCCAGGGTTACCAGTTGGCATAAATGGTTCATCAACTGGACCAGTTGCAACTAGCTTTCTCTTCTGGGATGTTTGCACCCCCCCCCCCCCACCCAACCCCTCTAATCCCAAACTGCTTCCGGCGCGCCTGGACGTAATTATGGAAGATCCAAGACACGATGTTCAGAAACGGGATAAGAACGTCATTATTTTGGTTCATTTATTGTGTAACATTTGCGTAATTATTGGGTTGAACGCGGGTAACAGTAACATCCTTCCTCTTCGACGTAAATTTCACGTGAATGAAGAACATGATTCATCTCAAGTCAGCCTCGTAATATTCACGTGAATTTCACACAGATATTTTGACTAAAACTATCACTAACGCTTCACGTGTTTCTGTGACGCGATAATTTCGTGTATGAAGATGTAATTTCATAACCAAACAAACACGGGAGTATTAGGTTTACAAACCATGGTCTCCAAGGTAGGGATACTCACGTTATTATAATGGTGATATTGCAGTGACAATTGCGTGATTTAGTGTACGTGTGTTTTAAGTTACCTAATGCAATAAACGTATTAACACATTTACGTAAATGTCCGGTGTTTGAAGAACGTAACTCTCCTCAAGTCGATACCTTGATATTGACGTGATTTTCACGATATTTTGTTTATTGGGCTACTATGAAAACATGCCCGTTTATTAACGAAATGTCATGTGATGCGACCACCTGACCGGACGCAATAGGTCGATGATTCCAAGTAAGCCTTAGCGTTTTTAATTTATTTTTCATATACGTCATCAAATTATGATAATTTAGCATTAATGGTCACATAAAATCATACATAGAAAAATTGGGTCGCCATGAGCACACCTTGAGATGACGTCCTCATCATAAGTAAAACATAAATGTTCATACAATAAATATACGTGAAAACAATGCATAAAGGAAAGCGGATGGCCAGCACAACAATAATGAACGAGAGAGAAAGACAAAGAGAGAGAAAGAGTAAGGAATTGAAGAGAGAGAGAGGGAAGTATCATAGCCTCATAATGTTATATAAGATTAAGAATAGCTTAGTTAATATCCATTTGGATATAATTCATTCAACCTAACCCAAGAGCTACTAGGGGAAATGACGAGAAGTTTCTCCAGATCAGGCAATTTTTACGCTAATATAATTGGTCAGACCCGAACAACAACGATTATGACAATGAGACTTTGAATTCCGAGAATACAGCCTCAAAAAAGATTACTTGCAAAACATAAGTTGGCAACTAGTTTAATATGTTCATTTCGTGGTATGTTGCTAATTTGCATAACATTGAACTAGATTTGAAAAAAACTTTGTTACTACGCTGGCTCAGCCTGATCGTCTTGAGACTGTTGGGGAGCCGAGGCACCCCCAGCCTAGTCCTTGCCATACATTTTGGTAACATATATTGCTACGGAATATCTCTTATCATGCCACAGGGCTAATCCCCATTGTGCCAAGCCCCAAATCCCTCAGTGCCAAGTTTATATTGAGATAATCTGATTAACGCGATGGTTCTATGAATAGCGCGTGCCAAACACACAGCACACTACGATTATCATGAACAATATACTGCTACTACAAAAGTGTGCACGCAAGCACATGACACCATAGCAGTGGTTTGCTCGCATTAATAAAGCACTATAATAACGAAAGCGTGCATGCAGCCATATGGCAAGCTATGAGATATTAGGTTTTTTAGACTGTTTCCCCTCCCTTTAAATATGTTAATGCCGCCCCTGATTAGGCAGTATTATCACATATAGGTTTCAGGAAAATGCAATATTCAAATGCAATAGATACTGCTATTGCACATGTACATTATAATGAATCGTAATATGGAAATTCATTTTATAGTATTTAAACATTTCTAGGATTTGACGATATATGCGCACTTTATTTAAAAATGAGTATTTATACAACAAAAAACAAGAAATCTTACAAACAAGCAAAAGCCATTTTTACTGCCTATTTGCCAATCGGTTATTAGCTCATTTTTCTTTCAGGTAAGCCTATCCTTACATTGCCCATCTAAGGACAATATATCAACAATCATAATGTGATGATAATCTGGGGCGGGTTATTTGTGAGAATACGGACAAAAACATACATTACCTGTACAAGGTTCACCCAGTATGCAAATGATGCTTGGCATTTTGAGAAGTCATATAGATCGTGGCACGGCATGGAGTACGAAGGGGCTGAATGGCATTGTTACTTTTAAGTTCACGCTGTTCACTGCAACCTTGAGCTGTTCTTCGGTCGGTGTACAAACTTGTTGATAATTGTAATTATTGTATTGGGACCCTCATCGTTTCGATAGTTGGTGACTTGATTTTTTGTTTAACTGGCTCACAATTTGTAATATTGCTATCAGTTTGTTGTGTTTCGTTTTCCATTGAATTCGCAGTTGAAAAAGGAAAATGATTTGATTCATGATAACTGCAAATTAATTGACTACACTAAATGAATCGACGTTTAACAGTACTCGGGAAATACTGAGGGAAATTGTGTTTTCATATTTCATTATTCTATTGACCAATATCCACAAAGCGACACTGTAGTCACCCATGTTTTACATAATCCTTCATATCACATAATAAGTTCAAATTTAAGTTTCATGTTTTTATGTTGTCTCATATATTCATTCTTGTTTTTACGATACTTATTGATATCGTCTACCCCGGTTGTGGTAGCTTGGTCGGGTATAAAAAATACCTGCAGATTATGGTTTCATGTATAAATATTATTCTACAACTCCTCTATTTTTGCCGATTAATCTTTAGAATAACAGAGAATACAAAGAAACCCCCGACAAAAACACTAAAAGAGGGGAATTCGATTACTATATTTTCCTTTGAAAATGTCTATGGTAAGAAGGATAATATTTAAAGGTACTATGTTCCATTTCAGGCTAAGCAAATGAAAATGTTAAATTCCAACAGCATTTAAAAGATTATACTAATTTAATACTTCCCTCAAAACAAAAGGGCTATAAAATGTATTATTGTGGGAAAATAACGACCATTTGTTTTCAAATCGAATTTAGCGATCGCGGTCATTTAATTAAACAGTCTAATTGTCATGCCATTGTACCAAATGTTCGTACGTTTTTTGCTGCGCAAAGATTAAATCAGTTTAATTTGGGCCATTACAAGAAGTGGGTTACTTGTTGTTGTTGTTGCGAATAATGGCGTTTCCATCGTCATTCGATGATTTCCGCCAGGCAATGTGAGAGGGCGTAGTTACTGGTCCTCTCTTAATACTTTTACTGTTGGATCGACGATAGCCTAGTGGCGTTGTGTTGTGCAATTAACAATGTCAGTATTAATTGTTAGTAGTTATTTTCTGTATTGTTATTCGGCTTGTTATGTTAAAGAATTCATTAGGAAAGAAAGGATGAAGTGGTTGAATATTAGATGCGATCAGTTCATTACGTTAGGACGTTAGTTTAAAACCTCTCTCCGTATAATGAAGCAATTTGTACAATTTATACAATGAAGCAATTTATACCGAGGATAGTACCACTGTCACTAATAGATAATATAGCAAAACGTAACTAATACTCGATTAATACTTAATTAATACGTAATTAATGTTTATAGCTGAGCATCACAGTTCATTGTACCTTCCACTGCCTTTTAAAAAAGCTACCACCTTTCCTATATATTCCTGATTTCCTAGTAAGTGACCTAGATTTGGATTTTGGGTTTTTAGTGCTCTATACATTCTCCTTCGTTGTCTTTCATATTTTGGACCTGATAATAAAAAGTGCTCAATTGTTTCTATCGTTTGGCATTCTACACATAATCCAGTGTCGTGTTTTCTGGGCTGGTACCCATTCAAGGTTAACATCTATCCCGAAGGAGTTTATAGCAAATAATTTTTCATAAATCTCAACAATTATGCTGGATTCTTTCATATTCTTTATGGCTTCTAAAGCTGATGCTGAATCTGTTAAAATCACTACTGCAATTGGATGATATTCATCTATCCATTCAAGTGCCATTAATATAGCTACCAGTTCTGCTCTCATGATGGATATATTGGATGTTTTAAAGCATTTACTTAGGCTTAGTTTTGGGATATAGTAAGCTGCACCCGTATACCCTTCCTGTTGTTTTGAAGCGTCTGTATAGATTCTTAAACAGTAATTCCATTTTTTCTTAATGACCTCTACAGCATAATGTTTTGATTCTATTGATGAAGAAAACTTCTTAGAAACAAAAATCCTTTATTTCTGTAGATATACTTGGCATCTTATAGTGCCAATAAGGTTTAACCGTCATGCATTCAGTGAGCTTTTCAATATTTCCTATTTCCAAGTTCCTCAATCTTTTGACGAAAGGACCTTGGCCCATTTTCCAAGAGTAACTTTCGTATTGCCAACACGGTAATAAGACTTTTTTGGTAGGATGGTTAATTTTAGCTGCATGTAAATAATAATGATATTTATCAATAAACATATTCCTCCTGAGTTGCAATGGCATTTCCCCGCATTCAACTTGTAAAGCCTGTAATGAAGTTAGATGAATTCCTCCAGTAATAATTTTAAGAGCCTGGAATTGTATGGTGTCTAATTTCTTTTTAAGAGAATTACTCGCGCCATCATAGGCTTCACTTCCATAATCTAACACAGAGCGGATTAAGCCTTTATAAAGTATTTCCGAGTTATTGCCCCATTTGGTACCAGCAATACACCTCATAAGATTAAGTTATTGATGTAGATAGCTCATTTTATGTATGTTAATACCACAAAAAAGACAGTTACTTACGCAATAGTGTCTGACAGTGAAGTCTAGAAAGTAAACGGGTTTCCTTGCATAATTTGAGTAATGGGACACTGCTTACGTTTACATTTCACAAATAGGACGTACGTGACATATTCATAATTCCCGCAAAGTTCTACATAATTTGATGTTGGCTGCAAAATGGTTACTCTACTTTCAAGTGAAAATTAAGTTTATCCATGCTAACATTGTTTTCCTTCATTTCGCATAAATTCCCTTTAGATTTGGACAACTAGACCTACAGAAGGACGTTTCAAATAAAACTTATGTATTTTCGTCGCCTCAAAACATGGCAACAGCACAAAATACAGGTAAGTAATACATGAAGAAGTCCTGTTTTTCTCCTATATGGATGGTCTGTTTAGCCTGTTGAAAGAAACAGAAAAGCATTACGCCCAAGTTATTCTAAAACATACATTTAGGTATTGATCGAAATATTTGACCGACGGTCCGCCCGTACGGTATAACACACGCTTGCTTACATGTTAATTTGTCACTTGACGAAGTGTTGAACCAGCGCACGAAACGTCATGATCTTTTAGATACCTTGTTGATCATACATTGCGAGACAAACGAATATCATTAGCGATATTATTTTCGATACATTTAAGTTGGTCCTAAACATGTGATATATCTTATAACCACATTAAATAAATATTTAAATATCTTTGGTCATAATTGCAAAATAATATTATAATGAACCCCATATAATAAAGCTACTGGATAAACAAAATTTAAAAACATTTGAAAACCTTATTCAGTATTCCATTCTCTAAATCTATTGCATGAGGAAAAATCTTGATACATTTAACATCTGTTACAAAACAAATATGATTGTTTTGTTAACTCCCTTGTGTACTCTAATTGTTTACCTGCTAACTAAATAATGCATGGTACTATTTAAGGTGCAATCCTTTAGCTTGGTTCTTCCAGTATGACGTACTATTCTTTCAACATGAATCTTCAAATTTGTTATCGCATGGAAAAAGAAAGGAGAAGGAAAAAGAACAGATTTAAGAAGGAAAGAAAGAGGAAACAAAAAAAAAAGGGAAGAAAAATTGAAATTAAAATAATCCCTACATATAAAAGTGAAAAAATGTATTTAATATTGTAATTATTGTGTATAGGAATTTTGATGTACCACGCATCTTTGTCTTTTCTTTCTTCAACGTTAGAAAGCCACAGCTCCACTAGATTTATTGTGTCATTCATTGTTTTTTTTTACATTATCCTTCAATTTATTGAACTGTTTTTTATGTTTCATGAATATGTAATGCATGTTTGTTGTGTAAATACAATCTTACCATCTATTTTAGATAGTTTACAGTATAAGCTCGCCTGGATCTTCCAGGGTAACATATTATTTTTTCAGCATGAATTTTCAAGTTTTATGTTGCACGGATAAAGAAAGGAGAACAAAGAAAAAAGACAATATAGGAAAGGAAAGGGGGAAAAAGAATGAAGGGGAAAAAACAATTATGTTGGTTATTAACTTATATTAGTGTTATTATACAGTATCAACACTAAATTTTATTTTGTCATTGTTAATCTTTGTGTACATTCATCAACACCGTTATCATTAAGTATTATATATACTCTATTACAGATATCAAATTGTATTCGTATTTATTTTGAATTAATTAGAAAAATTAGTAAACATTGACATTTTAATTAAAATGCCATCGAGGAATCTTGATGTAACCACACATTTTTGTTTTTCTTTCTTCAACGTTCGGAAAGACACAGCTCCACAAGATTTATTATGTCATTCATTTATTTGGCTTTCCTTCAACTGATTCAAATGTATTCATGTTTCATAAATATGCAGTGCATCTTTGTTTTGTAAAGACAATCTTACCAGCTGTTTTAGAAAATGTACGATATAAGCTAGCCTGGATCTTCAAGTGTAACGTAATATTTTGTCGGTATGAATTTTCAAGTTTTATATCGCACGGAAAAAGAAAGGAAAAGGAAGTAGGAAAAAGAAAGGAAAAGGAAGTAGGAAAAAAGAGAGGGAAGATGAAAAAAAGAAAGAAGACAAAACAGGGAAGAAAAGGGAAAAACGAGAATTTTACTTATGTTGGTTAAAAACTGAGTGTTATTATACTGTATCAACCATAAATTGTATTTTTTCAGTGTTGATCTTCGTGTACACTGTACAGCAATCAACAAAGTCATCATTTAGTATTCTATATACTGTAGTACAGATATCAGATTGTATGTATTTGGTATTTATTAGACAACTTATTGAACATTGACATTTTTATGAAAGTGCCATCCAGGAATTTGTTCTTCTCTTTCTTAAACGTTTGGAAAGACACAGTTCCACTAGATGTATTGTTTCATTCTCTTGTTTGATTATCCTTCCATAGATTCAAATGTATTTATGTTTCATGAATAAGTAGTGCATCATTTTTGTTTGTATCGAAACGGGGGGGGGGGGGTAGTGAGCTCGCCCCCCCCCCCCTTCCCCCTTCCCAGATCCTCGCCTGCCTCCTATAATGTTGATGCTTACATGAATTATTGTTACGTCCTTCACCATTACAACCACTTCAATCAAATGTTAGTTTTATTTATGGGAACCTATAATCTACAGGCTGAGCTTTTTAATAGGTTCCTCACATTTCACCCTGTATAACCTTCTATTCAATACAATTAAAGTCGACGTCTTTACAAAGAAATGATTATATAATGTGACACTTTCAGTATATTTCATATTATGTTCTAATCTTGTCAATTATGTGAATTCTTTTATGTGAAATGTGAAACAAATAAACTTGAAACTTGAATTTAAGTATTTCCTACTCATACAGCGGCTTGTGTGTATACGCTACATCCTTCTTAGTACAAATCAACAATACACAAACATAATTTTGTGATTAAATGTGTTTATAATTATAGATAATTATCATTATCATTATCGTTCATGATCGGTCATGATAGTTTTTGTCAATAATCGTGACTTGAAATCACAAGGTGACGGGGTATACGTGTATTGCGGTTAACCACACTGGAAATATATATTTTCGTCATTATTATGGTGGGCGTGAAACTGGAGATAATGATATGATTATATATATATATCTGTTTATATTCATCTTGTATATATGTAGACAAATGGCAAGGAACTGTTCCGTACAGAGAAATCATTATGCTGCGTTTAATAATGGGAAGACTTTCTGCAGAGGTTCTGGATTACTAGTAAAGGGTTTCTAATTCGTTACCCTATGCAAATGATATCAATTAGTTCGGTTAATATAATTTATCATACTTAGAATTGAATAAATAAAAGCCAACGATTTTCCCTTGCGGGGAGGGGGAGGGGCTCAAAGATATGTCAATATGATTGCGTGCCATAATGTAGGCATATTCATTTTTTCTCTGTTTGTCCCCATCTTAAATATCTTCTGCAGTGCATAACATTGTATGTAGTACATAAAGGCTTACGAGATAAGGTGGGGGCCGAAAACTGTTGAACTCACCCATTAGGTTGCTATCGAGTTATTATATTTGTATTTTTAAAAATATCTTCCAAAAACATACTTGCCCTTTTTTGTGCACTCGCTCGCTTTACTTGTTTAGAACACTTTCCACAATTATATTCACATCTGCTCGGCTACTTGCGTTTCGCATAGCCATAATAATATTATGAACATGAAGGATTTGTTTCCGTATCATACTCGGTCTTTTGAAAACACAATTATGAGCAATTTTACCAGCATAAATCAATGACCGACGTTACATGAAATATTAAATAAATCATGCATATTTGACATAACAGTATAATAGTATACAGCACGTTATTCTGATGATATGCACTAAACATAATTTTCAATTATACGAATGCTTTTTAAACAAAGGTTGTTCTTGAAAACATAACAAGCTAGTCCGATATAGCAACATTTAATGTATGCAGACTGATTCCAAGTAGTGTAATTCATTCATTTATAACAGGTTAATGGAATAACTCATCACTAGGTCCCCGGGAAAATAACATCCATAACTTTGTTATATGGTCTATTCATTGCCTATTTTAGTGTAAGTCTGTTTGGCATTAGCATTTGCATGTCCCGTGCGTTTCGTGCAATAATGAACAAAATCGATATTTTAGTAGAGAGCTTTTACTTTATTGTAAAAGGACTTGATAGAGAGAGCATGTTCTTTGTCGAATAAGCTGCATTTAGGACCCCACCTACCCTGTTTCCACGCACGCACCGCAGCCAACAATATTTCGCTAGTGACCGAGTAATCTCGGATGTGAAATCCCACTCCTCTTTTATTCTCCCAAAAAATTAACAAAATGTATACAAAAGTCATGTACATGAATATCTACAAATATGAGAAGAGCATAATAAAAAAAGCTATAGGTGAAAAGCGTCGTACAGTATTTAAATCACAAGTAGTAGGCCCTATATTACTCCCCGGCAAAACCAAGGCTGGTATTGTGTAGGCCTGTTTGCCTACTTGCTTATCGTGCAGCAAATTTAGATGTTATTGCGTATTCTGTACCTCATACCAGCTATTCTAGGTCAATGTTTGTAGCTCTTGAAAATGTGTTAAAACTTGTTTCTTCTTGTCAGAGATGTTCTCGACTGTCTTGTTCCCACCATCTCTTGAGGGAATCCTGGACCCCTCCCCCTCCCACCCTCTACTGTCATACCTCTCAATCGCTGCATATTCGTCAGAATTGTAATTATTAACGAAGTGATAAATGATTAACTTAGTAAAGTGTATTACATGTATAATGATAAATGGGAATTATTTTCTTTTATTTTTGTTCTTAATTCTCAGATCCCTCAGATGCAATTCCGATATCCCTGATAGCATCGACTGGTAAATATCACGTCTTATTTACGTCTTGTACTACGTCTTTAAGACAACATAAGACGACGTCAAAAAGACATGATTTTGCACCCGCGTACGTCGTCATGAAGACGTCATATTTTGATTTTTACGTCTTATTAGTCAAAGAAAAACGTCTTTAAAACGTCAACTTGTACCTTAGGAAGACGTCGTATGGACGTCTTACTAGTCAAAGAAAGACGTCTTTAAGACGTCAACTTGTACCATAGGAAGACGTCATATGGACGTCATATTTACGTCTTTTAGTTAAAGAAAGAAGTCTTTAAGACGACATAACGTTACGTCAAAAAGACGTAAACTTGCACCCGCGTACGTCGTCTTGAGGACGTCATATTTTGAAGTGATTTTATGTCTTATTAGTTAAAGAAAGACGTCTTTAAGACGTAAATTTTTGTCATAGAAAGACGTTGTATGGACGTCATATTTACGTCTTTTAGTCAAAGAAAGACGTCTTTAAGACGTCAACTTGTACCATAGAAAGACGTCGTACGGACGTCATATTTACGTCTTTTAGTCAGAGAAAGAAGACGTCAACTTGTACCATAGAACGACGTCGTATGGACGTCATATTTACGTCTTTAAGACGTCACCTTGTACCACAGGAAGACGTTGTATGGACGTCATATTTTGTCGTAATTTAACGTCTTATTAGTCAAAGAAAGACGTCTTTAGATGTCACCTTGTACCATAGAAAGACGTTGTATGGACGTCATATTTTCTTTTTCGGTCTTATTGGTTAAAGAAAGACGTCTTTAAGACGTCAACTTTCACCCAAGAAAGACGGGTATACGTTGTATGGACATCAAATTTTGACGTGTTATTTACACCTAAATGACATCTACATGACCACCTGATCAAGGAAAAAAGTTAAAAAGTCACTTCATGAAAACATTCTGAACAATCACACAGTAAAAACAGAGCGAAAAATATTGCATCAATTAATATACAGTGCGTCCCAGAAAAAAGAGACTCTAAGCTTTCCAAATATGTATCATTCATTAATTATAGTTGTGATTAAGTTATGAAAGAACATCGATACTTTTCGGTTTCGTTTTTTCTGGGACGCACTGTATATACATGCCATGCAGACAGAAAGTAATTTTCATATTTTTAATGTACATGTATATGGTATGAAAATGGATAACAAAATATAAAATACGTATTTCTATACCTTCTTCTTCTGTCTAACTTGTCTTCCATAGGTACAAAATCTTTCCATCACCATCCTGACACTTCTTCCAAAACATGCTGTATAAATACCTAGTGTATTTCTGTCAGTCTCATAATATATTTTAAGGAAGTTTACAGGCCATCACAATATATCTGTTTTGTTATAAATTGTGCTACAAGAAACTATGACATATATTGGCTAAACTTATAAGTTTTGCGGTTGTGAGAAGAAGGTTAATTAGCAGCATAGATACTAAGTAAAGCTACACTGATACATGATGATTAAAGATCATGTAAGGACCAATTTTTTTTGCAGATAAAGGCTTCTCTATACGGTAGCCTAAAGAACACACCATGAACTGATGAGAGTTTATGCCATTAAAACAATTATGGTAACAGAAATTGGTACACGTCTTCTAAGGTGAAGTTTTTTGTGATAAATTTGCTGTCTAAAGACTATAGAAACGACTTCGCTTAAGGCAACATGTATGTGACACAAATCACTGCTTTATTTCTCTACGCATCGACACGCAATGCTCAATATTCAGACATATGAGCAAGGTAGTACACTTTCTCACATGTTTCACGGCAAACCGCTGCACAATACAAGTTGGTGGTTGCGGGTGGGCGCACGCCTGATTGAAGTTTTCTACCGTATAATAAGGAGGTAGATACTTCAGCCAGAAGTGCGCCCGCCCGCAACCCTCTATCTGTATGCACTTGTATTGTGCAGCGGTTTGCCGTGCAACCTGTGAGAAAGTGAAGATCTATACTAATAATAATATCAAAAATTTTCCGAAAATATACTCCACCAAAATAACAAAATTGACACAAAAAAGGTTAGAAACATAACAACTTTAAATCATGACCATTATTTGACCATTTCATGAATATTTACTTGATTTAGGCTTTGGGGTATGTTTAAACTTTTATTAGGGTATCTCCACGCCAGAGTGACGCACTCCAGCAAAGCATAGAGAGCGAATGTTAATGCGTATTGACCTTTAGCACTGCATTACGTGTTGATAGGCAGCATTTGAATACATGAATAGTCAATACACTCATAACACACAGATGCACACAATCAGCCGATGTGGCTGATCGACAGTGGATTCATAATTTAAATTATTCTTTCTAACATCGGAAAGTTAAATAAATTGTATTTTACTGCTATTTAGGTGTCATCAATCGTCACTAAAGTACCGATTTTGAGTGAAATCAGTTGAGTTTCGTACAGTGGCAGGTGTTTGAAATGTTGAGAATCAATAGCACAGCTTTTAATACACAGCAAGGATAGTAATTACCTTTACCTTTACCTTTAATGCACCTAGATCTAGACTAGGGTCTATGTAGTTACGGGTCACTGGTCAAAAAGTCTGGATATGATTCTGAACTAGACTACATTCAACTAGACTTTTTTTCT